>NC_133900.1:37313291-37623252 GCF_964199755.1 Larus michahellis | reverse complement strand
GGGCCACCCAGGCGTGGGTCGGGTGGATCGCCCCAGGACCCCACAGCCTGGCTGGCTGCGCCCCCTTCCCCGCAAAGCGCAGCACCCGCCCCCCACCCCACCCGCTTCCCCCGCTCCGGCTCCGAGCTCCGGGGGGCGGGAAGCGGCCGGACCCCATCCCCAGCTCCCAGAAGCCACCCCGGGTCGTCCCCGTCCCCCCCCCCGCCGGTACCTGCCAGGAGGCGGATGTCGGCGCGCGCCGTGTCGCGGCGGAGCGCGCGCACCACCAGCGCCACGGTGCTGTCCTCGCGCAGGGCCTCGGCGCGCGGGCTGCGCTCGTCGTACACCACCACGGCGGCGTAGAGGCCGGCCCGCAGCCGCGCCCGCACCTCGCCCTCCGCCGGCAGGATCTGCTCCAGGCTCACCGCCCCCTTGGCCCGCCGCCGCACGATCGTGTTGCAGCGGACGTTGAGCGCCCCGCGGATGTGCCCGGCGCTATGGGCCAGGAAAGGGCGGCAGTCCAGCACCAGGCACCGGCCCGGGCCGCCGGGGCTACCGGCGCCGGCCTCGTCGCGGCACACCAGGCGCTGCAGCGCGCTGCCCTCCATCTCCCGCAGCCCCTCGGTGGCCACCATGGCGAGCGGGGGGCGCGGGGGAGGCGGCGGGGCACTGCGCCCGGTGCCAGTGCCGGTGCCGCTCGCGCACCCCCGCGCGCGCGGCGGAGCCTTTACTACCCGGCGGCGGCCGGCGCGCGCCCCAGCCCCGCCCCGCGCCGCCCATTCATCCCGCGCCGCGGCCGCATGAATGGACGGAAGGCGGTCGCCGGCGACGTCACGGCCTCCATTCACAAAAAAAAAAGAACCACCACCTACCCGGCCTCTCCGCCAGCCGGCCATGTTCTCCTCGGGGTTTCTTTTTTGTGAATGGGGGAGAGCTGCGGGCGGCGCCGCGCCTTTGTCACGGGGGGGCAGCCCTCGGGCGACAGGCCCGTGCCCTGTGGCACCCCCGCCGGGACCCCCTGCGGGTCACAGGATCTGCAGGGCACCCCTGCGCGCACACATGTGCACGCGCGTGTTCACGCGCTGCTGGGCACACACACGCACGCACTCATGTGCACACACATGTACACACGCACTATAGAGCACGCACGCACACACACACGCACATCGCCGGGCACACACATATGCACACGCTGCACACACTCCTCCTTTGTCCCCGTTCAGGCTGGCCTGGCTGCCACAGCAGGGGGCATTAAGACAGACCCGCTGAAAGCTCTGCAGGGTCCCTCTGATTACGTTTCTGCCACTGCCACGTTTTCCCTGTCAGAAAATGACAGCTCATTAGCTGCAGAGCCTTAAAAACACCACAGCACCCTGCCAGGGAAGCAGCCCCGTGGAAGGCTCCTCAATTCGATTCCTCACGCGGAGGAACACTATTTTCAGCTAAAAGCCAAAGGTGCAAATCCACAGCCCTGAAGTGACCCCAAAAGGATATCCCATAACCACCACCTAAACACGAAGCAGTCATTTCACCCAGAACCCCCCTTTGGGGCTGCTTTCAAACTAAAGCAATGCCACAAATGCCAATGCCAGCAACTGTGCTTGGCCCATTTCCTGCATCCAGACACTGGCCAGTCCCAGGTGAGTCTGCTTCAGAGACCTGAAGGCACTCAGCTACCCTGATGCAGACCTGGACATGGTGAAAGGTTAAAGGGCCATGGATATCCAATCCCATCTGCCCCAGTTGCTGCCTTCCACAGGGGGCAGCATTTGGACAGGCAGCTTGGCGTCCCCTCCCCTGCAGGCCCCGTAGCTGTTTATCTGGGCAAGGCAGGGTAACACCTTGCTGTGTGTGCCTACCTGGGAGGAATCCAACCTACCATGCACGGTCAAGGCCTACAGCTGGTGACACTCCTGTGTCCCATTGCCGCCTCTCCCTTACGCTCTGCTCTGACTGCTGCCAGATTCTCCCCTCCATCTGCATCAGCCTGATCTTTGTACCCCTGTTTTTTGTGTGCTGTGCCAACCCAGTGTCTGCCAAGCCAAATCAGATTAGCCAGGGGAGAAACATAGCTGCCATTTGTGTAGTACACCCCACTCCAGGAATGTGTTTATTTGAGCCTGTTGCCTAATACAATAGGGGTGGAAGGTTAATTTTCTCCCATTCCAGCCTGCATCAGACACAATGAAAGAAGAAACCTATTTCTACTGAACTAAAGCAGACTCTGACTGGCCAGTGACATGCCAGGGACATGCTTTCCTCCTTTAGAAAATGCTGTCAGAGACCAAAAAACTCAAACTGAGAATCTGATTTCAAACTAATTAAAAATTTTGCTCTCGTAGCAACATGACTTGAACTTAAATTGGACCATCAAATTGTCTTAGGAAGTTTTACTCAAGAGCTGATGCCAAAATATGCTGTTTTCTTTGCTCCTCTTGGGCAGGAGATGTTGGCCACCACCACGTGATGAGCTAGCCTGCTGTCTTCAACGCCTTCTGCACTGTTCACTCCAGCTTTTACACTAAAATTGGATGACCAAGGGCCCAGAACATGTGTCCTTGGGGGCAGGGCCTGGCATCCCAATTATTCCCTTTCTGGTGCAGCGTGTGATGGGGCCAAACAGGTCTGAGGTGGGAGAGGAAGGCAACACTGGCATGAGGGGGGGATTTGGGCTGCTGTCCCTGGATGTTTGCATGACCATTGATGGAGGACGTTATTTCAGGATGGAGCATGGATGGGTGTGTCTGCATGTGCATCTGATGGAGATTTCCAAGAGTTTCCACGTGCCTGAAACCTCCTCTCCCCATTGTGTATCCCTTCCTGCTGTCTGTGTGGAGGTGGCAGGTTCTTGGCTCACTCTTCCTGGAAAATAAACTGCACCCAGCCAGGTTGCTAGAAATGCCATTCTCACAGCTGTGCTCCTGGCTGGTCACATCTGGAGCTGATGTTGTGGTGGGAATGGTCGTGCCTTGCAAGGCAGAATCCACAAGGCAAAAGAAGCAGCACAATTACCTGGGGTGGAGGGGAAGGGGGGTGTAAAGGACTGGGACAAGGGAGAGGAATGGGGGTGGGAGAAGGCCATAAACCTTCATGTCCTGACTTTGCAAACCTGGAGATGCATGAAAGCGAATATTCCTGTCAAACAGCATCCATATGGAGCAAACTGAAATACATCCTGCTAGAAAACAAACAACCAAAGAAAAGAAAGAGAGCAAGAGGCATTCATTTCCTTTGCAACGGATAAAAGAATTGTCTTTTGTAGGCCCTGGCCAGAAGAGGCAATTGCGGCAGGAGGCTGAAGGGAAATGGATTGTCAAAGGAGTTGCACATTTGGATGATTAAATGTCAATATGTTCCTTGAATTAAGGAAAAGGAATTTACACCTCATCTCACTGTGGCAGCGAAAACCAAGTTAGAGCCAGGCTGTAAATTTGCCAGCCAATGGCTACCAATTTGTTTGGCTATCTAAATGCTTTTCCTGCCCAGAGAAATGCTGAAGCATGAGTCCCCCTGGGTGGCCAGTGGCTGCCGTGGGCAGCTGCTAAGCTGCTGAGCTCAGTGAGCCCTCTGGGCTCCTCCAGGCTTTCCTGGCTCTGCTCCCCCTGGCTCCTGGCCCCAGCGCACACACGTGGGCTCCTTGGCGTGCTGCGTCACGCCGCACGCCTCAGCTACCTGGCAGATGTGCCTGCATCTGCGCCACCTGGGCTGGAACACAGGCCAGGATCTTGTTATGCTGGAGTTTTTCCAAGAGCTTGATACCCTCCGTCCTCCTGGTCAGACAGTCCGCCAGCTGTACGGCTGCGGGTGGACAAAGCACAGAGCTGTATCCCCGCTACTCTTGGCATGTGGCAGCGTGAGGATGCTGCCGTTTTCCCCCAGCAGCTCCCAGTGGTTAGCCAAAGGGTTGAGTGATTTGCCCTGGCACGCACAGGAAGCCTTTGGCAGAAATGAAAGGCAGAATCAAGGTCTTCACAGTTTGCAAGACTGCACTTACCCACAGAACCCGGCCTTCCCGGAATGCCGCAGGGTCGCTGCTCCTGTCTGTCCTCATGCAGCACCTCACGGTGGTCCTTTTGTGGCGTCTCTCTTGCTCACAGCTTTCCAGGCCGGGGGAAGCATCCTCCCGTCTGCAAAGGGCAGTTCAGCAGGGAAAGAGTTAACAGATTCATGTTAATAAATTCAGGCTCTCTTTTCCTCTAGGGCATATTTGCATATTAATGGAGGGGAATTGTAACGAACCTGTCTAGGGAGGCTAAAGGGAAAATTATGCAAGGTTGGCTGAGAAGGTGGAGGAGGGGAAAATGCTCATTTCCAGTGCTTTCCAGCCCCTCAGCTGCAAAAGCATGTGAGCAACCTGAGCTCCCGGGCAGCGCCTTGCCGAGTGGGACACCCTGGGAGTGAAGGGAGTACCTGAGCGCAGGTAGCTATTCGGACCCACCTGCATCCCCCCTGGCTTCTCGCGGGCCTGCTAAGCTTCACGTTGCCCCTGACATGCTTTTATTTTAAACCCAGGGCCAGAACAGGAGATTTCAGCAAGCGTGTCCCACATCATTGCCCTGTCCTCCCAGGCATCCGGATGAAATGCAGCTCTTGATGCGCTGTCAACAGAGCAGCTCATCCACAACTCGCTTTCATCACAGGATCTCTCAGGGCTTTTCAGCAGCACCGTGCTGCTGAAAAAGGGGAGAATGGAGCCAGGGAAGGGGATTTGACCGAGTCTGGGATGAAGCGCCTGCCGTTCCCATGCCGGCTCCTTCACACCAGGCTGCAAGTTGCTGCAGTGTATGCTTGAACCCTGCCACAATTTTTGTTGCCTCAAACTCCAAATCCCCACACGCCAGCCCAAAAGCCTCTGACAGCACATGAAAAATGCCAGGATCTTTGCTAGGTCTGCTTTTCCCACTCTCTGCTGAGGCATCAGTTTATAATCCCCACTCCAGTAGACTGCCCTACAGATTTTATCTCAAGAAGGATAAATAATCTCTTGCTTTTGCTGTGCAATAGCAGATACAGTGAGGGTTTATAGTCATGGGGAAATCAGCTATAAATCACTAGATAGGAGACTAATCACTGGGGCCCTGATCTGGTCTAGAGTAGGAGATGGAAAAAGCAGCCTTTATTCCTGAAAGCAAAGCAGCCCTTCTTCAGAACAGCGATGGAGCACTCCATCTACCCCAATAGCTGCAGCTGCTTTGTGCCCATGCAAATGTCATCAGGGCAGGACCCACTCAAATTAGCAGGATGCAAAGTGTCCCAAGCCATTTTCCGCCGCAGGTTTGGTTTCGTCTCTCTCTCTCTCAGGCAGACTTGCCCCTCAGTATCACCAGGACCCAGAGACCAGCCCTGTTACGGTCCCAGCAGCTGCAGACCCAGTCTGGCTGTCCCCTGGGCAGAGCATCTTCCAGCACGTGGTTCAATGTGAGTGGTGGCTGGTTGGATGCAGGGTCATTGCTGAACATTTCTACAGCCTTGACGTACAAGGGCGAACCACATCAGTCAGCTGCTTCCTGACATAAGAATCTGCATGAGCTCTCCTTGACATTTTGTCATTTTTGATACAACTGTGATGCTGTGCTGGCTGTCAGACCCCATCAGTACCCTGTGCCCATCCCCTTTGGTCTCCTGCCTTCTCCAAAAGCCCTGAAGCTTTCCCTATTCCAGGTGCCAGGACACACATGGTCTGCGATCGTGTTATTACAACCACAGATTATAAAGCAGATGTATAAGTGAGGTGGATAAAACAAGCACGTGGATCCCTTAATCCCAAAATTTCAAGTGCCGTGGGGATTAGACTAATATCCTTGGCTGCAGGATTTGTGGATGCAGCAGAGACAGAGAAGGGAATCTGTGGAAGCAAGTTGATCCCCTCCTCTCAGTTTACCATGAGACAGCCTCAGTGTAAGGGATCAGCTTTGGAAAGAAGAATGAAGCCAGTAAGGGTTGCGTCATTTTAACCTTTAACATAACCTGTGACATTTTGCCTTGACACACGTTGGACCCCACGTAGTTGGCTTCCTGAAAGCCTCCTGAAAGCTCTCTAGCCCCAGTGCAGTATTTAATCACAGGCATGCAGATCCTAGCAGCTGCCTTCTTTGGGGACATCGCTGTTCACAAGTTGAAAGAGAAAATCCTCACTTAAATTTCCCAGTGTTTGGTTAAGCATCCGGCCGCGGTGATAGGATTGAAGCTGAGCTTTGAATGACATTTTTTGCTAGGAAGAAAGGGCTGGGGAAGAGACATTTCTCCCTTGGGCTTAAGATCATAAATAAGGCAGTGTTATGTAAGTGTGACTATAACCTATTTATACGCAGTGTCAGACTCATACAATCAGGCTATGAATGACAAATCTCCTACTAATTTCTATGAATATAACAGTGGTCCCTATTTGAGTTTTGCAGCAGCAATGGAAGCGGATGTTTTTCTGTGTCAGCAGTAACTGGGGCTCCCCTCCAAATTCAACTGAGGGAGGGGCGACTTGTTTCTGGCACTTCTCCTTATACAGGCCCAGTGGGTACAGCTGGCTTCAGGCAGCTCCCTTGCAGCCACTCCTGATCCCAAGGCCCAGATGCCAGGCACCAGGGGAATGGAAACCTGCTGCCTTTCCTGGGCTCTTGTCCCTCAAGCAGTGGGCCAGGTGGCAGCTGGGCTTCTCGGGGGCTCTTTCAACAGGACCGTGTCCTGCTATGAGACGTGGAGATGGAGACGCTGAGCGTTCACCCAGGTGTCAGGGCACGGGAACCAAAAGTGTCAGCTAGGAAAGTCAAACCCACATAAGGAGCACTGGCTCCCACGTGGTGTTAACCAGGGGAACGCCTCGCTGCAGGACCCTGTGTGTGCTCACAGTTTACAGGCATTCAAAACCAAAAGGATAAATTCCTGGAAGCAGAGCTCATCTGGGGTTACTAACCACAGGGAAATTGCTGCTCCAGAAATGTTCAAGGCTCGAAGCGTGGCTGGAGTTCTTATGGCATACGCTTGCCCCGGTTCTGCGTATTTGTCCCTAATATTGGTGCTGCTCAGCGTAAAGCTGCCGAGCAGAGCGGTTTGAACAAAAAGGGACAGGCTTAGGCTAATGCAGCCTTAGCTGTGCAGGTCCAACTTGGCTGGCACGGCCTGATGCCTGCCTGGGATCAAGTTAATGGCAACTGTAGATAAAAAATCAAAGGAAAATTCAAACACAGAAATTACTCCTAAGGCACAGAAAAGCAGTCATTGTAATTGCGACCAGATAAAACCCCAGATCAGGTTCAAGTTTAAAGCCAGGCTTTTTCCTTCTCCATCGCCTCCCAGTCTGGGCTCTGCCTTAAGCACTGTCTCAGCATGGCAAAGAACCGCACATCATTGCTTCTCCCAGGGTCCCTCCCATGGCCCCTGTGCCACCAGCCATGGACCCCAGAGACCTGAGCATCACAGCTATCCACGGGAGGCCATGGCAAGAGGAGAAAGTCAGAAATCCCTGTGGGGCTCCTTTGTGCCTCCGGCTAATCTTCCTTCCCTGCTTCACAGATGAGCTCAGCTCCCGCTGCGGCCTGATCACACAAATCCAGCGGGGATGCGTGGCCCTGACTTGTCATGCCCTGCCGTCCCCCGCCGGAGATGAAGCAGCCATAGGGTCAAGTGTGGACGGCCCAGGGGGTCAGAAGCGACCGCAGCTGCCATGATGTTTTCCTAGACACCCCCAGCAGAGCCCTGTGACTGATTCACCTCCTGTCTTGGTGCATCAGGCATTGACTCACACCCAAAATGCGTCAGATGATTGTATCCATGAAGGGCTTCATGGACTTTGCCCCAGGCGTCCCCACTGAACTTTGAAGCTGGGCCTTCTTTCAGAGGGGGAGGTGGATGGGAGACCTTTGCTGGCGATGGCCTGGGCCTCCGCAGGAACGTGAAACTGGGCTGGACAACTCTCCCAGCCTCCTGACATTTGCTTCTCAGTGATTTCCTGTGCCAGCATGAGGTCTCTCTCGCAAAAAAAGACCTGACCTGAGAAAGGCCTGATTCTGCTGCCCTTGCAGTCATGACAAAGCCCTTGGTAGCTTCAGCAGGGACAGAGGGAAGCAGCAGAGACCTCAGGCTTTCAGGCTGCTGCCGAACAGATGCTCTCGCGGCTGAGATCAACTTCTGCAGCAGTTGGCATGCAGACGGATGGGCACATGCCGCAGCCTGGCTGGCAAGGCTTTATGCCCTTGAAAATCCTCCCAGGAGCTTGCTCGCTGTCAATGAGTTCATTAAAGGGAAAAAAATCTCTCTAACTGAATAGGAAACTCTCTGACAGACCCCTTGGTGTCCAGGCCAGCCAGAGCCCATCACTGACCCGGTGACTCTGTCTGAGCAGCTGCCCCCAAACCGGATGGCTTAACCCCAGGATTGGTGTTGAGCACCAGCAGTGCTGGCTTAGCAGAAATCAGGAAAAGAAACCCCAAACAGTCAAAATAGTAAGCCGTAGAACAGCAGAAACAGCAGAAAGAGTAAAACTTTGTGCTAAATAGATGCATTTGGTAGATGTCCCGGCCAGTCCAACAACACTGGGAGCACTAAAAGGATGTTTGTACTCCAGCCATGATACAGAGATGTAAAAAGTCCATCTGGATCAATGACCCAGCTGCAAGTGCAGCTAACCTGCTTCAGGCACCTCGGAAACAGCGTGAATCCAGGCAAGCGAGCCAGTGCTTCCCAGGTGACTCTTCCCATCTCGTGCAATATGCCTGGGGGTCTTCCTGAGCCAGCGCTGGGATCTGTGCCCCTAATAACCCCTCATAGTTTTTTCCTCCATGAATAGGCCCGGATGCTTTTTGAACTCATGCAAATGTTCAGCATCCTGCAGCGAGGAGTTCCACTGCTTCATTATGCCAAAGCCACTTCCTTGGGCTTGCTTTGAACCTGCTGTCTCCTTGTTTCACTGCTCCTCCCCATTTCTGTCCTGGAAGAGACAGTCATTTCAAACCCATCTCCATCCAGCAATGGAAGCAGAAGAAATGGCTTCTTGCCGCTTTATTTGGGGAACTAACTGTGTTGCTCTGCACTAGCTGATAACAGCAAAGTGTAATTCTGCGCAACAAATTCAGGAAAATATTGCTCTTTTTGCAGCTTGTTTGCTTTATCACACGAAGGATGCATAGACAGGTTTCTCCTCAACATTTGTAGACGGCTCTTCACCATCAAGACTCACTAAATAATGTTGTCAGGGCATCATCTTCTGAGAGTGACACCATATAGCATCATGCTCTTGTCAGGGGATGGAAACGATTTATGGAAGTCTTTCTACGAGGCTCCCCAGGTTGCTGGTCATTCAAGCTCCATCTCAGTGAGCTCGTGCTCCATCTCAGTGAGCTCGTGGGGTGTAACATGATTAGCAGAGAGGGAAGTTGTGTTTTTGTGGAGTTTGGCATGAGGTGGGAGCCTGCGCACACTTGTGCTGCTCTGTGCTGCCAGCACACGCTCGCCAGGGGCTGGTAATAAAGGGAGAAGTGGTCAAACGGTCACCTCTGAAGGCAGAGAGGAACGAATAGATAGTCTCTAGCAAGCTTTGCATAGGAGGCAAAACATGGGGTGGGACAAGTCATGTATGCACACAAATATGTACACCAGGTCTGGGGGTTGTTCTTGCCTGTTTCCAGCATCACTGCTATAAGTCCCCAGCACACAGCGCCACTGACAAGGCCATCTGTTTTGCCATGACAGCTGGCAGCTAGCAGAGGCCAGCATGAATAGTCTGTCTCCTTTGGAGCCAGCGCACTGCCGAACTTGCTAAGAAAAGCAATTTCAGCCATGCCAGATGAAAGCCACCTGCTGCCCATGTCAGAGGCATGGGAAGTGTGGGCACCTCGGCACCGGGCTCTCCCAAGCTCACACCAAATCCCTCCTGTGCAGCAAGGCAGCAAGGTCCCGGGGCAGGGGAGGCCCCCAGCAACATCTCTTTTCACCCCTATGTTTTAGCAGGGAGAAGCTATGGTAGGGTAGGGCTGTTCACCCTGGATATACTTTTCCTAGGTTCTTTTTTTTTTTTTTTCCATCTTCTTTTGAAAAACGAAGGATTTTCCTCTCTCTCTCTTAGTACCATCGGTGTGACCATTACTCAGTGACTGAGGGACAGCGTGGTGAGTAACGGTGCTGGGCATGAGGAAAGACTGACACAGGAAAATGCGGCGAGGAGGAGGAAGGGGCGCAGACAGTGTGTCCCCACAGGCTCTCCGAAGGGCAGAGCAATGGTGACAAAGTGCACAAAAGAGGAAATAAAAGAAAAAAATGGGGAAGTGCCAGCCCTCCATTGGGCGTCCCCAGACGGGGAAGGTGTGCAAGACCAAGTCCCCAGAGCATGTTATCCAGCAATGCGTGGCCAGCTGGTGTCTGGGGGCCTCACAGCTGCCTGCTCCAGCCCTGCTGTGCCACCTCTGGAAGCCTTTTTGGGAGGCACTGCCCTTGCTAGTATCATGAACCTGAACCCCATCTGCCTGGTGCTGATCCCACACACCTCGCTGCAAGAGGAGAGGGGCTGTCTGCAATCACAGGCATCCCCTGGGGATGGCCACCTCCTTCCCAATACTTGCTAGGCTTCCTTGTGCAGAAAAGGGACCCAACACCCCTTCTGGGAAAGCCAGCCCCAGTCACTGCCTTTGGAGCATCCTACAACTTCTCAGCATCCTTGGGGCTCACCTGAATAGAGAAACACCTAGTGGTGGACCTGACCCAGGTCTGAATGCACTGCTCAGAGAATTTAATCTGAACTATAATTTCAAACGTTGCCTTAAAAAGACGGCCAGACACTTTTAAACAGATGTAGCCTTGAGGCTATCCCAATAGAAATATGGGTGCACAGGAATCTGGGGGAGGGGAGGGATGGGCCCATCTGCCAGCATCACTGATGCCACCAGGAGGCTTTGTTTGAAGAAGGGAAACTGAGACAATTTACCCAGAAGCAAGGACCTCAACAGCTTACCACCACATTACGGGAACCGCGGTAATCGGGAATAGTGCCTGGGATCTCCCACTCAGGTTAAAGCCAGAGGTGCAGTTGCAACCCATGGCAACCCTGCACCCTCCTTGCACCATGAGCTGGTTTCGGTTCCACCTAAAACTCCTACTGGGCTTAAGTACGTGGTATAAGACAGAAGAGGGAAGGAAAATTTCCAACAGAAGGGTTTTTCAGAGCTGTCCATTGCGTGGGTTTGGCCTTGTAGAAGCCCACTTCATCTGCGAGGAAAATTTCTTTAACTGTGGCCACACAAATGCTTTGCAGAAAAATTTTGAGGGTCACAATGGTATCTCTCCTGCAGCCCTCCTGGGCCAAGGGAAGACCTGCCTGACTTCTCCTCCCTGTGCTTGGAGAGCAAAGTGGCAGGGATGTGCTTTTGTTTCCTTACACGAGGGCTGTCCTCCCTCTTTCTGTGCAACACATCCTACGTCACTGAGATGTTCCATCTCATCCTATCCTTCCCTGTCCACCAGGAAAGGGCAACAGGGAAAGATCTATTGCTTATACCACGCTTTCTTTTTTTCTGAACTTCCTTGATTGAGCCTGTTGGAAAAAAAATAGCTACGCCAAAGCACTAGGGACTGTAAAGAGCCTGGAAACACCAAAACCATCAGGGCAGAGCATCCTTCCTCCCTAGAAAAGTGCAACCAGGGCATACAGCAAGCACTGATGTGAATGTGCTCATGGTGTCAGGGTCTCATGGGGAAAAGGATTGGGATGAACCAGTGGTTTTAATTGTGCACATGAGTTTTTGCCACAGTCTTACCAATTCAGTGCCGAGTGTTTGGGGACACACAGCGATGTGTGTCCCATCTCATCCTATCCTTCCCTGTGCCTGTTGCGTGGGGAGCAAAGGCACGCATGGATTGGGTTTGTATTAGCCCATTTCCTTTTCCCTGACACAAGAGAAATTTGTCTTGCATTAGTGTTGGTTCCTACCCACTTGGAAAGGAAGAAGTGGGTGGTGGCCACATCCCCTTCTCTGAAGGCCATCCCTGGTGAAGGGGGCCCTGGGGCCGGAGGGGAGGGAGCGGAGGGGGCCTGCTTCACCACGGCATCCGCTTGAAGCATGTCAGACTCAGCTTTTAACCTGCCGTCACACAGCCAAGGGTCAGCCCTGTCTGCAACACACCTTCTTCATCCTCATCTAACTGCCACAGCAGCACAGACGGCTCCTTGCTGCCCAGCATTGCTGGCTGCAGACCTGCCTTGCACAGCATCCCTTCCTTAGTTTGAAATTCCTGGCAGGCAAAGTGCCCTCTTTGTCCCTTTTTTTTTTCCCCCAGAAGCTATGCCATCCTGCATCGTCTGTCGCTCGGTGGGAAGTTTCCTGGCGTGACTGCAGGTGCCGGCAGGGAGGTTGGATAGCTGCTGCGGCCACTAGCCGTGAGACACAAAGTCCCAGCAGGGAAGGCTAGCCTGGCTCATGAATGACCACTGGTTGCTCAACGTAATGAGCAAATATTGTTAACAGGCAGCTGTAATCTCCTGGTTTTGTGCCCTCCCCCTTTCCACACACGGAGGCAATGTCGGGGTGTCATGTCAGGCGTCTCCCTCCTTGACTCCCTGTGTGCTTGCAACCCGGGGCCAGCAGAGATGCTCTCCAGAGCTGCACCAGCATGTGTGGCCCCTTTCTCCCTTCCCTTGGCCCTGCAGCCTCTGGGAGTGGCTACTGCATGGCTTCTCAAATCCCCTCCAGCATGCGATGGTGTAGGGATGCCTGTGCTTAAGCCCACACACCCACCAACCCAGACCAATTTAATGCCCATCTCACGTAGATGTGGGGTGGGGGGCCCAGACCCTTCAACCCAAAGAGATATTCAGCCTTGCTGTCATATTTGGGCCCTTAGTTGTTCCTGCTGATGGCCAGTGCTCTTCTGCGTTTAGGGCTGACTCTCTAGCATTATCATTTTGTTGGCGGAAGAGATGTTAGGATTAGGGGCAGAGGAAAGAAAGGCTTGGAAACGCGTTCCATTTCCTAGAGGCAGCTGCTTTTTCCTCCTCCCAAATTGCCCAGTCAACCACAAGATGAGTCACTGGTCTCCCGCATTTCCACCTGACCCACTTTTGGCTTGTCGGGGCTGACTGCAGAGCTTTTGTTTCTAGGCTGCACATACGCCCAGCCGCGGAGCTGCGATGCTTTGGGCTTCTCCTGTGTGAAATAACCTGGAAGCAGGGAAGCTTTTCAGCCCCGGGCTTCCCTTGAAGACATAAAATGATGACCGTCCCAGGCCACCATCATCCAGGCTCCAGTGGAAAGATCCTGGGGGCCTCGTCTGAGCTGTCTGCAGCTGCTGCAGGGAGGTTTGACCCCCGGCAGCTCCAAGCTGAGCCTGGGGGTCCAGGGCTGCGAAGCCGTTATCCCGTGGTTAGGTTTCCCCCTGGGGAAACTGAAAGGAATAAACAGCAGATGGGGCAGCTTGCTCTGCTGCCTGCTAATGGTTTTCAGCGGGCTGCTCCTAATTTGCATTGCTCCTGTCTATGGCAAGGTACCATCAGGAGTCAGGGCGCTCGCGCAGACCGAAGGAAAAGCATCTCTCAGAGGTGCTCCAATGGCTGTGCCCACCAGGTGCCTGTTCACCTCCTCAGTGCTGCATCCAGCATGGATCTCTCCTTTTCCAAAACCGGGAGCAGCACTGTTTTGAACCACAGTTGAAATGGTTAGCTGGGAAACACAGATTAGCAGCAGAAAGCAGAAATGGCATCCCAGGCACAGGAACAGCCCTGGGCGGCAGTATAAATAGACGCGAGCTTGCTCCGCTTTGTGCACGGTGGTGTCATGATATTTTTGCCACCGCCCAAGGGAAATTCCCAGGGGTGAAATGTCCATCCCAATCGTATTTTCCATGTCCAATTCATTGTACTTCCTATTTGCTCAGCCACCACATCTTGAAGGATGTTGCAGCGGACTTGCCTTGCAACCAGATCATGCCTTGCTTTCCTCTCCCGTGCTGGCCAGTAAGGAAGGGCTTGTTCCTCCGTCCCCAGCTATAATTGTGTGCCCATCTCTCTCTCTCTCTCAGGCTCCTGGTGCAATATTTCCGAGGCTGCCTGAAAGAGTCCCTGCCATGGCCACCAGGGCATGGTGGAACTCTCATGAGAAACTCACTGAAGAGGGGCAGCCAATGGGAAGGTTGTGCTTATTTGGCTGCTAAAAGTACACGGACTATTTAGCGCTGTGAAAGCCCAGTTTTGCTCAGTACTTGTCCAACACACAGGGCAACGTCCAGGTTATCCCAGACCCAACTCCAGCTCCACTCATGCTAAATGGAGGACATTTAGTGTTAGCCTTAAAAACCTCCCCTAGCCAGCTGCTCACAGCTGTACAAGGTCCGTGTCCGTGCACTGCCTGTTGTGTACCCCAAAGATGCTCACAGCCCCCTACAGCAGGGCAGCCGTAAAGTGGCACCTCCTGTGGGCTCTCCACAGTGCCTGGCAAACCTGGGAGCAAACAAATAACGTGGTTCCTGCCCACAGGCTGTGAAATGTGGGAGAAGGAGGCCACGCATCTTCTTCCCAGGCATCTGACCACAGCGAGGGCTGGGGGCTGGGTGCTGATGAAATGGCCTGTTTATGTTTTCAGTGCACATGGCCCTAATTACTGGTGTCCGTGCACTAATCCATGCTCTGCGGGCAAGCCAGGAGGCGAGGTTGGGCACACCTGCCCGGCGTGTGGGACCCAGCCCAGAGCGCTGGCAGTGTCTGGTAGGATGGTGAGATGCCCGTGCCCCACACGTGTGAGGCATCCAGCCTCTGCCCGTGCCCTGTTGTGTCCACCACCCCACACACCAGGGCTGCGCTGCCCAGCAGGAACCCGCCCAGAGCCAGCCTGAGGGTCACACCAGGCCCCATCTCCTGGATTTGGGGCAGGTTTGCGGTGCAAGGGGTTTGCCCAGGCTGGCAATGTGCTGATCAAGGGAGGGCTGTGGCTAAGCCCTCTCAGCCGCAGCCATGCCAGAGCTGGCCGCACCCTAGCTCCCATCCGAAGAGGTGGCTCCCTTGGCTGAGGTCCACTCCTCCACAAATGTTTACAATATTTGGCACTTGCTAGGTCCCCGGCTCTCTGCGACAAGATTTTGGGCAGTGTGACAGCTATTCATTACACCCTGGAAAAGTGGGAGACTGCATTTGTTTGGAAATCAGGAGTTGTTTATTTGACTCATTCCATGATCTCCTCCGACAAATGAGAAGCTGTTTCATGTGGCTTTTCTTCCTTTTTTGATGGGAGCTACAACTCCTGACGTGACTTTTCTCATACGAGCCCATAACCATACTACCTACGCTGAACTGCAGCTACTGGTAGCCTTATAAAGTAAAAAGTGCCAGGTCCTTTTCATGCCCTTTCATCTGCCCCTGAGAGCAGCCTGTGGCAGACTCCGGTCACATCCATGCTCTTAAGCTTCTATTCACTTCAGAGCAGGGCATCTGAACTGCCGACCAGGTTTCTTTCCCAGCCATAATCTAACACTGTGCCCCTTTGCTGAGGTCCCCACTTGGGAAACAAGGCTGCAGTGTACTCCCTCCCAGGCTAGTCGCAAAGATAAACCCCACTCCTTATTTCAGACCCTGAAAGTACAGAGCAAAGTATTTGTAGGAGGGTGCTGACGTGCCTAGATTGACTGACAAGCAAGCCACTGCACTCAGACAAATCTGGGAGCATTAATGAAACTGGCCTGTATTTACGCCGGCACAACAGAATGAAATTCAGGCTTTGATTAAAAAAGAAAGAACTCAAGGAAATCCCATGTAAGTGTAATAGGTGTCAAAGGAAGATGATGTTTTTTCACTGGTGAGGAGTAAAAATTTGTACAGAAAGTCAATTAACTGAGCAAGCAATATGCTTTTCCCCGGTCTTCAGTTTGGGAATCACATGAATTCCCTCAATCTCCCTTTGGAGATGACTTTTAGCTCCGCTGTTAAATATCACTGCTGGAATTGCAATGAGAGAAAATCAGTGGTATTCAGTGATATATGGACCTGCCAGGAGAGAATGGGGTTCATCTGAAAATGTGGTCATAATTCTTCTCTTTGTATTATTTCCCCGCTTCCTGCACTTCTCTGCCTCTCCCTTTGTACATTAGTAGTCCAGGCTGAAACTCTCAGCTCAGCGTGTCCTCGATTGCAGCAGGAGTGGGGTGCCTCCATGGAGACAAACCAAAGGGACACCCAAGAGAGACCAAGCAAAAACCGGCGTGAAGTCACCATCTCCTGGAGCTTTCCTCAGTCCATAGGGCACAGTTCTTAAAAAATACCCAGCACTTACTAGGCACAGCCTCTGGCCCCTGCAGCCCACCCTGCCTGCCACTCACTCTGCTCACCCCATCCTTGGGACAATGGCCAAAACACCCAGCAATTACTCATTTTTGGCGAGCGATTTAGCAGCCCCAAGTTGCTCGTAGTGCAGCGAACATCCTGTGAGCGCCAGGGGCGAGGGGGGGACAACACAGGATGTGAAGTGCAAAGCTTATCAGAAATGCCCCCACAGGAAACGCAGAGATGAATATAGAAACCTGATCAAACCGCAGCCGGAAACGGGCTGCTGAAGGCTCCGAGAGATGCTGGGCTCTCTTGTGACCTGCCAAATTGCTATCTGCTTCCTTCCAGCAAAACTAAAAGGGGGGCAACGTTATCTGAGGAGGCAAGTTGAATGCACGTGGGGAGATGGTGTCCAGCCCAGCAGAGGCGTGTGTGTGTTTACCTGCTTTTGCAGGAGCCTGCTACATTTCAGCCCTCTCTCACACACACGCCAGCTCCAGCCTGTGCTTCTTCATCAGGTGCTGGGTCAGATCCCCAAAGCGGAGGTTGTCGGCGCCATCCAGCACCTCCACAGCCGGCCCCGGCCCCAAGGCATTGCACCCCACTCCCACCCGCCGCTCACAGCCCGTGCAGCCACCCGGGCTTCTCCACGTGCCTGGGGCAGGACCCGCTCACGTTTTGGCAGGGGTGCTTCGGAGCCGGTTCTGCCCTGTGGTGGGTGTCAGCTGGTGACACTGGGAGACCTGCCGAGGCCACCGCCGCCTTGACAGCCTCCTACAGGTTCATTGCTCAAGGGCGAAACGCAGAGAGCGGGACTGCCTGCAGAAATAACAGCCTCGGCAAGAAAGAACCTGGCTCGCAGGCTGGAGGGCCCTTTTGCTGTGCCCATGCTTGCTGAGCCTCTGCCTGGCTCCCACAGTGGGCTATCCATCACAGCATCTTCGGTCCCAGTGGTGGCCTCTGAATAAGCCCACCTCATTGACCCTGGGAACCCAGGACTAGAAAGCAAAGGGAGAAGAGATGCACTGGCAGTCTAGGCTCACAGGTGTCCATAATACATCGTTTAAAATGTTCCCCCTCCCTGCAGATAGTCTGTTGGTGTTGAAATTCATTTGCATTAGCTATTTTAAGTGCTGGCCTCTTTCTCCAAAAAGCCCTGGAGCTGGAAAGCTTCTTGGGTTACCTCACACGCTGCTCCTCTCCAGCTCATGCCAGTTCCTAATACTTTCTGCCTCTCCAGTAAAACAAACAGGTTTTGCCTGCAGATCCCAACTTATCCATTGCATGCCACAACCAGGTTGGCGTTCGTCTTGGATGCAGCATTGTCTGTGCTTCAGCCATGGAGAAGCATGTAGTGGGCTCCCACACTTATTCACTCAGGCCTAGTAATTAATCAACTAGCAAGGGCAATGGTTAAATGGCAGTCAGTACCATACATAGGCACATAATGGCACAATTAAATCTCCTGAATAGATGTCAAATGACTTCCTTAAGGTAGCTGCTAAGCTCGGACAGTTCGGAGAGATTTTAAAGCCAGATGCTAATGGGCAATGCTCAAATATAAGCCTGGGCTAATTAAATCATTCTGCATTAATCAAGCATGAACACAGCCTAGTTGGCATTTCTAGTTTATCATTAATATGCCACCCCTACTAGGCCCAGAATTAATCAGTACACCCAATTATTCTGCCCCTACCAATAGCACCGGTGCTCACTGGTCCCGCTCATGGGTGGGCACAGACCTTAACACGGGCTGCTTGGCCGGTGGCTGCTGCTTTTCTGGCTGAGAAAAGCAGACTGGGTGGGGGGTGACTGAGCCCCCACGGGGCTCGCCCTTAGCTCAGCCAGGGCCATGTAAGAAGGACCCAGAGCACTCTCCAGAGATGGGCACTTTTGCAGTGGGAAGGTGCTGGAGTGCTCCATCTTACCGGGAGGAGCAAGAGGACAAGCCAGGGGACAGCGCAAAGACGGACAAATGCCGTGTTCTGCCAGAGGCTTTGAAGCCACGTGTCAGTAGGCCTTTCTACACGTTTGTTTCCCCATCCGTAATAAAAGAAGTAAAATAGCTCTTAGTTGCCTCATAGGGTGTGTGAGCTGTACTTAATTGACATGTGCAACTGATTTAAAGGTCTGGGAAGAGGGGAGAAATGAGAGGAGCTAAATGGTGCTCATGCTACTGCACCCTTCAAAGGATGAAATGTCCCATGTCAAGACTTCCCTTTAACAGTAAACCCCATTTTGAAGTCAAACAGAGACACCCTGCCCTGTTTTCGCTCGACACACAAGATGTCTTTGGCACCTTGACCATCAACACACAAGGGTCTGTTCTGACCCAAGGATACAGACGCGCTTTTTGCATGCAGAAAAACACTGTGGCTTAAATCGTCCTTCAAAACAATCCACTTCAAGGCACTGGAGCAGAGAGATGGAGGTGAAATAAAGGAAAGTTGGAGGGAACCTGGGTTTACAGAGCGCTGCGGCTCTCTGTTCTGCACCACTGTCACGAGACGGTACAAACATATCACCAGTCCTTGGATGTGGCCTCCAGTTACCTTTGCACTAATGTGTTGGTAATGTTATTCACGAGTCACTTAAAATATGAAATTAACACTCTTTTCCAGGTGCTATAGTATTTAGCCTGCTTTCTATCACCGCTCTGGGCTGCAGTCCGAAGCACGTTACGACACCCTCTTTTTCCACATGCTCCATCTCCCTGCTCCTCTGCGTGATACCAAATTTTAATTTTCCTTTGACTTTGCCTCATCCTGGCCTTCAACAAGCACCAAGACCTTGCAGCACAAGTTGTCTAAGCCACCAGAGCTGTTGGCTGCAGGCGTGCCTTCACAACATTCTTGCACATGCCAGCGCCAGCCCATATGCAGCAGGTTCGGCTCTGGTGTGCCCGTATGACTAGGTAAGATGTGCACAGAAATGTGTGCACAGGGAGGAAACTGAGCTTTCAGAGGTCTTCGCTGCTGCAGCTGTTCCTGCTCAAGGGAAAATAATTGAAGAGTAATGACAGACGTTGCTGGTATGCCAGTTGCTGGAATATTGTCTCATCGAGATGATGGGAGTGCTTCTCTGTAGGCTAGATGACATGAGGACCATAAAAGAAACCTGTAATGAGATAATGGGACAAACGAATCAGGATTGCATCTGCTCGTTCCTTATGCAGCATGGAGCCACACAGCACAGAGGAACTGTGAAGCTAAGAAGAAGATGGCAGAAGAGAAAAGAAGGAGATGAGGAAGAAAAATAAAATCAGCTGATCCGGCTTAGGGCCATGCACGGGCAGAGTCAGTCCCTGCCATGGCATTGACTCAAAGCTGAACGAGTGAAGGGACAGGGCTCCTACCGATGGTCCCTTGCATCCAGCCACTCATCAAACTCAGGCAGGACACTCTTTTTACATACATGCAGGTAATTAATTTGGACATCTGGAGACTTATTGCTCACTTAATTAAAGAAAATAAAATTGAAAGAACCACCACAACCTGGCAGGATCTCAGCTCCGTGCTTCCCAGGCAGGCAATGGCTCAGCCTCAATATTAAATGTCAACAGTTGCTAGACAATATCCATCACTGGCAAATAACCAGTACTTTAGGAATGACGTCCTCTATTCAGAGCACTCCTGTTCCCCCAGTGAAGCAGAGAAGTCCTTGGCATGTGACGGTGAGACTGCTAGCCATGTCTAGAGATGTGCAGGCTCTGATAAAGGCTCTGCAAGATCGAGAGCCCACTCAGTCCTATGAGCTGTTGGCCCAGGGGTCAATTCATCTCTGATTTTATCCTTTCTTCCCTTCAGACCCTGGGGTGTGCTATCCCTCTGTACCCTAGGAAGGAAAACCCATCATGGGCAGAGATCTCCTCAAGGCATTACCCAGAAATAAGTCATGGCTGCTGCTATCTCCTAGGGCAGCAAAGTACAGGTAGTTCAGCCTGTGTTCCAGGAGACCAGCAATGTTCCATCTATGGACATGGGGCTCATTGAAGGTCCAGGCTACGACTGCTATCTCATATGTTGTAAGGGTGTTGAGCCCTGGGCTGGGACAGTGGGTTTGTGATGTTAAAACAGCTTAGCTGGAGGCCAGCCTTTAGCGTATCACAGCTAAGCACCACCACACTTCAGTCAAAGAGGCTTGCGTTGTGGACGGGACCCAGGCTGGAGGTGTTACTCAAGTTACAAGCCACACTGACCTGCCAGGGAAGACAAGCCAGGATGAGATGGCTAATTTAGCGTTCTTCAGACCAGTAGAAAACTCACCCAATTAACCAACACTTTGCTTTCCATGCAAGTCTTCTTTGAAGGTTTATTATTAATGCAATTGAACTGGCTTCTCTGGCTACAGCTAGGGTATCTCTACCACTGGCCTGTGTTGCTTTGGGTCAGACACCAACATAACCAGAGCTGACTGAAATTAGAAGTCTTGGCTTGGTTGAGGACAGCAGTCTGGCTTGTTGGGTGATTTCAAGCAAGTCAGACCCTGACTCTTTACCTGACTTCCCCCATCTGTTCCAGTAAGGGTAACTGCTCCAACTTCAGAAATGCACAGAGGCTGAGAGTTGTTCTCACATAAGGATTGTCCTTTGCCCTGTCCTTAGTGAGGACCATTTGCAAAACCCTGTTTTTAAACTTGTGTAGGAGTTAGGCAGGAACTCAGGATGAGGAGGGCACAGTAGCCTGGCCAGGGGACAGGAAGAGAAATCCCAAAATTGAACATCTCCTGTTCTCCCTGGTATATCTCATCCCACCTGTGACACAGCTTAGTCAGCACAGCTTTTGCAAACCTATTGAAAAAAACTGAATCATTAAAAACAGAACCTAAATCCCAAGTCCACAAAATGCAGTTATTGCACAGCTCGCTCAGACTCTGGTAAAGGTCCTTGGGTGCATCAGATTTAACAGGCAGGTCAGGTCAGCCATGCAGGATGTAGAAAAAATGCAGAGCAGCTGCCACATATGTAATGAAGCCAGTTAGAAAACATCATAGAATTTTCTTGCTGCTTCAAGACATTAATCTTGGGAGCTACTATAGACACATTCTGCAGTAATGGTCCATCCTTCCCTCTACGACTAAGAGAAATAAAAAAATGCAGGTCAACAGGGCATGATCCTTGAAGGTGTCCTCAGAAAGCCCCAAAAGCCCTTTTGATGGATGAATCACCTTCAGTAACATGGTAAAGCCTCCTGAATTGTGCAAATGGATTAGGACTTACAACAAGTAAGTTTCTGCAAAACCATGCAACAGCTTATAAGATAACAAAAGGACAGAGAAACTGTGTGGAGAGGAAGCCAGAGACATGGGGGACATCAATGTATTTAACGAAGGCTACCTGTAAAACAGAAAAAAAACACCTTCATCCAGGCTGATCGTTTTAACTACACCAGAAAATCACCTTTCCAAAGAGGATGGATATTTAGGCTTGTTGACAAGGCTTCTTCTAAGGTAGGTCTTTCTCTTTGCCTGATCCTACTCCTAACCTGATGAGGACAGGACAGAGTATTGCAGCAGCTCATCTTTGCACTTGGCACATTATGACCACACAGTGCATTGCAGCTAGTGCCCAGGTGTTGCTTGTAGCTGCTGGCACCAATAAGGTGTGAGGTTTAGTCTGCAAACAGAGGATTAAGCCATGATCATTATCCTTATCAATGATTTCAAATCACCTACTATGTATCTTTTCAATCTGTCATCAGCAAACCATGGATGGGAGTATTCTGACTGATGTTATGGTTAGGTTATGGAGGTTGTAAGTGCAGTGCCTACCAAGTCTCTCTGTATGGTCCCAGACACCTGTTCCAGGTGTTGGGCTTCCTTCAGAAGAGATTGTTCTTAATAACATGTTTCATTGCTATTCAATTTCCTTCATGGCTCAAAGATTGCCTCCTCTAGTATCTATAAATTTTCTGGTGATCCTATCCTGAACACGCTCATTCCACAAGCTGATTGCTGTTGCAGAAGCTGGCTTAGACAGTAGGACCACAGAAGGAAAATATTTAGACTCAGAGCTATGCACATTCTTAGCACTTGGCTAAGTGCGCATCACAACCACAGTGATGCCCAGCTCCAAACTGGCAAAACTGACCAATTGTCTTTAAAATATGTTGACTTTCCCTGCCATATAAAATTAAGCTTGAATCCAGCAGAGCGTCTTTTGTGTGTGCTTGTGGCTAATTTCTTAGGCAGGAGGAGAGTCACCGAGGGAAGCGCACCGACCCTGTGCTGCTTGGCTCTCCTGTCGATGAGCCAGGATGGTCCAGGGACTGGCAGAAACAAATGACACTAGATGACTGTTTCCAACAAAGGGACATCTTTACACAGTGCATAGTTAAAGCATGGACACACTGAACCACAGGATGTTGCGCATGCTAAAACTCACACAAGTTCAAAGAGCAATTAGAATAATTCATGACAGAAAAATCCATCGAGGGCTATTAATTGCAAAGACAGAGTCTCTGCTTCAGGATTTCCCTCAGTTCCACACACCTGGAGGCCAGGACAGTACCCTGCTATGGTATCAGAACATGTTAGCCCCATGCTTTTACTTCTTGATAGGCATTTTTTTCCTGGCCCTTAGCAGAGAGAGGATGGATGGGCTGAGTAGTGCTGGTCTCACATCAACGTGTGGCCATGGGATGTTGACCTGGGAGTACCACAGACCACTACACAGGACTCCCTGCCTATGAACAAAATCCCCTCCAGTTCCAAGTAGCAAAGTCGTAAGACTACAAACAAAACTTCCCAGAAAAAAATAAAATAAAAAAACAACCCACCTTTTCTTTTTATCTTGGAGCGTATCTGTGAGCCCTATGGAAAAATCCCCAGGAGCAAGATCTATTGCTAATGTGAGGAGGCAGAGAAGAAAGTTACACCATTTTGCCTGAACTGCCCCCCTGATTTGAAGGCACCATCCCTGCCTCCTGTCAGTTTTTTTCTTCCCAGAGGCTAAAATGCACATGAATCATTAACAAGCTTGTAGAGCCCGTGCGTGCTATCATGGCTTGCGTAATTAATCCTGAGCCAATGTGATTCGGTGAATTAATAAAGTTGCTGTTGCTGGGGTGGAAATTCCTGTTAACTGCAGCAGAGCTGGATTTGCTGTTCATCCGCATCTGCATATTTGCAGACGCCTCGATCACAGCAGCAGGAGCTATACACAGGGTATATAGATAAGGGGTAAATATGCACAGAGCTGAGGAGAATGAGAAGAAATGCATCACGATCCAAAGTTTTAACGGCTCTTCTTTCCGAGAAAGAAGGCTCATCGTGGCTCCTGTGCAAGAGACCAGGTTTGTCATGATGAACTTGGGTGTCCATGCATCACTTCTAGAACATGGGAAGACATCTCCAACACTTTGGTGGTTTTGGTCTTTCTATCCATTCAAACCGTTTCTGTACTTAGCATCTTCCCTTAATCACCTTTACCTGAGAGATGTCTGTTGAGAGAAGCAGAGGAAACGAGCCTGGTTAAAGAGAAGCAACTCTGCAGACCCAGGCAGGAGAGAAGTCCACATTCTCTCATCTCCCTCCATTGTCCATCTGCACTCCGACACACAGAAGGAAGTAAATGAGATGCTCGGGTTTTACCTCAGCTTGGTTTGATTTCAGAATATTCAGCTGTGGGAGTTGTACATGCCCCAGACACTAAGTTTTATGCAAGCCCCTCTTCAACATTTGGCCTGTGATTCCTTCAATACCATTGTCCAGGTGAGCTGTCTGAGTTTGGCCTTGAATTTAAGACTCTCCTGCTGTTGAATGCAAAAATCCGCCCATATCTGAGGACATCAAGACCCCTTTGACCGTCTCTTCCTGGAGGGTAGTTTTGTTAATTCCCACTTGGCAGCTTCTACGGCAGAGTCTTGGTCCTGCCAGTGATCTAGAGAGTGATCAAAGTGAACAAAGGTCTCAGATATCAAAGCTCTCAGAGAAGGATCTGGGCTGGAAATGTTCTATTTGATGGTACCCTTCTCTCCCCATGTGTCTCGTGCACTAGGTTAGATGTCTGTCACTTTTATCAATCTCTCATTTGTTCTTTCTCGAGAGTCAACAGGCATTTGTCCCACCCAGCCAACAGGCGTGTCTGACATTGGCCTAGCTGATATCCACCCCTCCCTGGGCACAGAGCCCATACGCACAACGAGAGCAACGCACACCCATTTCTGACGACAAGGCAGCTTTTCTGCATCAAGAGGATGCTGTGTTTTCAACCAGTGAGCAAGAAAGGAGTCATATAAAAATAGTCACCCAACTTCCGTTCCCAACATGAGTTTCGCAGACTCCTTGGTCACCATTTGCCAGATATGGTCTGTCCAGTCAAGCAGGGAGGTCTGGGTGTACACAACTGTATGTGGTTTGAAGTGCTCTTCAGCTTTTTTTTTTAAATACAATTTGGTTTCTTTTATAGTCAAAAGTGAAACCTGGGCTTGAAATGTTGAAAAAACCAGTGCAGTAGTGGAGAGCTTATACAAAACTGGAGTGGTGAATTTTCTATCAGTGCTCACTCTGTTAAGTGATAGAAAAACTCCTGCTCACCATCAAGGGAGGGAAAAATGTTATTTGTCCTAAGCACAGATGTGGTAAAAATAGAAATTGAATGCTAGGCCATATTTAGCATTTCAATTAAATGACCTCATTTTTAACAAGCGTACCTAGGTGATTCACGTATTAGAAAAATCAGGCTATATACAGAGCTGTCCAAATGGGAAAATACAGCATGCCCAGATACAAGTGGAAGATTCAGCGCCTCTTGGGTTCAGGTCTTCATGTTACTGACCAGATTTCAGTGGCGGTGTCTCTGCCATTCCTTGCTTCTCCTTTTCCCAACAAATGTGGACTGCAATCTACCTTGTGCTAGGACAACCCCATAGTTCTTCTCCCCAAAGTCAAGAGAAAGGAGGTGAAAGACAGCCCCAGACAGAGTTGTTTGATCTGGAAGAGAAGGGAGCCGCCTATGCTTGAGAGGCCAGCTGAGATAAGGGCAGAGACATGAAGCAAGGCAAACACTGATGGGGTCGGAGGAAATAAACCTGCCCCAGGAGAGGAGGGCAGCCCTGGATCAGGGCTCGGAGGCATGGTGGCATCTCCATCCTTGGGGGCCATCCACTGTCAGACCTGACTTGGCTGTGAGGGTGTGGGGGAGAGGAGGGGCACAGAGACCCCCAGACCACCCTTCTCTCCTAAACCCTTCTGTAATTTTACAAACCTGTGAGCTGCCCGCATCTACCCCAAAGGATGGGGTTGAATGCATGCAAAAATGAAATGTAAGCAGCAAAACTTCAGCCCTAAAATTATCATGGAAATGAGCTGTGGAAACAAAGTGATTGTATTAGTAGACTGGCTTGAGCATCAGTATAAACCTATCATTCTGTCAGAAAGGACAAATACTTCCTGCAGAGTTAATAGAGCTCTACTGGGTTGCTCTTAATAGTTGTTTATTTTATTTTCCACTGTTCGTAATAAACCTCTGTGCATCTGAAAATAGCTCTCTTTAATGAGTACTGTATGAGTACCTGTGCATTATCGGTGTGCATGGGTGTGTTTGTGTGTGCTGATGACACCTCAGGTCTATGTAGAGGGCTACTCAGCTTCTTTAAAAAATGTATATTGACTGAGAAATCTGAGATGTTTTTGGTTCACAAGAGTTTCACCAAATCTAAAACTGGGTTAGCACACGATTGCAATCCTTGGCAGTCCCTGCCAGATCTCTGCCTCTGGGGGAGACGTGCATAGAAGAAAATCTGCAAGGATGACAAGGGAAAACCAGAAAATTTAAAAAAAAAAAATTAAAATGCTTTGCTCTGATTCATACCAAAATTAACTGTCAGAAGAATGATGTTTCCCCTGAACATGAAGCCTTGCTGTTTTTTTCAGTAAGACTCTAGTGACGTGCTCTGTCACCCTTCTCTTTAGACTTTTGTCACAAATTGCTCTCCTGATAAGATTCAAGATCCTGACATGCAAAATGAGACAAAGAAGATGGATATGGTGGGCTGGTGATTTCCAGCAGTAAATCTTGGTTACATGAAAGTCTTAACTAAAATATGGCATGTCTTCTTAATGAACAAGTTGTTTTTCATTTTGGGTAAGACATTTCAGTTCATCGAGGCACCTGGACAGCTGTCTTACAAACAACAGGTGCTCAAAACCAGGGCTCAACTCAAAAGCAGTCAGGGGGTGGGAGGAGCTGAGAAACGAAGGACAAAATAGACTCAAAATTTTGCATGGAATTTGGTCAACACAGACCAAATCAGTGCTAGAGCAGGGAGATGGGTCAATGCTCAGCAGTGTGCAACAACCAGGGAGAATGGGTTTTTAACAGAAGGGGGACAGGGTATTTTTAAAGGGCTCCCGGCTCAGCTCTGCATCTTTATTTGTGCTTGGTTGAGTGCAGCTGAGAAACTCGTCACAGGAAGATTTGCACCTGGTGAATCCTTAGGAGGCTACACCTGCAGCGACTGCCCTCATTCTGGGTGCAAGCAAATTAAAAGAATTCAGGGCAAATTTACTTGAAGATTTTTTCCAAGTCTATCAGTGGATTTTATTTCTAGGTCTTGCTCACCTTTGAGCTAGACTAGCCCCCATATAGGGTAGGGGGAGTATCCACCACACAGTATTAGAAGTGCTTCTTTCTTTCTACTGCCTTTTTTCGGGTGACTAATCTCTGGGGTGGCTGTCTATACTGGGATGTACAGCCACCTCTTTATTTTATCCAGGGACATCGGTTACAGCATGCTCTCACCTGGCTGAGTTCTCCAAAATGAAGTCCATGACTGGAAGTAATGATGCCTGCTGAGAAACGTGGTACCACCTGATTGCATTGTTCAACATGATCTTTGGGGGGGGGTTTGGTCAAAAGTGATGTTTTTTCCATGGGATAACTCTGAAATGGTCTTTTTTCTGTCTGAAATATCTCTGGTGTTTCAGCTGAAGCATCAACATTTCCTTTCCACTGAAAATGTTTGGGGTTTTCTTGGACTTGCATGCATGGGACTGTGTGTGGGGTCAAATGTGTTGTCATTTGGTGATGGAGGCAGGTCTGAAAATGCCAAGGACATTGATTCCTGTATAACAAGTTTCTGTGTGTGCACTAGTCCATCTGTGAAAGAAAAGACAGAAACATGATCCTAACTATGGGGTTGCTGGACACCTTCCATCTCTGTAGCAGGTTGCAATGGGGTTCACAGGCTGCTTTATAAAAGCTGTCTCTCGCACTGTCTTTTCTCTGGCTGATGCTCTTTAAGCACCGCCACTGACAGATCACCTTCCCTAGAGGAAGCAGAGAGGTACCAGGTCTGTACAGCCAGCTTGCTCTGCCAGCGCAGCATTCAGGGCAGGTAACAGCACCCTTGTTGCAACTAGATTCCGGCAACTGAAAGCCATCCGTGTCCCTTGGATCTGCAGGCAAGCACTGCTCAGTGCCACCGTGCTGCTGGGAGGGCAGCAGGCAGCACAGAGCCAGTAATTCAGCTTCAAAACATTGTCTAGTAAATCAGCAAAAGTGCAAAGTTCCCAGCTAATGGCCCTGCAAGGACAGGGTACCTGAGAAGAAAGGACCTTCCAAAACAAAACCAGGAGATGACCGCTTAATGCGGGCTAACAGGAAGGCTTCTAGGTTTTGAGTGATGCAAATGAACAGAGAGAAAATCATAGAATAGTTTGGGTTGGAAAGGACCTCTGAAGGTCATCTAGTCCAACCACCCTGCAATGAGCAGGGACATCTTCAAGTAGGTCAGGTTGCTCAGAGCCCCATCCAACCTGACCTTGACTGTTTCCAGGGATGGGGCATCTACCACCTCTGCACAACCCTCTGAGCAATACTGCATTCCAGTGTTTCACCACCCTCATTGTAAAAAATTTCTTCCTTATATCTAGTCTGAACTACTCTCCTTTAGTTTAAAACCATTACCCCCTGTCCTACCGCTACATGCCCTATTAAAATGTCTGTCCCCATCTTTCTTATAAGCCCCCTCTAAGCACTGGAAGGCTGCAATAAGATCTACCCAGAGCCTTCTCTCCTCCAACTGAACGACCCCAACTCTCTCAGCCTGTCCTCATAGGAGAGGTGATCACTCCTTCACCTGGTGGTGAACCACAGAAGTGGTTCTTTGTGCCCAGTAAGAAGGCTAAACCCCAGACTGGTGTGTTGTTTCACTTCCCTCTCACCAAACAGGAGAGGACAAGCTGGCATCAGAGACTGCACTGTGTGCATGTTTTGGGGTCCCCACACAGCCTGGGAAAGGGCTGGCAGAGGAAACTCAAGTTCAGTTTCTTGCTCTGTCTCTACCTCCCAGTGCTGGAAAACATGTAATCTTTTCAGGAAAGCCGCTGAATGTGGAGGAGTTGTTTGAAGGAAAAGGAAGGAAAGACTGCAACAGAAACACCAAAACCAGTGAGATATGGCTGCTGGCCAGTTTTTTCATGTCCGAATGGCATGCGGTCCGCGTGGTCCACATTATCCGCATGGCATGCAGACAAACAACCATTGAGAGCTGACTGATGAGTTTGTTGGAAATCCTCTGAGAACGTGCTTACCAGGTTGGTCTCCTGATGTCCAGCTGTCTGAAAGCATCCCCAAGCATTGCCCCTCTTACTGTGATGACCTGCTGCCATTTGCCAGAGCACATGGCAGAGCAGCGGCCATGCCCCAGCTGCAGGAATAAGGTGTTGGGGAGGCAAAGCAGAGAAGAAATTTCCTCTGAACTCTTCATGCACACTGCAAGATTTGACAGTCTTCCAGGACAGCGGGAAGGTCCAAACCCTTGAGAGCAGTTCCCCAGAATCCCAACTTCTCAAACTTCATCCCCTGGGGTCCACCATTAGCTGTGCCAAACATTGCATCCTCTGGCACACAGGGATGCACAAATCATGCACACAAGTGACATGGCGTGGCTCACAGCCGGTATGGCACCTCACTGTGGCCCGTACTTCATTACAGAAGGTTATCAGGCCAGTTGAGCACGATTTCACCTTTGTAAGTCTGTGCTGACTACTCCTGATCACCTTCTTGTCCTTCATGGGTCTGGAAATGATTTCCAGGATTAGTTGAGGTGAGGCTGGCTGGCCTGTAGTTCCCCATATTTTCCTTTTTGATCTGCCTGAAGACAGGAGTGGCACTTGCTTTCTTCCAGTCTTGAGGAACTGCTCCCAGTTGCCACGATAGCAGACACGCCAAAGATCGGGGAAGCACTGGACAGGCAAAGGCCTTGAGCATCATGTCCAACAGTTCCTCACCTCTTATCTGGTATTTCCTCAGTCAAATTAAGCCAAAAAATGTGTCTGCTGAGATCTTGCACATTTTCATACTCTGATGCTGACAATTTTCTTGCCTATGTGCTGCTTTCTCCGGAAAGCAGAGAGCAGTGTGACATGCCACTCCAAGCTCCACTGGGCCATGTTATGCAGCTCTTTAGGGCATGGGCTTGTCTTTAATTGACCCAGATGCTTAAATTTAAACTCATAGTTAAGGACATTGCTGGATCTGGATCTAAATTTCTGAGGGAGAGATTGCTGCTGTGAGTGATTCCACTGCTTCTCCTGGCCAATTCTATGGTCTCTGCTCCTGCCAACACTTCTGACTGCCTCTGTACACACATGTGAACCCCTTCTGCAGAAAGAAGACCAGCACTTTAAACCTTTAAGGTAATTATTAATTTAGCTTCAAAAGCATGTACACCCTGCCTAAAGAAAGGTTTTCGAGCTCGCACCCAAAGTAAGAGAAGCCACGCGGGGATCTCTGGAAGAGCAACTGTCTCTGAATGGAGCTCAAGGAAGATTTCTTTAAAAGCTCAGATTTTGAGAAGATGAATAAACATTGGAAGCCAGCTGCTTGGGATTCACTCTGGGCTCTCTCTGTGTCTTATAAGTGCCTACCAGCCTCTGAGGCTGGAGCAAAGGCTGATGCATCTGGAAGGGGGGCTGAAATAACAATGATTTTACTTCTGCAGAGAATCACAAGGCTGTGGTCATGAGGAAAACAAACACTGGAAGTCTGGAGAATGGAAAAAAAAAATAATCACAGAATTGGACCAGAAAGCCCCCTTCTATTTTATATTTTCCATGAATGACAAACCTACATATTATTGATACTTCTTTTTTAACATATCCTCTCAATTGCATTATGGGGTTCTGCAGATTTCTGGTTGACCTTACAATTCCCACTTCTCCTGTCAAACTAAATCAAAGCCTAAATCCCAGTACTTCCCCCAGAATACCTGGATTGGACAGATGTTTTGGATCTGAAGCCAGATCCATGGGCCATGGAGCCCGGCAGGCATTGGCGGGTCTCCTCAGCACACAGGGCAACACGTGAGGAGCGACGGGGCCCTGCCAGGGCTGGGTGAGAGGGAAGGCGTGTGGCAGAAAGACACAGCCTCCGTGACCCATGTGGGTGGATTTGGCTCCTTTCTTTGGAAATGCCATCGATGGTGGCAGACACTCCCTCTGGATGCTGCGAGCCAGGCTCCCAAACCACCCTCACATGTGCAATGTGGGTCTCACCTTCTGCCAGCCAGCGGTTCCCATGGGGCGATTTGCCAAGTATGGGAGGCAGGGGGAAGCAGAGGTGGCATTAAGGTCTTCAATATGTACCTTGACTCTAGTCTATGGGGCAGCAACCTCCAAAAATAGAGAGAAAGCAAGCTTTGGAGCTGCTTTTCGCTCCACTCCCCACCGGTGGATGATCTTGAAGGGATTTTGCACCTTTGTACCAAGGAACTGGGAAGTCTCCAGGAAATAGCCCTGTGCTACACAAGCTTTGTCCAGATGTGCAATATTCAGAGCAGTATCTGCCAGGATTAAGGTCCCTAAGGCTCCTCCAATCCCCCAGCTAGGAGTGTCCTCACCTGGGTGATACAGCTAGCAACACATGTGCTGAAAAGCCCCACCAATTCCACCCGTGGGAGAGACAGCAGTGATCACCTGGGACAGGTGAGCGCATCCTTGTGTATTTGCTTTCTTTCTGAAACTAGTCATTAGAGAGGGTGTCACTTGCTTTCAGCTGACAGCAAGCAAGGCGTTGTTACAGGAGTCTTCTTTGCATGTCAGAACTTTCTCACGGTCAGAAGTGCTCCTGGGCATGGGAAGGGTAGAGAAAGGAGTGGTGTCACCCTCTGAATGTATGTCTCATGCATTGAGGAAACATTCACACAAGCCAGGAGGAACAGGAACTGTGCTGAGGTGATTGCATCAGGTCCTTTGCATCAGTATCTCACCATCCCAGCCATTTCAGTATGTCTTTCTCTACCTTGACCCGCTTCTCTGAAAACGAGGAGGGTTTCCCTGTGAATTTCTCTGGCCCTGCTCCCTGCTTGTGGGGCACCTTGTGCTCTGACTTCAACAAGCCTGCCAGGCCCTATGGCACTATGGGAGCTCATCTGCCTCTATGTATCTCTGGCAATTTCAGAGCAATGGTAGCACCTCACAGCTGAACCAGAGAGGACTACTCCAAGGGGCAAGTTACTGTACTGTTTGGTGCCTCCACAACAGGCAGCTATCCCACTTAGGGTTACCCACAAGCTCAATCCTCCTCAAGTATCTTCTTGTTGCTCTGCTGTAAATCCTGTGAAGTTTTCCCTCTGTGGAGACAACTCTTCTTTCCAAATCCTGCTGCATTGCTCCCAGGCCCTCCTCCCACCTTTCTTCAGCGCAGCACACCTTTCTGGCGAGAATCCATCCAGTATCATCATTAGAAGGTTTGTTGATCCCCAGAATAACACCTGCATGTTCTTTAGCAAGAGCAGAATTTAGTTCATGGCTGTTTTGCCCTATGTGTGCTTTCATTGAGTCACACAGTGCTTGCTGACTCACAGAAAGCATTCAGGTGAAAAGTGGCAAGAATGGTAGGATGCAGGCTGGATAGCCTCTCTCCCACTGGGAGGTGGATGAGGCTCATCTGTCAAGCTTAGAAAGAGACCTCATGCCTCTACATGCATCTGTATGGAAGGAAGGTTTCTGACGGCTGAGGTTTCTAATTTATAGGCAAACATGAACCAGAATCTAGAGGTTGGACATGAATACCAGACACATGCAGGCTGAAAGCAAAGCCAAACATTTTCTAACCAAGGTAGCAGAGTACTTGGGGAGTATCGAGAGGCCTCCATCATTTAACATCTCAAGCAAATACTTGTCATGGAAGGGAGAAAGGCACACTATATATGAAATCTCCTCAGAAGCAGCCCTACCACGTGCTTCTAATGAAATCTTCATCCTTCCTTGTGTTCTTGTCAAACAGTACTGTGTTATGCTGATGGTACCAGAGACATGGTACCTTTGCTCTGGACCACTCCCAGAAAGGATGACGCACTTGCAAGAGCCAGGGGACACTAACCCTATGGCCCCCCCCGCCACGCAGGCATCACAACTCTACCAGGAGTGAAGAAGCACACCTCTACCCATTCGCACGTACAGAATGCACTGGCAGACTTCCTGTGGGGTATGCTCAGGGCACTCTAGGAACCAGCAAAGGCCAGTCCAGTGCTTCTAATCTCCCCACAGCTAGATCTGGGACTCTAACACTGTGATGTCTCTTCCAAGTTCCTTTCTCACAGGCTTTTGGCAAGACAGGACAGCCTCTACCAGAATGAAGCCCGGTAGAAGACCAGATAAAGTGGGTGGAGTGATTTATTGTGCTGGAATAGCTATTTCATATTTCCCAGCTCAGGCCTTTTGCATGGCTTGCAGATATTCACCCTGGGTGCGTGCTTGAATGTCCCCTGTGCCTGCAGAACACCTATGCAGCTTTAAGCAGGCCCTTAATCAAAGCATCAGAAGCAAAGCAGGTGCAATTTCTCCAGCTAACTGTGCTGGACCCTGAGGCCTCTGGAAAACTGTAGCAAGGTCCCCACAGCTTCTGGGATGAATGAGGGCCATGTTAGTGGCACTGAAGGGATGACAGCCAGCTGTGAGTTTTGCTGGCTGCACGTGTGTTTGCCTCATTCATTCACAACTCACATGTAGGGAGCTGTGGATTCAATTAGAAAATAATACCCATTTGCAGCTGATTGCCTGAGACATCAGCTTTAATAGTAGCTGGAGAGAGTTAGACGCCTGAATTGGTTGTGAGCTGCACTTCCTAGTTATTATGCTTCTAATTATGGCAAACCTGCTATTTGTCAACAATGTTTTATCAAAGGTGGGGAGACATGACACTCATCTTTTGGGAGGTGGCTCAGACTTTCTATTAGGTATTACACAAGATGGAGTCTGCCATATACCTGTTTGCCTTTCAAAGAAGCATCTGGGCTTTTTCTACGGCAATGAAGATGCATAGACAGCCTGGGAACAGTTGGTCTGGCAACTTGGTGGCATACCTGTTTCTCTTCTGATACGCAGGGGGCTTACACATGCTCCTGCCTATTTTTTAGTCCATCTGGACCAAATCTGTGAGAAGATCTGTTCTAGAAGCCATTAAAATTTTCCTTCCAATCAGCGCAGCAGACAGCTGGGAAATGGTCTATAGCCTAGGACAAAACTTTGCTACAGGTTATGTGCTTCTAAAGACAGAGTGAACAGTACTTCTTGTTCCTGTTGCAGCAATTCAGCCAGAGTTGGTCAGTGGATCTTGGTAGGTTGGTCTTGAGGACCCCGAGACACAACTTTTCCTGATGGAACTTGGTTCAGAAGAGCAGCACTTGTCCATTATACAAGAGCGTGATATGCTTGGCTTGGCTTGAGGTAGAATATACAGCAGAAGCTCTCAGGCTGTCTAATCCAGCCTCCTGCAGCCAGAAGCAACCACTGAGGAGTCATTCAGTCCTGACAGGGACACAGAGTTGCGCTCCACGAGCTATAGAGCAACTCTAATACTCTTTAGCAAGCTTAAGATTCTCTACCAAAAAATCTTACCCCAAAAGCAAAAAAAATTCCTACTCTAGGAAGACAGCAAGAGAGCTGAAGTTTATTGCCAATGCCCTCAATGCCTGCAAGGGAGAGGAATTTGGTAAGTGAGATTCCCATTTGTGCCTAGTAAATAGATCACATCCCTGGAACAGAAGGCAAGACAACAACTAACCCAACCCTGCTTTTGCTAGCCAATTTGACTTTAAATTCCTTCCTGACTCCAGACTTGATGGTCTGTTTAACTCTGAGCAAGATACACCAGCCAGGCACTTGGAAAGCCTGCTAGCATTCATAGATGCAGCATCATCCTCCATGTTTAGCTGTGGTCAATCACCAGTGTTCAAGCAAGGTGTGTTTCACACCTTTCTCTCAGGCACTAGCTCTGCTTGCCTTTTTCATGTGGCAGTCCTGATTGTGGCCACTGCCTCAGGTGCTGACAAAGTCTATCTCAGGACACGCAAAGACAATTCCTTTTGGAGTGTCCTTGGTAGCATACCCGTTATTGGCTTCATGATGAACCAACAGCTTGCTCATGCAGAGGGATACAGACAGGCCCATTGGTGATATTAGCCTCTTTCAGGACAATGAAAGAGAAATGATCCCAGAGAAACGGAGCTTTAAAACAGCAGCACTGGCTCTTCCCAGAGAGCTCTTCCATGGAGAAAAGAAAACAGCCTGTCCGGTGGAAATGACAGGAACCAGTTCTGGGCAGGGCAGAGGCGTAGTAAACAACTTTCACCTTCCTGTGACCCTACTGCACATCCCTGTAGCCCATGTGCAATATATTAGGGATATATAGTAAGCCCACAAAGAACAGGTGACTGTAAAACTACAAAACACCAAAAGGCATGTAGTTAAACCATAAGCTTAATGTTAACATGTAATGAAGTCTCATGGTATTTCCTGCAACCTCTGAAACCCTGAGGCCCCAGGATCCTGTGGCTCTGAGCAAATCCCAGCATTTTATGTAAAATATCTCCAGAAGATAGACATTTCTTTCCCATTTTGTAGAAAAACTTGAGTTTGTTCTAAAGGCATTTATTACCTCTTTTAGATCTCATGACTTTTTAGGGCCTGGCAATACATAAACTGTCGTCTTCATCAGCTGGATATGTAAGAGCATGCTGTCTCCAATTTCAAGGATGACACCAGACTGGGGGGAGCAGCGGATATGCTGGCAGGCAGGGAGGGCTGTCATTCAGAGGGACTGCAATGGGCTGGAGCACTGTGCCAGCAGGAATCTTGTGAAGCTTAACCGAGGCAAGGGCAGACTCCTGCACCCAGGATGAAGCGACCCCAGGCACCAGGACAGGCTGGGGGCTGGCTGACTGGGAAACGGCTCTGCAGAAAAGGGCCTGAGGGTGGACAAGAAGCTGAACACGAGTCAGCAGTGTGCCTTCACAGAGGTGAAGCCCAATTCCATCTCGGTTAACATTAGCAAAAGCACAGCCAGCAGAATGAGAGAAATTATTATTCCTCTCTGCTTCACACTGATGAGGCTGCATCTGAAGGGCTATGTCCAGTTTTGAGTTCCTTCAGTGCAAGAGTGGTATCAATAAACTGGAGCAAGTCCGTCAGATGCCACCAAGATGGTCAGGGCCTGGAGCACATGGCATATGAGGAGAAAAGCTGAAGGAGTTGTCCTTGTTAAGTGTGGAGGAGAGGCTGACTCTGTCTTCCCTGCAGTCCTCCATTCAGCAGAGGCAGAGAGCAGCTAGATTCCCCCGTACACACACATCTTTCTCCTCTCCAGGCTGAGCATACCCAGCTCCCTCAGCATCTCCTTGTACATCACGTGCTTCTCCTCACATCCCAGCTGACTGCATCTGCCCTGCTTGTGAGAGCCGCCAGCACTGCAGTTTGTGAATGTCACCACAGAGCAAAGATCTGAGGGCTAGGGAATGAGGGGAAGAGGAACAAATGAAATCATCAATGAAATACTGATGGCAGTCTTTGCACCAGGATCCCTTCGCTTTGCAGAAGCTGAGGGCTATGACTAGAAGCAGCAGAGATCCCACACTGCTTCCCCCATCACTGATGTGCACCCATTCAAGTTGCCTCTCAGAAGAGGGCAAGGTTTTTTCATTTCAGTCACACCATGAGCTATGAGCAATCATTTGGACTGGATGGCTATTCTGCAATCCACTGCCTACTCTGGGGGATTAGCGTATCTAATGAGTCTCCTGCCTCTTCTAATTGTTGCCCCTATACAATTACTGAAAAACCTGCCTCAACATGACCCAATATTCTCTCCCCACACTTGCTAATTGCCACAGGTCCTTACTCTCGTGCACGTGGCTACAGCTACTGGGAAATGTTCTCTTGCTCAGGTAAAAATTGTAACACAGTCATTTAAACTGGGTGGCTTTGTTTATTCATTCAGCTAGAGAAAAATAGCTGGGGGAAGTGCCAGCTGATCTCACAGCATGAGATGAGGTGAGACACTAATATTTAGTTTAGGCCTATGCCACATGGTAGGATCCAGAAAACATGTTCCCAGTGAGGCACACCAAAGGGAAGCACTCCTAAACTATCTGTGGTCTAAGAAATAGCCCATTTTGGGATACTGAGCATGGACTGGCTCCAGAGAAAGCAACAAAATGGTAGGTGTTAAGCTCCTTTGAATGAACCTAAGAGATGGCTGAGTGAGTCTGCTTGTGGCTAACTGCACTGACGTGACTGAGAGAAGCTGAAACAAGTCCTTGAGGTCCAACGCAGGTACTCCAGTCATCGGTATCTCTATTAGGAAATGTTGGCCACAGGTCATTTGCATTCTTTTTTGTCCACTGATCCCCCTCCCCATATTCCTTGTCTCCCATGACACGCCTCTGTCCAATTGCTCTTCAAGGTTGAGAAGTGAGAAACCACCCGACAGTCTTTCATTTTCAGATATCCTCTTCCAGCATCCTCAGATGTTTCTGCATCCTTAGTGCATTTAATTTTACCAAAGATTGTGATGAGAAAGGACAAGGACTGTAAACTCCTCCCCTACCAACAGGTTTGCTGTTGGGATGAGGCAAGTCCCTGAACAGAGGGAAGAATTTACAGACATCACTTCCTACAATGCCCCCTTCTCACCATTAGTTATGTTGGCACCAAGCAGCAACCTTAGACTGCAGACCCCTGAAGCTAGGTAGAATGACCCCCTCTCCTAGATCTGCATCATGCAGTTCATGTGAAACTGAAGCCACCTCTTTTCTCTCTCTCTCTTTTTTTTTTTTCATTTTCATTCACGTTTTCAAAGGAAAAACAGTGGACTCAGGTGTACCACTAGGTACTAGATGTATTTGTAGTGCACCGCCCCAGAATCTTGCTCAGATTCAAATTTCAAATTTCCTTCTGTTCCCCTAACAATTTGGATACCAATCAGACTTAGTAGTACAAGTATGTGCAGATGCACACGTGTTTCAGATACAAAAAGGAAACAGCCAAAAGGTGCCTGTAAGAGGAATCACCGTGTCCCCATTTCACATGTATCTTAATCTGCCTTCTTTCTACTTCAAAGGATTGGCACCTTTTACACAAGGGACCACGAGCTCACAAATTGTTGTGCCTTGAAAGGTAGGGTAAAGAGCACACATTTATGAACTGTATGAACCATACAGAAAACTTCAGTGCATGCTGGCCACCCATGCATCTCAGCAACGACTGTTCAAATTACACCTTGAAGAGAAAGTAGAGCCACAGAGTATGACTCTTACATTGAACAGTCTTCATCTAAACATAGTAATTAAGGCATTGTGCAACCACTCTGCTACTTAAGTATCTGTAATAATTATGCCCCAGGAAAGTAAGCCCAACACATGTTCACAGCCTTCCCCTAACACATAGGTTGTTTACACATTCAAGTTTCCATTCCATCTTGTTGGCAGCTTAGGAAGAGCATCTAAAAATATGAGGCCACATTGCTGAAATGGCTCTCTGACAATTCCATTCAATTCAAAGGCTTTTGAAAATCATCCTTGAAAGGAAACTGAGTGGTAGGTTCAAAGTTCAGACATGAGCTTCTCTACTCGTACATTGAAATAACAGCCACCATTCCATGCACATCAGCGTCACCAGCTCTTGCTGGTGTTTTAGCCCAAGTCTTTTTCTCCTCTTCCCCCAGTGACTGTCACACTTGCACTCTTAAATGAGGGGATCTGTCTTGCAGACTTCAGGATCCCACCATGAGTCAAGTCTGGAAAAGTTCTGCCTTCCCATGAGGAGGCTCAGGCATTGGGAAAGGGCAGCTAAGAGGATACAGAGAAATGGGATTTTACTTGAGCCCTGCTGTGCGCTAGCAGTACAGCCACAACTAGCTCAAATCATTGTGACTGTCAACTGAAGTCTGCTGAGAGAGCTGGTCAGGGTTTGGCTGAATCCGTGTGACTCTGATAGCCTGGAAGCTGACAGCTGGTGCAAACAAGCTCAGTTTCTTTCTTGTTTCAAGCCTAAGGTCCTCCCATTATCACCTCTTTTTCCTGTTTGTGATTTTGAGGTCCAAAACTGACAATCGTAACACGGGAACACATCCAAAAAACTCACAGATAAAAGACTGCAATATACAGCACCCAAATTACAGAAGACCCCAAACGACAATTACTCTTGAAGCCCTAACACTGATCCTTAATCATCCTTCTTTCCTTCACACGCAGGCTGTTTCATTTCCATTTCTTATGATTTTTTTTTCCCTTCCTTTTTTAAGACTGTTTCACATAGCTGGATTTACGCAGTGGTGTAAGCAGGGCAGAAGGCAAACACATGTAACGTAGACTGCACCATTCAAGTAATCAGGGAGACGAGGAATGAGGCTTATTGAATTCTTTCTGGCATACTTTCACCAATTTATTGCTTGTGAATTACCTATAAACCTTTTTTTTTTTTCCCAACCCAATATTTGATGCATGTGTATCAGCCAGTGGACCCTCAACTTCATCCGAGTGCCAGTGCATTTGTTATTCAGGCTGTATGACTGGTCACTGAAGTCACCCATCATTTCTTCCAGCTCACTGCATAATAATAAACCACAAATAAGACCAGTTCCTGCTGAAACAACCTGAGCTTGCCCACAGACATGAGGTTCTTCAAATAAGATGGCCTCTCCCCAGGGGAGACTTGGCACGTTATGATCAAATCTCTGCAAGCTGAACACTGAGTATTTTGAATTTCCACGGCAGTAATACCATGAGCCTGAGCCACGAGAATATATAGAGGCAGGAGAAAACTCTTCCTAGAGAAGTGGACTCTAAACAGATGGTAAGGAGACGAACCCGTCTCATGCCAAAAAATGCCCCAGTTTTTTGGAAGGACATGGCTTTTCCCAGGCTAATATTTTTTATAGGTTTGGGCTTAACAGTGAATTCTGGACATCAAAGGGATGTTTATGCTTAGCTGTCCCTTCAGTCTCTTGCTTAATAGGAAGCAAGGAGAATATTTCTGTCAAGTCTGCATTTTCATATTCTTGTCACCGTTGTTATTGTATATAAAATAGGAAAGGAAGAATCACATCCTGGTTTCCTCTGTGCATTCCTGCTCTTTATTACATCAAGGGCAAGCCAGAGGAAAGACGTTGCAATATTGCATTGATTTGGTGAATACAGAAACAATTCGAGGTTCCCGGGACTCCATGATGGCTGCCACCACTCTCTTTGCTTGATGCATTCTCCATGCCATGTGCTGCCTTGAAAGCAAGATGGGCAGGCCATACAGAGAGGACGCAAAATGTACCAGACAAATCCAGATAAACTGACAAATTTGGGAATGCCTCATGGAGCCCAGCCCACATTCCAGGCCTTGTTGAGGTGCACTCCGCTTGACTCATAGCACAAAGTTGACAAACTACCCACAAAGGCCTCTGAATTCTCTCTGTAATTAATTAGCCACAGGAAAACCTCAGAGAAGAGAGAAGGGAGCAATTTAACACAGCTCTCAGAATGACACAGGATGCTGAAATGCTGAAGAGTTAAACCTGTCCCTTCTTCTCACCAACCTGCCCCTTAACAAGACATCCCAGAGGCCATCCTGCTGAAGGGGAAGGTCCCAGTTCCCGAACAAATGGTGATTTTGGTGTTAGTTTTCTGAGTCATGAGTCTGGCGTCCTTCCACCTTGCTGGTTTTATTCAATAGACAACAAAAACAAGCAGCATTACTCAATGGAAAGCTTCCCATCAACTTCCACTGCAATTGAAAGAGGTCTCATTCTGTTGCTGATCTTCCTGAGCTGCCACTCCTGAGACATGGTCTGTCCCTCTGCTGCCCCAAACACCTTCTGATGTCTTAAGATCCACATCTAGACAATAGCACGTCTTGTGTGCAAGGCTTCCTTCTTCTTCCCCCTGCCCCCATCCCATGGCTTTATTCATGACTCTAGTTTGGGACATTACAGAAGAGCTTTTCTTACACAGCTCTGCGCCCACAGTCATCTTTGGTCACATCATCTTGTTTCATTGGTATTTCCCTCAAATACATCTGCTTAAAGGGTTTGAGAATAGTTTAAGTCTGATGAGTGAAGAAGAACTTTCATTATGAGGGGAATTCCTCTTCTCCCCTCCAGCCCACGTCTCTAGTAAGTGAGTCCACTTCATTCTGGGCTCGCATTTGTAATGATCTGTGACATCTAAGAAAAAGCTGAATGAATTCATCATCACAACATGGTGTGCAGCAAAGAGCTCATACTTTCCCAGCCATTTACTTAAATTACTGTAGAATAAGTGAATTGAACTAAATTACAATGGGGAGAAGGGAGAAAATGGCCTTGTTGCCTTCAATTTCAATACTCCACCTAAGTGCCAAATTTACTACCGTATTACATCTTCTGATGTGTTCAAGAAACAGGAAGAAGAGGTACATGTGTATGTTTTAAACCACTTATCTAATCAAACCTTCTGCTAATTTTGGAGTGGGAAGTTTGGGAAATAAAAGATATATTTTTCTCTCCCAAACACATATTGCTAAAATGGCATCTGGTGTACATTTTTCCTCCTGCCCTAGCCCATCCTACTGTTACCTCAGTGTAAGCTGCTTCTCCATGGGTGCTTAAGTCATGATTCGGCATATCGTCCTGCCATGATGTCCAGTTTGGCCAGGTATCGGTCTGTGAATTGTCTGCTCTCTGAAATCAGCCTCTAGCAGAAATGGCATCAGAACAGTCAAAGCCCAGCAGTGGCCTTGCTCTCTGGGCTGTGAACATAAAATTTCCAAGCCATGGCTCAGGTGTGGAAGTGGAGATCTGCAGCCAACCTGCTGCAGGACAAACAGCATCAGGGCTAAGAAGACAGGGTCTTCACTCTGGGTGGTTTCTTCTAGGTTTCCTGCTCAAAGACCCTGCTTGCAGGCACTAACACCTGTTTGACTCCTCTGTCTGACTCAAGCCACTCTGGTTCTTCTGCTGTCCTGACGAACAATGGCTCTGTGGACACATAGCAGGTTTTACATTGGTGGACTATTCCAGACCCTTGACAACATGTTGCTCCTAGCCAACCTAGTCTCAGTTGCCTTTCTACAGGCTTTTGCAATCGTGTAGCTTAGTTTAAAGGTCCAAACTGGAGGAAACGCTTGTTGAGGGCTGCTGGTCTGCTCTCCCAGAGCCCTCTTGTGGCAATGAGGGAGAGCCAAGTAAAGGCCCTTGCTTCCCTGCAAAACAAGAGGATTTTGGGAGGTGCCCTGGATGGGTTTTGCCATCCCATGACGGCACAACGAGGACTGAACTCAGAGCTGACCTCAGCAGACACATCTCCGCTTGGCTGGAGCAGAAATGTTTACACCACAGATTGGCTGATGCAACACCCAAAACAGTTTTCTGTGCTGAATATTTGTTGCTGTCCATCTCTCGGTTTGCCGGGGAAGAAGTCCTAGCTGATGCCAAGTCTGATCATGGCTTCACATTAGAAAAGGGGAAGCAATGCAGTAATTTTGAATGGGTTGGGAGCTTAAAGAGGCTCATAAATTTTAACAGAAATGCTTCATCTGCTAAATCTGGATTGGGTGCATTTCCAGGCTGACCTACGTCTGACAACAGCCAACTGGCACTCAAAGTTTACTTCAGCCAGAGATTAACCTAAATGTCACCCCAGATTTTTCACCCAGAGCCTACCTAAGATGTGGTAGACCACATCTCAAGTAAAAAACAGATCCAAGACGCTCACATCATATGCCTCCTGGAGCTGGTATCAGAGTAATATCAAACAGTGGGACAGGTGATGTCACTGATAACATCCTACGGCTCCTGCACCATGCCTAAGAGCCTCTCAGGTCTGATTCTCAAGGAAAGTGCCAATTCATAATTCTCCCCCCACTCCAAAACACAGGTCTGCATCTTGCTCTTCTGCAGCTTATACAAAGGAGGTTGTGGGGTTTTTAAGGTTTATTACTGTCATCAAACGAGGAAGATTCTTCATGGCCAGGCAAATCAGGCAGAAGGTAGTGGGTTTGCAATGCAGCTTTTGCCCAAAATGCAAAATTGCCACAGTGTTACGGCAATTCCTGTGCACAGCACAAGCTGTTATCCTCACTACAGGTTCTGAAGAGAGAAGGGAATAATTTTCTTCAGTTAGCATCAAGTTTTGCATAGGGCAGAAATTCCTGTTGGAAGACCAGAATCTTCAGCTGAGGCACTTCCTTCGATAAGGACTGTTTGGTTTTGACTCAAGAAGTCCACAGGACAGTGTCCTTCAAATGGCATTGGTGTGCTGTTCCTGTGACTAATTAAATACTTGTGTTGTTAAAGATGCAGGTTTGCATTTGTTTGTATTGTGCGAATGATTTATTTCATAGGATTTCATGTAATTTTATTTCACAGGATTGGAGAGATGTGATGACATCCTTAGTTTACTTAGTCCAAACTCTGTTAGCCTAAAAAAATTCCAGCATCATCTGATCTTGGGAGGAGGGAAATTTTGTATTTAATGGAGACAAGAGGACAAATTTTCCAGGCTTCCTCCTGAATCACAGTTTCTTTTTCTTTTCCCTTTTCAGGAACACTAGCTAGAGGACAGACAAAAATGCTGTTAGTGCATCTCTGAGCCCTGTCTTGATTTTTACAGCAAGATCACACTGACAGCTCACATTTGGTCCGTGTTCCTCTACAACCCCCAGATGCTTTTCTGAAGTACTGCTCAGGCAGTTATTTTCCATTCATAAAAAAATCATAGATCACATGCTCACAAGGTCTTTAATTCCATGCAGCTAGCTTGGCATTGGGAATTTTACTTCACCTTCTGAAGTGCAAAGTGCTACACCTGTCTTTTATCAAATTTTATCTCATGGATTTCAGATCTTCTCTCCAGTTTGACAGATTGTGCTGAACTTCTAATCTTTGCTGTCAAGGTTCTTGTGATCTGGCCCCACAAATTAAATAGCATCCCCCCCAGTCCTTTGTCCAAATTATTAACAGAAATTTGAAATGGCAACTAGACTGTGATGCATCCCTCGAAGGTGGATCTGTAAAGCTCTTCCAGTTTGACACTTACCAGCAAACTGCTGGTAACTACTATTTTTCTTCTTTTTTAATAAGGATGCATATGGAAGGGATGTCCTAAGACAAGCAGCTGAGGACTTTAGGCTTGTCTAGTTTGGAGAAAAGGAGGCTGAGGGGTGACCTCATTGCTCTCTGCAGCTTCCTGAGGAGGGGACGTGAAGTGGGATGTGCTGATCTCTTCTCCCTGGTGTCCAGTGACAGGATGCATGGGAATGGCTCAAAGTTGCATCAGGGGAGGTTTAGACTGGACATTAGGGAGCTTTTCTTTACCAAGAAGGTGGTCAAACCCTGGAACAGCATTCCTAGATTGCTGCTCGATGCCCCAAGCCTGCCAGTGTTTAAGAGGCATTTGGACAATGCCCTTAATAACATGCTTTAACTTGGTCAGCCCTGAATTGGTCAAGTAGTTGAACTAGATGATTGTTGTAGGTTCCTTTCAGATTAAATATTCTATTCTATTCTGTTCTATTCTATTCTATTCTATTCTATTCTATTCTATTCTGTTCTGTTCTGTTCTGTTCTGTTCTATGCTATGCTATGCTATGCTATGCTATTCTATTCTATCCATTCCATTCCATTCCATTCCAATTTTTAGCAAGAGTCTAACCTGTGCTACAATTCCTGACTTGATCCTGAGACTGTCACCTTGGGCAACCTCAAAACCTGTCAAGGCATATCACATGAACTGCCCTGATTTCAAGACCAACCGACCTACCATAGGAGAAAATTATGTTAACTTCATATTAGCTCCTCTTGACAAATCCAAACCAGCCATAAACCTACTGGCAGCACTGAAGTGTTTCCACTGAATTTTTTTTGGTTTCACGCAACATTTGCCGTTGATGGATCTTGTTGCTTTTCAGTGAATGTTTTGGTGGAAGCACAGGTTTTGATTTTGACCATGTACAGATTATAGGTGCATTAAATGCTAGGACAGAGCCAGAGCAAAACAGATCTATGCATTTTGGTCACCCACATGATGTCCACTCCTCCTTGCTCCCCATCCAGAGGCCACCAACAAGGATGTCCCTACAGCAAAGTGTGCAGCTCTCCTTTACAACATCTGTGGCCAGCAATGAGCACAGTGCTTTCCAACACAAAATTCTTTAACCTCACATCAAAAACCACAAAAAAAATCTGAAAAAAAATTTTAGCGTGGGTATTTTCTTACACTGCACTGTTTAAAGACAAAAAGCCTTTTTTTTCCCATTGCAAATGGAAATAATTCCTATGTTTCCATCTGTTAGTGAGTGATACCACCCTGACAATGCACAAAACCACTCCAACACAGAGGTATCAATTGCACTGAGAAGCGATTCTGAGAAAATAAAATAAAAAAGTGCTTTCCAATTTTAGTATATTAATTAAAGCGTGGGGTAGAAGATACTTCTAGTCCTGTTTGGTGAACTAGCCTTTTCCTTTTCCTGCTAAATTCAGGGAGCTTCGGGAAGTTGTTGGCATGCAGAGAACTAAAAAGAAAGTCATTGCAGCTTGATTGAATCTGATACTCAAATCTCAAAGAGAAGGAAGAAGCTGTGATGCACAGGGAGCTACCAGAACACTACCCTTGTCTGCTGCTGCTTACAGCTTCCCCAGATGTTGGGTTGCCATTTTCCCTGCCAGGTACTCACCTACTTTGAAGTCTTCATGACAACTGGCTTAGATGTTTGCAAGAACAAAGCCAAGGACAAATCAAGCCACTGGCCTGTGTTATAAGACTCTAGACTCTCTTCTGAAAATTTCAGCTACCCACAAGGTTATACTTTCATCCACCACATAATCTGCATCTGCCACAGCTCACGGTGTTGCTGAAGGTAGCGGAAGGTTTAGAGATTAGGAGAAGAAAGGTCTTTCTGAGCACTTGGGCACTGAGGTCTCCCAGCAGTTTACACATCCATTGAATTTTGGATGGTTTTTTCACCACCTTCCAGAAAAACTGCAAATTGCAGCCCAAATCTTGGGCTTTTGTTTTTTAGCTGGGACAAAAGACAGATTTTTCCCCGGCTTCACTTTCAGAAACGGACGAGCTTGTTTGACTGAAAAAATTCAGCCCAAGGCAGAGGGTGACACTGAAAATTTCACTTCTGACATTCTGACTAAGTTAGATGTGAGCAAAATAGGTTCTTATGAGAAGCATCAGGCAATCATAATAAGAGGCACTGCAACCGGCGCAGCCTATAATACAGCTGTAATACAATCAATTCCCATACAGTTTGCTCTTCCAGAGTGATTGCTGGGCCATTATCTTGTCAGCTCACTGGCAAATCAGAACAAAAGCCCACATCTAGCAAGAGAAACTTTTAGCATCTAAACAAAAGAAATCAGCATAGGGTTGTGCTGCACCATCTGACCTGGAAAGAAACCACAATACACAAAATACAGACAGGAAGGATTTACGGTGCCCCGAAAGCTGTCTTGGTCCTGTCTCTCAGGGGGGATGCGGTAGATCTTCTCTGACCACCATTGCACTGTGAAAGAAGGAGGTCTGTTCCACCTCTGTGGCCTTCATGAGCAGATTAGAGTGGGTTTTACACAGAGGCCCAGTCACAGAGACAGGAACTGATCGCACCCTGGCTAGAGGGTGCTGCGCGGCCAGGAGGAGGACCTGCGCTCACAGGGAACTCTGGATTAAGAGTGAGCCCTGTGAGGTGGGAGATGCTGAAAGGGTCTCTGGCGCTGCTCCCTAAAAAGCCCTTTAACCTGATGTCAGGGTTCCTATGGCGATGGGAAGACTGAGTCATCACAATTGTAGAGGAGTGAGGTTGGCATTGAACACTTCCCCATATAAGTCACTGCTAATATGAAGTATCCCAGCTCATACCTATGTCTTCCACACCCTCGTCATGTACTTATGGTGATCAGAAGGGTTTCAGCTCTTGCCACCAACTTCTAGGGTTATTTTGTCTTTCATATTTCTTTTTGGGGTTGTTGGTATCTTTTTTTTTTGAAAAGGCCTAAAGTATTTTTTCCCACTTTTTCCAAAATGGCAATTTAGTGAGAAGGAATTTAAAAGGCAGTCCAACTCTCAGTGACCGAGCTTGGCTGCACGAGCCCCATGCTGCTTTTGGAGTTCATGGCAACCACCGCTCTCCTCATAGGACCACAGGACATGTAGGCACCATGGGGACATTCCCTGTTGACTCTCTGTGCACAATGTGGGGAAGATCTGATCAACTTTACTTGGAAACAGTTGCTGAAAGTGCATCTTACGTCTCTGCCAGCAGGTGCCCAATGTCCCATCTGCTCATGGACCTCAGTCTGTCTTCAGATGCACTACTTTTTCATCACCTGCTCTTTCATAATTGCCATTTCCATTAGCAATTTCCAGCCTTCCTGGGGGAGCTGTTGGGTCTGCTTGCCATCTGTCCTTCTCCTTCCCCTGAGAACACTTGGACAACGTTTCATTTAGTGGTGTTGTTTTTTTAAGCAAGTTCAACATCTTTTGATAATAAATTGCTCTTGATATCCCCCAGAGGGATTTCCATCTCCTTTGGTGACCTCTTGCTCTTTCTGTGCATTACCATGGCTTAGTGTTCGCCTGCCCTTCTGACATTTCATCGGTCCACATTTGACGACAGAACAACCCCTGAGTCATGATCCTATTACTTTTCTGGAGAGTGCTTACTACTACCCAAGATTACTTTTCTGCTTAGTATCTTAGCATTACTCTTTTCTCATTTACATTCTTTTGTGTGTGTGTTCTCCATTTCCTTCCTTGATTTTCACTCCACATCTTTACTTTTAGCACTCCCCTTTCTTTTGCTCTTGAAAAACAAAGATAATAAAACCTACAACAGCTTTTTAGATAAGATTTTTTTTTTCTAATTAACTTTTATTGGTTTTCTTTGAGAGAATAAAAAGAATTTGTGTATATCAAACACAGAAAGAGGCAAATACAGATAAAACCAAAGATTCACCTAGATGAAATAATTGGAAGAGGTGGACAAGATTATATTTAAGGTGATGCACAGAGAAGGAGAGAAGAACTGCAAATGAAAGAAAAATCTGGGAGTGCTTTCACTTAGCCAACTTCTACAAACAAAAAATAAAGTAAAATTACATTGTTCTAACCTGACAACGATACAGAATTGGGCAAATGTACCACTGGATTTTGCCTCTCTGTCTTTTCCATGTTGGGATTGACAGAATTTTTCATATTTCCTTTAAAATATTATTTAAAAAAAAAGAGAGAGATGAGATTTCCTCCATCAGATGACTGTGAAAGCTGAAGCTTGAAGAAAGACTTCAAGTATGGGGCTGAGACAGATACTGCAAGAGATAGAAATGCTGGAATTAGCTTTACAGCGGTATCACTTTATCTCCTAAACCAAGATTTTTCCTCTGAAACTTCCAGACTGCATTAATGGTTACTAGAAAAGAAAATACAAAGTGCTGAGGGAAATACCAAAAGGAAGCCTATGGAGGAACTCAACTGTCTGCTTGTTTTCCATGGTTTCTTCGGGTAATGCCAAAGAGAGGTGTCTCCTCCTTGTATGTCCTATCTCTTTTTATTCTTTCTTCTTTTGTCACCAGTCTTTCTCAGATCAGTGAGGGACTCTCCCCACACAGGTATTGCCAGAGCATGGAGCTTTATCCACCATGGTCCTCCTCTGCTATCATTCCTTCTCTCCCAGGTAATTTGTTCTCTGTACCAGGACATAGTTTGTGGTCTGGTTAATGTTTAAGTGCTTTGAAGCAAGAAGTCACAACAAACTCCTCAAAACATTTAGATTGCTGGATGTAAAAAACATCCCTTGGATGCTGTTGCTTCATTTGCAGAGGGGCTGTTGGGCTCCCATTGCCCAAATGTGACAATTTAATGTGTCAGGGAAGTCATACTAGTGACATTGCAGGAGGCAGCTTTCCCTGATGAGCTGGGGGGCTCTAAAGTGGTGTTTGATAGCCTGTGGGCCTTTTGTGCTTCATATACTCAAGATGTAAGTTGTGGTCTAGTCATGGTATGTGCTATGGCTTTTGCTGAAGTGTGGGTGCCATACTTGGTGTGCAGGTTATTTCTACAGTCCTGTCCTTTCTAGTAGGCAGAGAGAGAAATGTATTGTCAGTAGAGGGTCTCCTGAAACTGGGGTGGTCTCCACTCTGCTTTGCTGCTTCTTACAGAGAAGCCCTGACTATGAAATGTGAAGGACCCATCTTCTTTTACCCTCCCAGCACTGCTATAATCCAGACAGCAGCATACAAACATAAACTTGTCTCCGGAGATTCCTAAACTAGTCCTGGCTCCCAGGTTGAGCCTTATCTTCTTCCGCTTTCTTTTCTTCAGAGGCCTGCTCCTGGCTTTTTTGTGCAGCTGGTGAGAGCTATGTGGCTTGAGTCTCCACAGGGCTCTGATGACCGTGTTCCCTGCCTCTCTGCCTCCATCGAGAGCTGACATCTCCCCAGCTAGCAAGTCAAACTTAGGCAGCCTGCCCTTCCAAGGAGCACAGCCAGCTCTCCCATCCTACCACATCAACGGAACCAAAACTGTTCCTCAGCTATCACATTTCAGTAGGGAATCACAACTGTGCCTTGCATTTTTTGTTTGGGGTTGTGAGGGTTGTTTTTTTTTACAGGGAGAGGGAATACATCCTCTAATTGTGTATTAGCGTTCAAGCCCCGAGCCGGTGAACTCCTTCTGGCTCAGGTGAGTGACAGAGAGGAATTCTGACTCATTTGCAACAAGGAAGGAAGCAGAGTGTACTGTGTGCTCAGAATTAGGGGCAGCAGGCAAGATTATAGCTGGAAAGGCTGCCTGCTGAGAGCACAGTGTATTTAGAAGCATCTAAAATTATTTGTGTGACTCAATACTGTTTTCCTAACACTGAGAGCAGCATGTGGTAACTCTCCCCCTTAGGATGCTCTTTTTATCCTCCTTGATTTTTTTACTTGTGGATGAGAAAGGGGGAGAAAAATGAAGAAGAGGGAGAGTTTCTCTCCTGTTTAATGGAAAACAAACAACACTTTGCACTTCTGCAGCAATTCAAAGTGGTTTGCACATGAGCTTGGAGGTGTTGGACTCAGACCTGGGTTGGTATCACATGGTATCTGCTGTTGTCCACAAGAGCAAAGTTGTATGATTGTCTCTGAGTGTTTCTGATTGAGCTGAAGGGTTTGTTTGTCCTGGAACAATGCCTTTTCTTTCTGTCAAAGACAATTTTACATGGTCAAAGCCATGGTAACATGTGGGCACCACTATGAAGCCTGGAATGTCTAATATAGCAATCTGGGGAGCCAGCAGGACCCAACAGCAGCAGCACTAGGAAATGCTAAGATCAAATGGCAAGGACTCTGCTACAACTTATTCACCTTCATATTGCAGGGGTCCTTGGTGATCCAGAACTACCAAATAGTATTTCATTTGCCTCCCATTTTTGTCAGCTGCTCAAAACCCATCCTCCCCTCACCCATAACAGTATGCCCCTTCAGACAAATCTTGTCTGATGGGATCACGTAGAAAGTGATACCTGCTCTCGATGCACAGACTTTGGAGAATCTACTGAATGAAATGTCCCAGGATTTAATTTCCTTCCCAGGTAATAAAACTAGTCACCTCCTGGCTTTTCTTAACATGCTTCACATCTGGCTCCAACCATTACATTTGCCTCTGTCTACTGGATCAAGCAGTGTTTGGCTGTCAGGAATGCTCTGGAGGTTCCCAGTGGTTGGAGATCATGACTGAGCTACCACTTTGCCAGCTCATTTGAGCCCAGAGCTTGCTGGGAAGCTTAAAGGAAAGACAGTTTCATGTCACAGTGTGTCTCTGGAGGTCCAAGTGGACCTCATGCCAGGCGGGTGAGTGGGCACAGACACTGCTGTGCAGTCGTGATGATAACATGGCAGCGCCTGAGCCAGCTATTATCTTCAATGATTCATTATTTCCCCTCTTATCTCCTTCCCTAACCAGCTCTGCTGACAAAATTAGTAGCTACCTGCTGTATGCTTAGTGCTACCATTCACAGCACAGAAGAAAATATTAATTCATCATAAATGGAAGCAAATGGACCCACATTAAGCAGGAAGCAGCTTATACTTGTATTATTGCATCAAAGTGAATGGTATGCTTTGACTCATCTAATAGAGGCCATCACAGAGAAGAGCCTGCTAGGCAGAAGAGAGGAAGTCCAGATCTGGATGAGAAAGCATCTAGTGACACCAGGAGCCATCTTTGAAGCTGTGCGAGTATCAGCCACAGCGTGCTGCTTTCTTCAAATCCCCTTGCACATCATGAAGCTATCTGGGCTGGAGCTCCTCCTGGTCCACCTAAACCACAGAAAAGGGCAAAGGGCCAATAGTCTTCCCCCTCTCCACAACCACCTCCAGTGCCCAGAATTTGCACTCTGAAAGCTAAAACTGCAGAGAACAGGAAAACCCAGCTGAGGAGCATGGATTAATGTGCAAATCATGCAATTGGCTACCCTACCTGACTTCTTTTGGATCCACTGTTTTTGTCTGGGTACTTGTCATCTACCCAGAATCTACTAGGGGAAAGAATGTACTTTCCATTCATGGAAAGGACTCACCCAAGCCCTAAAGGAAGGGCACCAAAATGAGGGCTATCTGCCAGCGGAGAAATGGAGGTTGTCCACGTGTGCAGCTGACTGCTACCTGCTCACAACCAGAACATCTGCACAGAGATAATCGCACCAGTGAGTGAGGCCTTAGCCTGGTCCTTTTCCAGATGCCTTTCAGCCACACTGGAGAGCATACAAGGAGTCACAGGAATGCTCTTCTTTAGGGGCAGTCAATACATTGAAGAAACAATTGTTCCAGCTCCAAAATATTGCTCCCACCTTGCCTTCTTCCCCTAAATTGCCTTCCCCATAATTAGCATCCCAACAGAAGCACATTTGAGCCCGCAAAGAGACAAGCTCCAGAGACGATGGCTTTTCCTTCTTGTTCATTCAAGGTCAGCTCCAGTCCTACGGCACCAGCTTATTTTTTCCAACAAAGCGTTACAAAACCATGGTAATGGGATCGACCTCTGCCTGCAAGCTGCTAATGACTTCCTGGGTGAGCACCCAGGGAATGGATCCACTCTGGTCTGCGTGCCGCTGGGGGAATTAATTCGCTGGAAGAGCATAACTTAGTTGACTTTCAGCGCTTTCACAGAAAGAAAGGGGCTCAGCAATGGCTGGGTGAAACCCACAGCTTGCCAGGGGGGCTGGCTGTTGTCAGATGTTGTTAAATCTCACAACGCTGCACAGCCACTTCATGTCCCTAGCAGACAGGGTGTTTTCGTTCAACAGTTATTTGGGAGCAAAGTGCACCAAGTACCTTAGGCAAGCATTATTATTAACTCTGATTATTCACCACTGGTTTTGCTATTACTGTACACCTAAGAGAGGGCACAGTGACTCAGATCCCAGGAGGCCAGTGAAGGAATGCACAGACCATGGCACGAGTAGGCATGAGGTTCATGTCCCAAACAGGCATGAGCTCATGTCCCAGGCAGGCACAGCGAGGCAGGTATGGTCCAAAGAGCTTGCATGCTGTCTGCAGTCCAGAGCTGACTGTAGAGCCCTCCTAGGGCATATGGCAGGCATGTGAGAAGAGGCTGCATCCCTCATTTCATGTGATGCAGATCAGGAAAAGAAAAGGAAGGGAAGAGGATTTCCTGAGAACAACATCCATCACAAATGAAACCGAGCCAGACTTGTGTGTTAAGCTGCATTATGAATAAGGTCTAGAAATTGAATTGGGTCTTCAAATAAATAAATAAAACAAAGGCATGCTGAAACCAGGCCTGTTCTTGTTGGCGTTTTGGACCCAGATATTTTCTGAGTCTTTCTCTGACTTGCAGAGCCATTCCATAAGTTCAGAGGATGGAAAAGATGAGATTCTCGACTTCAAATTGTCCTGAACAACCTGATCTAGCAGATAGGGTAGCCTTGCTTGGTGCAGAATTTGGAGACAAAGCTGCAGAGGTTCTTTCCCACCTAAATCTTTTTATAATGCTATGATATTTCCTGCTGTAAGCTGTATGAAGGGAAAAGCAAAATACTTTTAATTTTTGCAGGTCTCCTCCTTTGACACAGGTCTTTTTAGCCTTTAGCAGCCAGCAGATGCCTCTCAGGAAGTGTACACTCCTCTCTAAAGAAACATGCATATGCACCAACCCTTTCAGTATTACTCATTAACACCTTTTCAGTGTCCTGTATTTTCTGCCATTACTGATAAGCAAAAAGTCAATAACCATTTCTGTTGTCTTTCCATTGAACTCACAGAAGGATCAGTTTACCATGGAATGACTCAACTGGCTTTGCAGCCATCCAGCTGCACAGGGATCCACGAAGAATATCCAACTTGAGTATTGCAAGTCAATAAATGTAGGAATTCAGTGCACTTGATTTTCAAGTTGCCTGGTTTATTAACTCGACAGTATGGTCCAGTTGCCCAAGAAGAGGGCTGTGAGCCAGGTCTCCTGACTTGTCAGGGCCCTGAGTGCACATAAACATATTCATGCCCAATGGCTCCATTTAAGCCTAGCCCTGGGCCTTCAATTCCTGTTTGAGCTGTGCTGCGGTTTTGCTCAGCCACAGTTATGGCTGTGCCTGGCCATGGACCCTATTGGTCTGGGCTCTCACCTGCAAGCTGGCTTCCTGAGTTGACCTAGGACATGTCTTGTCACCATGAGCTTGCCTGATGATCTTCCCGTCTTGGTTGAATCTGGCCGTCATCTAGGTCTGCCTTGCCTGGGTACTGTGAGTTGGGGTCCTGGTTTGCAAAGCCCCTGCCTTGCTGGCTGTGTTACTGTGCTTGACTCCTGTCCTTTAGGGAGGACCTAAGGCTGGCCCTCACTGCCTCTGGAGGAGCTGCTATTAACTAGCTAATAGCAGCTAACTCTGCTATTGAGGCCCTCAATCTCCTTGGGGAAATTGGTTCCATAAATTCTTATTTTAGCTCTGGGGCTTTTCAGCCCAGCAATTAATGATGGATGGGGACTGCAGCCCAAGCCAAGTCTGAGTCATCAGAGAAGCCAGCCATGTGGTTGTCCTCCCTTGTGTGACTGTCTTCAGTTTAGCATTAGATTTGATTCTTGTTCAAGATTTGTCCTAGACTTAGTTGTTGTTCACATAGCGCTGAAAATGGGCTTGTCACATCTTGTCCCATCAGTAAAGGGGAAAATCAGGAGCATCAAAGTCAGGCTGGGGATTATGAGCTGCGATCTTATCACCTGGAGCCTGGTAGTAGCTGAGAGGCCTTTCATGGAGACACACAAGGTGGGCACATGCCAAAGTGAGACTTTGATTTCACTGTCTGTCTTTATCTGTGGTTTAAAGATACACAAGCAATCATTTTAGTTTTGCAAATGTGCACCAACTGTGTGGGTTTCTCAGGAGAAAAAGGATCGGCTTAAATCAAAAAATCAAGATCACAAACCTGGTTCTAATACTGCTTCAGCTTTCAGGTCACCAGGGAATCCCTTTTCTCCGTGAAGAGGTGGTGGGTTTTTTTCAGGTGAAGTCTCCCGGTGCTGGCAGACTTCTGCCTGGGTTGAGAGCTCCATTCGCTTTTCCCCCATCAGTGAAATCCACATTTACAGCTGGTGGAGTCTTCAAAAACAGGACAACCAAAGCCTGGACTGCTATGCCAGTGTGACACTAGATTTGCTTATGAACCCTTTCCGTTGTGTCTGATGGATCATCTGACATGCACGCATCCAAACTGAGTGAGCTGGTGTAGCTATTTCCAAATGGGCCTCATATCATCCCAGGGTGGGTGTTTAAGCTGATCAGATGATTCATTCTCTGTAGGTATTAGTCTTTGCAGTCTTTGCAGTCTTACCATAGTCTTCAGAAATGGTGCTTTGTTGTTTATCAGCACTTGCTTAAAAGAAGCAAGTATGAAAACAGAGGTGCCTCATTGCAACAAATCTCATCAAATTTGGAACCGAACCTCTAACAGCAGAGAGATGTAGGTGTGCCACACTGCCTTCCTTCTGCCACTCAAAAAGTGGATGAACAAATTAAATATTAATGCTATTGTAAATGGGAAAAAATCCCCACTGGCAGGAAAGTGTTAAGTTCCAGTGGAGTCACCCAAAAAGGAAGACCAAGGTAGCTTTTCAAGCCCTTTTCTTTTTTTTTTTTTTCACCTTCTTTCCCCAAACCTTTCTCTGAGAGGCAGTCTCTTTTTCTTCATTCCCACAGAGAACAATAATCTTTCTGCTTCATCAAGGAAATAATAGGCACTTACAAAAGCAAAGAACTACCTTAAATTGCTTGGGCAGCAGGAGTGGTTGGTTCAATTAATTGCCTTAACTTTGCAGAAACATCTGGTATGCTGTTTACATCCTGTGAGAAGCAGACTTCCATTAGGAACTGAGTAAAGGAGATGAATGAAAATCTGCAGAGACTCACCCGCAGACTTGAGGAGCATAAGATCTTTAGCCTATTCCTACACACTGCAAAACGCATCTGCTCACACAGTCAGAATTTCAGGGTATCGCAGCTTTCAGGTGCTTACAGGAGTTTTGACCCTAAGAATGGCAGCAAATGGGGTGATGAAAAGAGTCCAATTATTATTATTATTGCAGGTAGAGTTAGAAGGTCTGACATGGGAAAGTGTTTCTGGACTTCATTCAGACGTATTCCAGCAAGGAACCAGGACAACATGGCGTAAACTGAACCACAGGCTGGAGCCTTCATACAAAACCCATATCCATGTGAGCTCACTGAAAAACACGACCAGCATGGCACAGAGGGCTTCACAGGGCATCACACACAGGTGCATGTGAAGGAGGCAGGAGAAACTGCATAAGCAGCCAGAAAAGATAGCGAGGAACCAGAGAGAGAGCCGTGGACATCTTGACCCCTGAAAAAAGACACTGAGTTTCTTGAATGGAGTAGTGGTGAAAGGAGATTTCAGCTGTTTCCAGGATTTTCCTTCAGGAGACAGGATGCTGTGTCCTCCTCAGAAACAACACTGCTCCTTATCAAAATGAAAGGGACAATTTCTAAACCACAATGTTGCTTCATAAAGTCAGAGCAGATTTTCCGCCCTTGCCTGTGCTGTGGTATGCACTTGGTGCTCCAAAATGTAAGGTGACTGGCAGGTGAAGACCTTGGTCTTTCTGGCTGATGGGAAGATCCAGAGACGGTGGCTGGCTGGCTCAGGGACCCTTTCCTGACCCTAGGTACATAATCTGGCTCTCCTTTCTTTGAACTAGCTGTGAAACACACATCTTCCCGAAGGTTTCAAATGGTGAAGACTGGGGTTGGAATAAAGAAAGTGAATCCAAAAGTGGTAAAGACCCAGTGGGAACCATTCCCAAACCTCCTGATGGGTTAAAACTCTTCACGCTCAATATTTCCAAGCAGGAAAGACCTGGGTGGACTAGGAGATCTTTCCCATGTTTACCAAACACAAAGTGGCGGGGAGGGAGCAGATCTAAAAAAAGCTATCTTGTAAATAATTTATTTACCAGTGGAGGGACCAATTCCTTCTGTCTTTCTCCCTGCATCTGGCTTTGTTATTATCTTGAGCAGCCCACCAGCTCAGAGCAAGCAGAGATGTGCAGAGTGGGTGGGTTGGTATGGCTCATCTCACACATCATCTGCAGCTAACTGCTGGGACTGTACGGAGCTTGCAGGCTGCAGGAGATTTAATTAAGAAGAGATGTATGTTGCACTGGGGACAGGGGCCTTGCCTTGGCATGCTGTGTTTCTATTGCACGCTTTTGACACTGAACATAAATGTTTTTCCTTCTTCGTAACGTCGTTTCTTGTTCCAGTAAAGCCATTGCCTGACTGGTCCTGTGAAAGCACAAGTCCCTGTGTACTCCCTTAATGTGATGGGGAAGCCATTTTGAGACCCTCTGCCCCTCTTTCCCCTTTTTTCCTGACAGGAAGGATGTTTTAGCCCACACCATTCCTGGAGCCCACTTCAGGATAAAGCAGCAGGGGCACGGCGAAGCCCACTGAGGTGTGGAGCCCCAGTGGGAAGCCCAGGAACACCCCCAGCTTGCTGGGACACAGCCACCACCTGAACACTGCCCTTTCGGCAAGCATCTACTTCGCCACCTTTCAGTGCGCTGCCACGCAGGAGCATTCATCACGTGCAGGCAGCAATGCTGAGCTGCAAGTAGAAAGAGTCATTTCCGATAGACTCATAAATTAAGGGTGTCTTTTGTAGGACCTTCCCCTGTGAGGGTTAGGAGGTGTTTTGGCTTCGATTTAGCTGTGGCATATCAGTCATCTCACCTTGTGCCTTCACTGACGTTTTCCAGCTTTGCCTTCTCTATCTGTCTTTCAGACCCTTCAGCCACCTTCTTTCATTATTGCTAAAGCCTAATTATCAATTATTTCAGTCCTCTTTCTTGAGAGGGCAGCTCATATACATAGCTACCTGCTCTGGCTTGTGTAAATGAACATGCAGAGAGAACATGGCTGTTCTGGAGTGAACATGGGGTAGCAACACACTTGGAGGACTCTCCTGACACCAAACACGGAGGCCATGGCATATGCTCTTGGAGAGCATTAGCAGAGACCATTCAGAGGTTTGCCTCTCTCAGGGTTGCTTTCTGTTCTTCTTTTTATTGATGGTATATTACTTTCCAAGCTTCCCTCTGAACTGAGGAGAGAGCACTTAATTTTAAGATGATGGATCACTTCAATGCCTCTCACTTTTGAACTCCCAAAGAAGCTGAGTGGAAGCCACAATGACCGCCACTTTGAAGGCTGCATTGTCCACTGCATCAAGGTATATCCTTATCAGGAGGTATGTCTCATTCCCTGAGCGGGTAGAGATCTTCCACTGCCTGGAGTTTATTCTCAATGCCTTTTTTAATGCAGTCTGTGCTCAGCCAGGATATGACAGCCATCAGCATGAGTTCAAACACTCTAACAGCTCATATCTCCAGGCCTTATATCACCACAATTAGAGATCTCTCAACAACCTTGGTCCTGGCATGCTTCTTGCAACCTGTGGCCGTCATCTTCCTCACTTGCTGTAGCTTTATCTTCTCAGCTCCCACAAAGCAGCTACCTAGAAAGCAGCCAGTACCACCAGCATCCAATAGCACTCAAGAGGAAAACCTGAGGCAAGCCTTGAGACCTCTGACAGTTCCTCCTAACTGTTTGGCCCTGTGTTGCCTCAGTGCCACAGACCCTAGAGAGTCTGTTACTTGCTCCCCAAAAGGCTGGATCCCAGAACCCTGTCCTCCTCTTGTCTAGGACCTTTGATGCAGATTAACTGGAGTGTTGAGTCTCACAGCTGTCAGGGTGGCTGGAATTCTTCTCACCTGATTTCAGCCTTCTCCTTCAGCCTCTGTATTATGAAGTCCCTGCACAGAGCCAGGCACCTCCAGGAGATGAACCTCCCCCCCTGCCTGATATCCAGAAAGAAATTACTGAACCCATCTAGGAGATGAGGTATTTGGACTAAAAACTGTTTCTGCGCGTGCTCTAAAGTGCAGATTCCATCCTCTCTGAGAGTGACCTAACAGTAATCAGTCCCCCTTTCTAGAATCATCTTCTGTCAAGAGAGTAATGGATGATCTTTTCTTGGGTTCCCTCAGGCTTTCTCCAGGCTAAGGCTAGGTTCTGGAACTGTCAGGTGCCTGCTCTTCACAGACAGGGCACCAGGGGACCTGAAAAAGCTCCACCACTGGTGTCAGTCTCAACCCCACCCCAATGCTTTGGGCTCAGTGAACCCAGGCAGTGGTGGACTTTTGTCTCAACCTGCTTCCCAGCAGTGAATGTAAAAGTTGCACAACGTATAGCCCAACTGGACTAATCTAGTTATGGAAAACATCTTAGTGTGTACCCTTGGTACCAGCTATGACCTCTTTAAGACATTCTCATCAACCCACTCTTCCTAAAGCACAGGCCAGAAATAGACTGTGGCAGTGACTCAGAAAGGGAGAGGAGAAGAGTCATTCTGACTCAAATACCGAGGTGGGCCTCCAGAGGATGGCACATGGGACTCTTTGCACCAGCACTCGCAGCTCTCCATGTCTCAGCTGCCAAAGTTCCCTCCCCAAAACCTGCAGCATGCTGGAAATGTTGCTTCTTCTCACTCAGTAGAGGACGTGATGCTGTGCTCACACCGCAGTGTGACTCAAAGGCATCACTTCTCCAATAGGTCTCAACCGTGGGCTGAAGTCCCAGTAGCTTTATCTGGGCTGGTAAATAACGTGGGCCAATCCTCACTGTCTGGCCTAGAGGGCAAGCAGCACAGCAGAACTCATATCTATACAACTGAACTCTCTTCTCTGTCTATACATCCCTGGAGCACTCCCTGTCCTGTCGTTTCCTCTGAACCATGGCCAGGCGCTGCTGCAAGCTACGGCAGCCAGAGTCACAACAGAGATGTGGATGGTCTCACAACTGAGCTCACAACCCAGATCTAATTAGGAAAGCCAAGACAAAGAACACTCATGTTTAACTGCTTTCCTAAGCTGGTCCCACTCTTGTTAGCACCAGTTTCACAGCTAACAAGCATCTCGTCCACAGACAACATCATTCCACGGTGCCACTTGCTGAAGGCACAGCTGAATGGGAAGCTTTTCCATGGGAAAGAGGAGATAATTTGCAAAAAGGTAAACAGATACATTTCCCTAGAAGGAGAGAGCAGAACTTCATTACCAGAACCTAAGTGATTTCCCTTCTCTCTCCCTTCCTGTTTTTCTCATGTTCTGTGTATATTCCCCTTTGTCTGGCAATACAGCTCATACAAAGTATTACATGGACTCTCTGGGTATAGAAGAATATATTAGATGACTGGGTAAAGTAATAGGGTAAAACATTATTCACTCAAGCAACGATGTCCTTGGTGCCTGCCTGGCCCAGGCTTGACCTTTTTGGAAAGCTGCAGCTCAGGTGAGCTCAGGTGAGCTCAGGTGAGCTGATAGGGTAAAGTGTGGCAAAACAGAGAAGGACAATCCTAGAGAATGGTCCTATCCCACATCCCCTCCACATCACCAGGAGCAGTGGTATCCCTTCCGAGACTGCTTAACAAAACAGCAGGGACTCAGTCCACCAGCCTAGGGCAGGCTCCCCTGCAGCAGGGAAAGCAGGTCCACAGAGAATGCAACCATGTCCTCACCTCTTACAGCAACACATTCAGCTTCCCATGCTTTCCTCAGCCTCATACACAGGAGTGTAAGTTCCTCTGGCTGGTTGTGAAAGAGCAGCAGAGATCAGTCCAAGGATGGCACTGAAGGAGCTGAGCAGTCCTCTGGCTCCTGGGTACTCGTCTCATCTATTTAAATGTCCTTCTTTTTGCAACTGCCTGAGGAAGTATCTGCCCCAGCCACCACTTCCCACCAGGAGAAGTAAGGAGGAAATCGTTCCTTTGAACTGGTTAGAGCAGTTCTGAGACCAGTTTTGCATCTGTGACCACCTACAGCCCTTCAGCCCCTTCCACTGCTGAGTTGCTCTGCCCAAAACATTCAAAATCAAGATGCCTTTGTGTCCCCCAAAACACAAGGAGGTCTGTGACCTGAGCTAAGCAGAGGAGTTACCTGCTTTCTGACTCTACCCCAGTGCTTGATTTTTTACAGTAGGAGGTTTTGACTCAAAAAAATTATAGCTTTGATCAATGCAAACTCTAGCTAGACCTAGGAAAGACTGACCCCAGGCTGGCTTCCTTCTACCAAATATTACGTTCTGATTCAAAGCAGGAAGGGTCAGAAGATGTCAGATTGTTTTTTTAATGCATCATTTTGCCTTTCCTCCTTCTGGGAAACAGACAGCTCACCTGAGCTGCCGCTTTCCAAAAAGGTCAAGCCTGGGCCAGGCAGGCACCAAGGACATCGTTGCTTGAGTGAATAATGTTTTACCTAGAGATCAACCCCATGAAAGCATCAAGGAAATCTCTATGCACCTTTCTGCACCTTGACCAGGACAGATCTTTCAGGGAAGGGTGCTAAACTGCTGCCCAGATCATTAGCATTGTGTAGAACCACAGCAAAACTCTTTCCCAGCTGACAGTCCGCATCCATGCAGGCAACGTGCAGCCACTGCAATTGCTCTCTCATGCTTGCTTTTCCTGGCTTTTCAGAGGCAAGTAGCATCTAACGTATTCCAAGGGCCAGGTCCTCTGATTTTAAAAAACCTGACCAGTACCACTGTTCTTTGATTTAAAAAGCCACTTAGTGACTGGTCACAACAAATTGGTCTATATTGTTAAGGTCCCGCTGAGTAACAGCAAAAAAAACCCACTTGAAACACAGACACATCACCTTTCTCAGGAAATCAGAGAGATCCTTGAACTTTATTTCAGCCAGCAATTTTGGAGCCTTCTGGCAGTATTGTGGGTCATACAGGTGGTAGGTATGTGTGTGCACAGGTGCATTCCTCTGATCTGTTTCTGACCTTGGGTTAATCCAAGTGAGTCCATTGCTAGCCAGGAGGTGCTTCAAACTTATGCTGAGATGACAAGAGTTTCCTTTGAGAACCTTACCCTCACATACGCAGCACAGAACAAAACCAAGCACATCAGCTTTCTGCATCCATCGCCCCTTCTTGTGACACCCCAGTTTTCGGCTTGAGCAGAGTCCTCATCATGAACGTGTAATTGACTCTGCAGTTCGCCGAGATGGACGTATAATTGCTTTTGTTATTCATAGAATAATAGAATTGTTAGGGTTGGAAGGGACCTTAAAGATCGTCTAGTTCCAAGCCCCCTGCCATGGGCAGGGGCACCTCCCACTAGATCAGGTTGCTCGGGTTAATCGCAGCTGACCCTTAACATTTTTCCCTGTGCACAAAGGAACTTCAGCTTCTGTGGTTTGAAACTGTGTCGCAAAGGTTTGTTGCTAAGTGGACACTAAGTCAGTCAACAAGCTTTCGGTGCCAGAGAGAGCAGGTCGCTTCTTCTCCTTGCTCTCCCACTGGGGTGCTTTATAATTAGCACAGCCCAACCAATAAAGCAGTGTCAGGTTGCAATCATGCTTCCGGAAGGTATTTACGGACAGGAGCAAACATGTTTCATGTAAACTTGCTTCGTGGTCTGGCAGGTTACCCCTGGGAATGTCTTGGTCGGAGCTGCAGTTCCAGCTGGCGCTCTGCTCCAAGCAGCACAGGGTTCAGCAGCCCTGCGGCAGCGCACTGAGAAGGCGCTTGGCACCTCTCTCATCCCTGCGGGAGTGTGAATTCCTTTTGCTTTGGGATGGATAAATTGTGGCCTTCAATGAGTACTTTTTCCCTTCTCAGTGCAGATCTGCAGTCTTCCTACCTTCCTACTATTTTCCTTCACATTTTGGCCAGGCAAGAGAGCAAAGAACAGAGAGGACCAGCCAACTAGCTGCTCTTCCTTCACTCAGTCTGATGTTAAATCCCACTTATCCCGTGCCATTTTGCATTTCAGCAGACCAACACAAAAGACATGCATTTGGCACCTTAGCAGGATTCTAGGAAGAGAGAGGGAGGTGGAAAGAAAGAAAGACTTTTTTGCTAGGTGCCCAGAAGACAACAGCAAGGACTGTCACCTAAGACAGCGTGGGAGGGAGGGTTGAAGACCCTCCGTAGTTGCCTCTCACATTCTGGTATAAGACTTCAGGATTGTCATTTTACCCAGGAAAATGCATCTTCTTCAGTCATCCTTGTAACTCACCATCGCTCAAGCCTGACCCAGAAGGTAAGGGAACAGATTCCAGGTCAAGACATTGGCTAGGGGGGGAAATGGCCCCTTGGCTAGTTTAGGTCTCTCCCAAGGTTTAGACAGGAGCTGAGCAAGATGGTCAAAGATCTGCCTGATGGCATTTTTTGGTGCCCTAGGAGTTCACATTCCTTGTATCCTAACTTCCCTCTTTACGATCTTGCCATGTGGGAGACTATAAGGAGAGACATGGGAAGGACAGTGAAGTACTCAGCTCCCACAGTAACAGGGAACATGCCCGTAACTCAGGAAAGCAACCTTCCAGCCACTCAGGTCTGAGGAACACCTCTGAGACCTATTTATTTGCTCCTCACACCATCTCTTTCTGGATGAGGCTCTTGCAGCTTAAGCCATCACCTGGAAAAGACATCCCAGGGTAGGAGAGAGGCCATGGCACTGGAAGGCATCAGGGGAGTGCGAGGTTGCAAGCTGGCACTGCTCTTGAAAATTGTCCTGGCTGAGGCCCTGACATTTTGTCCCTCTTCCTGACATGGGACTTGATACGCGTGCACTGTTGAACCTTCATGGACAACCAGCTCAACCCGATACATGCAGAAAGATGCGTGTCCCTGCTCATCCCAGACACCTGACAGAAAGTTGTACCCGAAAGGACCAAAAGGTCTTACTTGCTTTGGAAAAGCTGGGAGATCCAGTTTGTTTGGTGTGAAATCACGTTTCCCACTCCTTACCAAAGGAAAGGCCGAAAATGAATTATCTAAAACAAATAGAAGGCTAAAACGTCTTATATCTCAGATAATGCAAGCTGGAAGGTGTATTTCGTGGGTTTTGAATGTATCAGAAAAGGACAAGCCATAGGGCTCATATCATTAAAGGCAGTAAATCCATCCTAGTACAGACAACAGATTTTATCTGGTTCTAACATTTCTGGTTAGCTTTCTCCTTATAAACACTTTGATTGTTTGACTCTTGCTCTTTTACTTACTGATTTTTGAATGCAATTAATACTTATTTCAACATTGCCATCAAGACCATCTTTTCATTTGCTTTTACAGAGAGCTGAGTTCTGCTCTGATCAAAAGATGCACCCCAGACACGTGAAATACAGTACCACAATGTGCATTACAACGATCAGTTGATAAATTACATCAGCTCGTCATTCCCAGGAAGGATTTATTACTGAGGTAAAAGGAACAAATGGCTACAGCAAGAGATAGTTTGTTTTTTTCTTGCTGATTTATGCAAAATCTCTATTCCAGCACTCACTTAAATGAAAATGTTAAGGGAAGAATGCACTATCATATGACTTCATATAGAGAAAAGCTGTGCAGCATACAAAAGAAGCGATACTCACAATGCCACCTTCACCCTTTGGTCCAGTTATTTTTTTCCACCAGAGACAAAAGCTGAGTTGTTAAATGTGGAGGGAAATGGAAGGAATAAAATCTTCTGAAGAAAAATGCCATGAAGAAAAAAAAAAAGTACAAAAGGTGTTTTAAAAGCAAAGGGAAAAACAAGAATGGATTCAAAGTTACTGTAACAAACTCCTATCACATTAAGACAGTTTTCACTTTGTTGTGTCAGGAGATCCTTCAAGACCTTTTTATCTTCCTTTTGATCAAGTTGCAAGAAAATACCAAAACCTGGAGACTCTTTGCCTAATTTCCTCCCCTTGCCATTGCTGTTCTTAGCAAGCCTTGAACAAGAGCACTGGTACCTTTTAAGATCCCTACAGACTTTAATCCAACCATGGACCCCCAGAAGAAATCCAGCCTCTCCTTGAGCTGCCTTACGTATGCAGGCAGTAGTTTAAGGTCGTTAGATGTGTCTGCATGGACTACAACATACAGAGAGGTTAGCTAATGCATCGTGACCTCAAATGCAGCAAGAAATTAACATCTTGAAGAGATCACACCTACCCATAACTTCGGCTGGGGAGCATAAAAAATCCATTTTTATTAAGCTCAGTAGGAGAACTGTCACATGTGGTAGGGCAAACTAGCATATAACTCCTGCTCCATGTCTCTTTGAGTCTCTCTGTGCCATTCTGAGCCAACCTGTCTGTATTTTTGCAGTGTGTCTTATAATTTTCTAAATACGGGGCTGGACATTCACCTAGGAAGCCATTCCTGGCTCCCTGCCATCATTTTGCAGTAATGAGCTCTTGCATAGGAAATTGCCTCAGCCTCAGGCTGGGGTCTCTCCTGGAGTAAATTCTCCTTGTCTCTTAGATGGCATCAATCATTCATAGCCTTTTCCTGTTTAGAGCATCTGCTTCCCATTCTCTTCCTTAGTTTCCTCCTGATTAATTGATGAAATTTTTGAGTAGGGTTGCCTGGGAAACCGCCATTTCCTTAAGCATTTTTGACCCCCCTTTATGGGAGAAAGCAGGAAATCTTCACAGGAACCCTGAAGGGACAGCAAGGTCAAACAGGACCCACCTTTCATCAGGACAACAGAAGCTAAGACACCAAAATAAAGCCAGGCTGTTCCCAGGCTGCCACAGTGTCTGAGGGCAGAGATGAGAGCGCAAGGAGAGGAAGGACCGTGTGCTTTTCCTGTCATACTCAGCATCCCAGTGGCAAATAAGCCACTCTCCAGGCAGTTTTTCCCCAGGCAATGTCTACACCGCCTCAAACTCCTACCCATGACATCATGTGGGTAGCATGAACCTTGGTGCAAGGCCGAAATGGGCAACCTTGCACTATCACAGCCTGCCCTCTTCTACCCCTGCTCTTCATCACCTAAACTCCCTGGTTGCATGATCGTGATGCTCCTGGGCAGCTGGTGTGTGACCGGCACCTCAAAACCAGGGAAAGGCACCACCAGGAGAGACGCAGCTGATGCGATCATGAAAACGTGGCAACTGCTCTGGGAGCCTATGGCAATGCTTCTTCATCCAAACAAGCCCCAGGGCCAGCACAGTAATAGTTTGCAAAGAGAAGCTGAGGGCAGAGACAACAGTGATATTAAAGGCCATCTTTGGCTGCAAAGCTGGGAAAGAGGCCCTGGAGAGCCTAAGCCTCAGGCCTGTGGTGTTTTTCTCCCTCTCCAGTGCCCGTGCATCATGCTTACTGCGAGGCCCAGGCTGCACTCTGCAGTGTGAGTCAAATCCTGCCTCACAGGGCTGCCAGGGGACAAGTTCCATCCATTTTTTACAAAGGCACCAGGCATGCCTACCCCATACTGAAGAATGAGCATGGAGCTTACTCATATGATGAGATAACGGACAAGATTGAGACTCTATCATAAAATCTGATTTACGGGCGAGACTCATTACAAGACAACAACTGAGACATAACATGGTGAAGACAACTTGGCATAACTTCATAACTCGTGAGAAGCCTGGTGGACCAGAGTATCTTCTCTGGATGCACTCTGGCTTCACCCCTGCACGAGGCAGGAACCAGCGTCGGGAAGACCTTAGAGAGGGTGCAAGTTGGGGGCTCTCTCTCCTTTATTGCAAAAGGGAGGAGCTCTGATTTCAGTCTGTTTGTCTCACTGTCACTATTCAACGCTGTTAGCGCCACTGCTTTTCTGACATCATTCTTTCTTTTTCAGGAGTGTTGGCTGATCACAGAAAGGGCTCATGCTATGCTGCTTTCTTAGGCTGACTCTCTCTCCTTTTATTTGGCTGAAGGAGAGAGCAAACAACATTTCTGGCAGCCCAGAGATGCTTATGGTCCCACTAGCTTTCACTCACAGCAGCAGAATAATCCTTTAAAATGGGGCTTGAATTCTACTTGATGTTAAAAAGCAAGTACTACAGCCGCTGAAGGCTGATGAAAGATGAAACAAGACAGCAAAATCCCTGAATTTTGGTATTAGTCAGCAGAGGTGTTGCAAATGTCCCTCAGTAACTGTTCTTTCTCAAGCAGGCACGCAACGCGCTGCATGCACTGGTCCAACCACGGGAGACCACTGGATGGGTCCCAGCAGGCACCGACACTGATAAGTGACATGCTTTCTGACCTGCCATGGCTGTGGTGGGCAGGTGGCGCATACCTTGGGCAAATTCAACTGTTACAGCTCTCAGTAGCTTGTAGTACCCCGTGCTCTAGGCTGAATCCCAGAGCAGCTAAAATCGTTGTGGTGTAGGGGCGGGGGGTGCCTTAGCCCCCTTTCAAGGGAAGGTACATTAAACAGCCTGGTCTATGCAGACTGAGTCTGGGTTTGGGAACCAGGAGTTCAAATTTCTAGCTTTGTCACTCTGACCACTTTGACACTTGGTAGTCTTGGTCTCTTCTCCCAGTCTCTTCTCTGGCCACACAGCCTCCGGGCAGGGAAATATCTACAAGCACGCTGAACACCGAGCCACTAAAACTGTGGACTAAAAACAAATAGGGAAACCCAAGTTTTTTGCTTTGTCTCTCCAGAGTTTTTTGATTAAATTCACTGTTTCCCTGAAGAGAATGAGCCTTCAGGGCTAGTTATATCAATAGAAGAAGAAAGAAGGGACCAGCCCATCACTGACCCCTCAGTCCCAGAGACTGTGTATCCGGTGCCACCTCTGCTTTACCATTTACAGCCCAGTTTCCCCCACTACAGAAGCAGGGGTTTGCAAGCAGAGTACTGCACTGATACTCCAAAAGGAAAGAAAAGGAGAGGAAAACAAGCAGGGCTGGTGCATATGGGCTGGAGCTCCCCTAATGTCCAGTGAGGCAGCGGGTGCCCAGCCTAAGGGACAGAAGCTTTCTGTAGGATAAGAAACTGCTTGGTTTACAAGGCAGAAATCTATGAGAATTTTTTACTGAGGATTTCAGTGGTTGCAAATTGTTTCCTGGGCAATAGCTAATGACAAGTAATCGGGATCCCAGAAACAACTCGGCAGCACCTTCTTATTTTCTGTTGCCTGTGATAGCAGCGTCCAGCTGTTATTTTCATCCTCCTAAGTAGTATAATGGACAATCGCATTCACATTTCTACTCCCTTATTTTGCCAGAGATGTCACCATTTCTATTTTCTCTATAAAAGCGGAAATGCAAGATTTCTTCCCCCTCCCATTGCTTTAGTTTTCAACTAATGTAAAGAAGCAGAAGCCAGTAAAAAGTTGATTACCAGACCTCTCCAGAGGATCAATTTAGCAGTTATGCATACTACAGCTTTACTTCTTTTATTTTTCCTTAAATAAAAAAAAGATAGAAAAGGGAGTTATTTTAAATCTATGAGCTGATGAGACAGTGAGTAATGGTGAATCACTGTTTAATATTTTAGTCAACCATCTGCAAGGTGAGCTGTACTCCCATTTCATATTGCTAGAGCTAAGAAGTCACCTCGAGTTTCATGAATGGAATCAGTCTTGCATCAACCCCAAAAGGCTGTATTCAGCACCAAAACCAATCATCTTCCACCCTGGGATCTCAAACACACAGCCTTTGAACACAGGAGAAAACAAGCACAACTGTAAATCAGGGTTGGGGGGGGGGTGAATAACACACTGAATAAAAAAAGCTGCAAGGATGAAGCAGGCTTTTCTGCTAGCTCTCAGTGATTCTGCAGGCAGACTTATAGGGAAGAGCAGCTTTCTGGCGAGCATGGAGGACAGTGCTTATGGCTGGCTATGTGCTGGCTTGTGATTGCCTCGTCTTCCTGTGCTTCCCAACACCATTACTAGCACTCCAGAGGCACTGAACTTTGGGCCAGCGTGGGATTTTCCAGCCGGTTTCCCAGAGGAAGCAGACACAACCATCTCTCTCCTGTTTCTTCTTCCTCCAGCCCAGCGATGCTTGCAGAATGTCTCTTGTGTCCCGGTGTCACAGCTACCCCAGGAGAAAGCACCACAGTGCTTGCAAGGGAGGAGGACGCAGCATCGTCCTGTGCGAGGGAGGTCTGCCAGCAGTCTGGCACCTGCAGATCCACACTTCCAGGGGACACACACGCCGTGCAGACCAGTCACCTGCCCCACCTGCAGGGACTGTGTCGGAGCAGAGAACGTGCAGAGCCAGCTGTATCCCTTCCAGGCCTTCACGTGGTGCCTCCCCCACTGGGGACAACCTGAGGACTCTGAAATCCCAAGTGGCTCAGGAAAGCCTCCCTTAGGCCTGCTGTTTCCAAATTTCCCTTCCTCCTGTTCCCAATGCTGAAATCCTCATCAGCCTCTTGCTCTTAGCTGCTTTCATGATAGCATCGTCTCCCCACGCTGGCTACTTAACTGACTCTTGCCCACCGCTCATACCCAGCTCCTCTGCTGCCATTGACAAGAGCTGTTTCTCTAGCTTGTACCACCAGCAAAAAGCAGGCTCTAGGCCCAGCCTCTCGGTCTGTCTTTCTCCAAGGGCATCTTCAAGTTCCTTTCCTTGATTAATGCATGTTAAGGCTGACTAATTTCATACCTTCCATCTCTGTAGCTGCTTTACAGCGAGGAAAAATGCAATTTCCTCTCGCTTGTCAAGTGTCACAAGTGCTTTGTGAACCATGACAATGTGCATTCCTTACGGCCATGCACACCCCACATCCCCCCAAAATCTGATGGGATATGAATAACAGTTTTGCAATAAATGCAACATTAAATTACTGTGGAGAGCCAGTGCTACAGAGAAGGGTACTGTGAGCCTCTGTGACCCAGCAGAAATACGGCTCTCCGTACAGCACGGGGAGAGCACAACTGCTCCAAAGGAAACTCCATCAGTTGTCCTGGGGCTGATTTCAACCAGGTTTTATTTATGTACATATGAACGAGCAGTTTAGTCTCCACGTTGGTTTGCAGAGCTTCCTTCCACAGCAAGTGCTTCAACCACGATGCAGTGAAATCTGATGTCGGCACAAAGTCGATGGTCGTTCCTTCTCTGCCTACAAATAGCCTGCTTCAGTCTATGTAACAGAAATTCTGGGAAGCTTAGGGGAGCTGATTTAGATCAGAAAAATATCTCCCTCTCTTCTCATGCCAGTGGTTCGCCACACACTCTGTTAAACAGTATGCAAACTTTATTTGCCATAGCTATCTCTTAATGTCCATTTTTTTTATGGGACCTGACCGTACCAACTGAAGGAGATTTCTGGCATGTGGTGTCTTATTTCTGACAACACATGCAGACACCATGTTCAAGTCACCTCCTGGACTTCTCACTTAATTGGGCAGATTTGGCACTGTGTTAGTGCTAAAGAAGTTCCTGATATTATCCAGGATTCTTCCCTCGGAGATATTATCTGGCACTCAGAAAAGTGTAGGTTTGTTTTCTGAATGCTCTGTTTCCTCCATAAAAATTCAAAAAGCTTGCTCACAAGCTTGAAGGACATATTTTGAAGGACAGTAACAGAACAAAACCAAACATTCAAAGCAGTTCTTTCTTTTGTCTTTTCAATGTCTTCCAAGTGAAGCAAAATAAGAACAAGAGAGCTTTCCACCCTCTCAGTTTTTCAGACATAAGAAAAGATCTCCAAGCAAACGCATTTCCCTGCTTTCTGAGGTGAGAGAAGCAAAGGAAAGAGTTGGTAGAGAAAAAGAGAGAATCTTCCCTATCCCTTTAACATTTAAGGAAGGAAAAAAATATGGGTTTTTAAAAATTAACATGAAGCTCTGTTATTTTGATCCCTTCCCCAAGCTGTATGTGCCTTGATGTCCCCAGGAACTTCTTCTCAAAGTCCTCTCTTGAGCCACCCTGGACTCTCCATGCATCCACCCGCCCTGTGGTGCAGTGAGCATGGCCTGGGTGGCAGTGACCACCCGGCGAGACAAGGGCCTCCATCTTCATACCGCACTAACCCCCATTTCTCACTAAATCCACCACAAGACAGGATAAAAAAGAGGGTGAAAGCACTATTGTAATGCTTCAGTTCTGCCAAGAGAATCCAGCATGAGAGTGGAAAAAGACACGGTCCTACCAGCACGTACGGTCATTTTGCTTTCCTGGATTTGTCTGAATCTCTTATTGTTCCCCTCTCTCCCCTCGCTCATCGTACCACACAGAGCTGCGATCTGAAAGCCTTGTGTGTATTCATCAGTGCTTCAGAGCAGATGATTCACCTACCCCTCTTTATAATTTTATCTTCCATCAGCTGAGAAGTCGAAGTCTGCATAATGCACCATTGTTGTTTTCAGGAGCGGGCTTGTCGCTGCGATACGAACAATACCAGGAAAAAGGTATGATTTGAATTGAAACAGAGGGTCGGCAGGTAGCATCCTAACACCCCGGAGCTAGCAGATTAAAAATAACAACAATGAAATCGTGTCTTCTGACAACCGGGAGGAAAATAATAATAAAAAATACAATAGCCCTGACTGTAGCACTGCATGGGAAGGTGAAGGTTAGAGGGTGTGTTGTCCACTCTGGGCAGAAAGTAAACAGTGCTGCTTGTTTTACATCCTTTACAACCAATTGTGTCAGGTCCAAGCTCTGCCTCCTGCCTGGCTCCCACCCAGCATCTGGGAGGGCTGTACTGGTCTCCAAGAGAGGAACCCTCAGCTGGGAGGGGGCATCTGCCCCATGGGCCAGCAGCCACCCAGCTGTGGCAGCCACCCTTGCTTGGCATAGTAATACTGAGGAGGACAGGGACAGAGGCTGCATCTGTGTCAGATCCATCCGTTGTTAATCCCTGAAGGACATCAGGCAGCCTGGCCCAGGACTACTGCTTTCTGCATACCGTGCAGCTCTTTGTCAGGATGCCCCTCTGCTACCCTAGCCAACAGGCTGCGAAACACCCCGACACCATGAGGAACCTCTTCTGATTCAGCTGGCTTAAAGCGAAGCTGATGGCAGTGACAGTTGTGACATCTGGAAAATGATGGACTGTCAGAAACCAGTGGCTAGAGTGCCCTGACCTGCATTCAACCCTCCCAGCGTGTTCAGGGGATGAAATGCGTGTTTGTTTCCTTGGTTGTTGGTGTTGTCACCCTCCAACCTGCTACCTGAATGGCACGGACAGAGTCTCAAACACAGCGGTAACTTCCCTGCTCCACTCTGCTCACAGATCAACTTATCTATCGTAAAGGACATGCCTTGTTTTTATAAATTGTCACTGGATTTTGCATGAAAGTAGGCCAGATGGAAGCAAACAGCCTCTCTGGTATTGCTGGATGCCTGCCACTGGGGCTAGATTCCCACACACAGGAGCCATAGGAAGGACACTGAAGGCATGCCTCCCTGGGGACCGTCTTGCAGAACATGGAGTGGGGAATGCCCTCACCTCCTCTGAATTTTGATTGAGATTGTTTCTTAGTTAAGACAGAGATTATTCATTCTTGCAGAAGAAGCATTCACCCGTTGTGCTCATGCTATTGATGGTAGGTAGGTTGTAAAGCTGCATAGGACATGCCAGAACCTCACTGGGCTCACAGACAGCTTTTAATGTGATGCCACATGCTGGCGTAGAGCAATTGCTACACTTGGATAAGCACTGGGTTGAGGATCCTGCAAGTATGCCCCTCTTTTTCACTATGATCCTTCCTCATTTTCAGGGCAATGGTTGAGGCAGTGTCTTCCCCTCCATTCATCCCAACCTCTCTCATCTTGTAACATTTTGAGATTGAAGGCCTGGCCCAACTCATGGGTTCTTTTGACAATGGTGGACACTGCCCTGAGACATCTAGTCCTGCCCACCATTTTCTTTGCATTAACCCTGAAGTTTGTGGGATCAGGCAGGGAGCAGGATCAGGGAAGTGTTATTGCTGAGAGAAGGGAAAGAGGAAAAGAAAGGTTTGTTTTAAGGGGAATCAGCTCCCCAGACAATGGTTTGATTCAGGGAGATGGAGAGCAGCAGGAGGACATACTCAGGGAAAAGGGAAATCTATGACATTTCAGGTGGCAAGGCTTGTCAAACTATTCCTTAAGTGGCCCCTCAGCTCCACCTGTAGTTAAAGGAGGAGAAAAGGATGTATAACAGCTTCCAAGCTGGGCTCTGGCTCCCAACAACCCTCCCTGGAGGCAACATATGATAAGCATCTTAAAAGACAGAGGTGGTGCGAATATCCTCCTACATTGGCAAGAAATCTTTCACTGCTCTAAGCTGTGGTTCCACACAGGCTGGATTGATCATTCAGTTGTATTACCACCAACACAGCTATTAACCACCTCTAGTACGTACTAGCCTTCAGTGACTACAAATCCTCAGCAGTTCCTCTGGGCAGCTGCATCACCTACCCCTCACTGCTCCATGGCATGAAAAAGACAGTAACCTGAAAAGCAGTGACTCGCATAACCACCTGGTGTTCTTGGAAAAAGCAAGATTTGAAACAGAAATTGGCTGAGAAACAAACATCCCACAAGGACATCCAAGAATTGGCATGCTCCTACATGAGGCGCTCAGGATAATATAACAACGTGTTATCCTTCTGAGCACAGACCAAAATTCATCCCTAGAGCTACTCAAATAAAACAAGCTCTGAAAGTAGTGTCGCTGGTATAACTACAGCTGCAACATAACCTTCAAAACAGCCTTCTTCTGGCCTACTGCGTCCATCAGGATCACACATTACCTACCCACTGAACGACAGAGCAGTCAGGTATGTGTCATGTAGACCTGGCCAAGAGAAATCAAAAATTACAGATCTCAGTGTCTCCTGGGAAATACTTAACAGGGCTGTCCACATGGACAGCACAATCAGGACTCAAAGGACTACCAGGAGGAAGAAAGATGTTCTGCCCCAAGGTCTGTGTAGGCTGGTAATGTGCTACTGAAAACTGAATTTTTCCCAATGTGTGAATTAATGTGCCAACTGGGTTAAGAGTTTCCATTGAACACATCTTTCAGTTACAGATCCATCAGAGACCTCTCTGAAGACTCTGAGTGCACAAGGAGAAAAGAAAGGAGCAACTCACTTTGTCCTCACATAGCCATAGCTGAAGACATGGGGAGATCAGGCCTGGGCACATGACAGGGTCTCTACAGGTGGGATTTATCTTGCATCACTTCAGAGACTTGTAACACAGACACCTCTTTGGTTTGTTCTCTTATGCTCCCTTGATAGTCAGTGAGGAAGAAGAGGTAAGAGACAGGTCCTCAAGAGGCAGGCCTCTGAAACAGGCCAAGTGTAGGTCCATCCACTAGAGAGTGACTGTTGCTTGTTATCCACAAAGATGTCACACCTAAGAAGTCACATCTGCACTTATTTCCTAATGACAGCCATGCTGCAAGGCAAACCAGAGCACAACACACTATTTGCGGTATTCCTTCTATTTATCACCTTCTTCCTTAAAAGAATTGCTCCCCTTGCCTTAAAATCAGCAGCAGGCTTCATCTTACTCTTTGATTGGTAAAGCCAGTATTTGTCAGTCAGAACACACTATGGCTAAAGGCCACCCTCCACTTCATCACCAGGTCAAAGCATCTCACACCACCGCCACTCCAACAGAGAGCCCAGCACGGCCTTCCACACTTTCTAAGGTCCCCCTGTCTTCTGGGAGAAGGCTCTATAGCATGGGAATCCTCTGGTATGGACAGATCTGATTCTCTTCTTGTAGCTGATGGATGTGGTTCTGAGCACCAGCTGCAAGGTTTCACCTGCAGCAACAGTCTCCAAAGACTACTATTTTTGGAAACACAGTCTGCTTGGAGAAAGTAAACGGGTTCATTTTTCTTGAGAAGAGCTCATCAGAAGCTAAGAACCTGCCTTGCTTTACTGTCTACTATTTCACTGCAAAGCCACAGGAAGCTCAGATACCAGCCAACAGGGGCCAGCATGGAGTTCATGCGGGGTTTCCAAACCATGCCACAGAGCCCAGTGATGTAAACAGAGCTGGTCTGAAAACACAAGGATTTTGCAGTAACTGAGTGAGCAGGTCAAAGCACACTCCATCTGTGCTCCATTTTCTGCAGAGAATCATGCATACCTCCAAAACACTGCCACTAGGTCTAAAACCTTCTCCATCTGCTGCCTGCGATGGTTGCCTGGACCGTAACGAACGAGTTGCCACTTCCAGCACCCAGCCGTGATTGATGCTGTGTTAAGAGGACACCAGTGGTTCCGGTCTATTTACATTTCCAAGGAGCTTGGCTGCGTTTTGTGCTGTCATTTTCTTTTGGTATACCAGCTGTGGGAGACCAAAGGGTACAAAAATTACTGCGACGCTCAAGCGAGGAAATGCTACTGTTGAGAAAACATCCTATTTATGCCACATTTTAAAAGAAGCCCCTCTTTAAGAGTTTTAAAGAGCTGCCACTAGCAACAAATGAGTCTGCTAATTTGGCCTGGCAAGCAGCATTTGCTAAACACCATTTCGGGTTTTAATTCATCTCATGTAGATTTGGAATTGGAATTCTACTAGCAAAACCATCATCAGTGTGCTTTTGCAATCCCAGCTCCCTTTCTTTTCACATCAAGCCGGTCTCCCCCTCTCCCTCTGTCTCCCACAGCTGTCAGCTGTCATCAGCCAGGAAGGCAGATGATCCAGCCCCAGCCTTACAGATCTCACCCGATCTCCTGTGAAACAGATGCCCAGGCCCCAGCTCCTCTTTGCTGCCCAGCCCCTTGTTTGTCTGCAGAAACTGTATGTGCAACTTGCCCCCTGCAAAGGGAGGGAGAATGATTGACTTCCCGGGAAGCAGGCAAGGGATAAAACGCTTTGCGCAATCCCTCACACTGAGAACTGAGGTCCGAGGGCCTGCTTGTGCCACTACAGATCAGACGAGGAACAACCGCTCTATCCCCCTCTTCTACCCAAATTGTCACCCAGCAGCTCCCACAGGGACCTCTCCTGTTTCCCCTCAGTTTCACCGCCACCATGAGGTTGCTCAGAGAAGGATGTTACTGATGCTAGCTTGACTCCAACCATGCCAAAGTGATGGCAATTTGTGGGGAAAACCTTGGGGACTTAGGTCCTCTCTCCAGTACAGATCTCTGCTTCAGGGCAGAGTGAGCCCTGCCAAAAGCTGTGTGAATAAAACTCTCCTTTTTCCCACCCCGGTGTTTCCCCACAGTGACCGCAGCTGGGGGAAAGGTTGCAATGGTGCCAGCACTATAAGTTCTCTGTGAAAAGAGTTCTGGTACCAAAGCGAGCACTTGGAGGAACTGTGGCCCTGTTCGGGTTGCCCTCCAACAGAGCCCTCTCACTAGTCTGATGCTCCCATAGCTTTCCCTGATCTGTGCCCAAGCAAAAACCTCCTTAGCACCCACAAGACAGACACAGTGATGTCCTCTGGCTAGGGCCTGGGTAAAGGATTCCTAATTCACTTGCACAAGAAGGGCCATCCAGCGTGCCGTGCTGCCAGCACCCTGCCGCCCACAGCAGCCAGGAGTGCCTCTGGGTATACAGAGGCTGCGACGGGACAAGCACAGAGGCGCCTCTCCCCTGGCATGTCTTGCGAGATACCTTAGGCCCATCCTGGGACAGAATTTGTACATTTAAAGCAAGGAGTTGTATTTACATTGCACCATGCTCCAGGCTTCATATATTGGAAACCAAATGCTTAATGGGAAAGAAATGAACGAGCAATCTCTTCTGTTGTGTGTTTCCGGTATTTTCGTATCTATTTATTTACTATTTTACATGGCACGCTACCATAGAGCATAGGAGATGAACATCACATTGGAGCAACTTCCAAAAATCAGACCCCAGGTTTTTTTGCAATCAGGCTGTTTGAGAATTCAAAGTAGACTAAGGAGTCTTGCCTGTGCCAAGAGACCCGAGCCAGTGTCCAGGCAAGAGCAGTGCAGCAGGAGGAGGGCAGGTTTCCCACCCTGCCTTCACTGATCTGGGCAGGTGGGCTGCCATTCACAGGGAAAGAATCTGTCTGGATCCAAGTGAAGGAGTCATGTTTTGAAAACTGCCTTCTGAATGAGTCAGCAGAGCCATCTCCCAAGGCACGGGAGCCTGCCAGAGGGAAGAGCAGATAGTTTTTCCCCTTCTGCTGTTGAGGTCGATTATTCACCATCTTGAAGTACGTCACCAGCCTTGAGAAGCTGTTTTTTGAGTAGAATACTTCTTGACTTTTCTATTTCTGAGAAAGTTTTCCAGCCTGCCTTGCTGCTGTTTTGTCAAAGCCGGTCAGTGACAGCAAGGTCTGGAGGAGAAGACAGAAAAGGCCAACACAGTACCCCTGCAGGCCTGGCCTGCAGATTCTTTTCCCTTGCAGGCTGTAGCCACCAAAGCCCTCTTCATGAGAGGGACACACTGAAATCTCTCTCCCTGCAGAGACACTCCCTTCCACTTCTTTCATCCCCTATTTCACAGGGATCAAATACCTTTTCTTTCAGAGGTCACCTCACTGGTACACGCCTAATTAGATATTGAGCAGCTTGGATTTACCTTAAGGTCTGCGACTTCTATTTCAGACCTGAGGAAGGACCAAAAACATGTCCTTTATTCAGCAATAGCTGTTGCTCTAAGAAGGGTATGCTCTCTCTTGCCTAGAGTTTTTCCTGTCAAGGTGACTGACGTAGTAAAATGACTTTCAGGGGACACAGTAAAGGCTGCAGCTCTTCAAGTTAAGACTCATTCAAGTTAAGAACATTTCAGGAAGAGATGCTTGAGAGAGAACAGGCTCTTCTCTGTGCTGTTCCTTCATCCTGGCCATGCAGATGTGACAACCCCAAAGGTCTGGCATCTCTCGTCTCCGCCTTGGCACAGGGCTACAGGGGCCAACCTCCCAGCCCTGGTCACATTCTGGCCTGACTGCCATTCTCTGGACACTTTTGAACCGATGGCTGTGCCAGGCACAAAGTCATGGGCAAAAGGCAATTTGTGAATAGCTGGAGCAGGAGGTATCATGTTTGCACAGGCCAGAGGTATGCACAACACTTTGACCATGAGGTGGTCCAAACCTGACATTCCCCTGGCCGTCATGATGACAAATGTGAAAAATTGAGCTGTTTTACACACTCAGGTGAAAAAACAAACAAACAAACAAACAAACAAACAAGTCATAGCCTGGCTGGTCCCAGAGAATGAGCTAGAGTTTTCTCTCTTGGTCTGGGGACAGGGAGGGGGTCTCCTGCAATATAAATATGTAGAAAGAAGCAACATCTGTACTCCATGCATCTGCCAGCATCAGCTTGGAGCAGGCAGCAGCCAGAGGAAACAGCATCTCCACAGATTATCCTACCACATGGCAAAGTGTAAGCTCTTGAGCCCAAAACCTAAAAATGTTAGCTCCATGCAAGGCATCTAAAGCCACAGACACAATCAGAGATTTTTATGTCAATCTTCCCCACCACCTCTTCCGCTCCCAGCCCAAACTAAGCTAATTACTAGTCTCTCTTTTCCCAAAAAGGCTAGCTACTTCTTCATCCCTGCAAGTCAGCCACCCTTATCCCTCTAATTGCTTGATTGATTAGCATAATTAAGTTGAACCCAGAGTAACTGCTCCCAACCTGTCTCCGCTTGGAAGAAGCGGCTTCCGTTCCTGACCTGGGAATGGACTTATGTGCTGGCAAGCATGTCTGCCCCCTCCTTGGTGTATCATTCAGCCTGGTAAAAGATACGAGCTCTTCCTACGGACCACGCTCCACTGGCTTCCTAAGGCAGGATGCTAGGCTGCTTTTTGTAGGCCCTTTGCCGTGAATAAACATACATCACTAAGAAACAGCTTGATAGTAAAATGGTCAGAACAGCAATATATGAAAATCGGTGTCTGGCTGCACTTGGTGAGGATTAGCTCCGTCAGATGAAGCACAATTAATGCTAATTTGTTGCTGCTGCAGCCAGCTTTCCTACCTCCGACTTCCTATGGGAGCAGGGATTACCATTGAGCTAACAGGATCATCTAAAAACAGTTGCGGTCTACTCCTGGAAACAAGACTTACACCCAAATCTTTATAGTCCAGTGCCTCCTTTTGTGACTTTTTTTTAAAACCAAGCAGAATTACTGCGATCCCTTATTCTGATTTGCATAGCACGAGGCCAGATAATTTTGTCCAGCAATTTCTGCACTGGCTTCATTCTTTTATGAATGCTTTGGAAAGCCATCCATTACCACGATATTCCCTGCAAATGACTATTTTTTCACAAAGATCAATTACTGGGGTGTCAAATGCTCTGTGCTGTCACACTTGGTGGCTGTGACTTTAATCTGTGCTCAGAACACCTTGCTTTAGTGTGGAAAAACAGCTGAAGCTGTACTTTATCCACAACTCCTGGTTCCCTGGGCTAAAGGCCCTTGCAGCAATCCGAAGCAACAGAAACAATATATACGATAGAAATATCCAAAATCCACTACAACAGAAGGCTCCTGTCTCCTTTTTACAAGTTAGCACGCAGTGAAAGTTGAGAGACAATGTCTTTAAAACCCCCAGCTAATGCACCCTGCGGGCCACAGAAGAGGGTTCAGGGTACACTGGTATATCTCAGAGGCTTTTTGTGGTGGGTTTTTTTTTTTCAGTTTCTCCTTCCTGTGATAACCTTTCACCCCAGGCTTTGTGCTCTTTGTGTGTTTATCAGCAACGCACATCCAGATGCCCTTCAAGAGAGAAATGACTCATACCTGACTCACAATCGCTCAAGTAAAGCTGCAACCTTTAGTTCATTTCCTGGGAGAAGCATCTGTTAGATTCATCTTGGAAGATTAAGCATTTCTCACTGTCAGTTTACAGATGGAGGCATTTGTGACTGGCTGAGGAAGGGTCAACTGATTCTCTGCAATGGGTAGAAAACAAACTTCTTTGGGCAGTTGAAGCCACACGCTGAGGACTGTAAAGATGCTCTTTAGCAAGTGCTGTCAGCCCCCTACCTCGCCTTGCAGAAGGACCTCTCGTTTCACCGTGTGCCTTCAAAAAAGGAAAAAAAAAAAAAAAAAATCACTCTTCCCATGACAAGTGTGCAACTGTGCGAAGCAGGCAGCCGGCACGCTCCCTGCCCACATTATCCCTGCGCTCTCCCTGTCTCTGGCTGGCTGATCAACTGCCACTCAGGAAATGCAAATCGCCCTCCAACCCCACACTCCCCTGACTGCAGTCACAGCCGCTAAGTCGCCTATCTGGCAATAAATGACAGTCACACTGGGAGGACACTGCAGAAACCACGTTGTTGCACAGAGCTGGCAACTTTTCACCCCCTGAAGTTTCCCAGCTGTTTCGGCACAGCCAAGGGCCCCTTCCTAATGTGTCCTTTCATTCCCAGAGGACAAAAAGGAGCAGATCCACTAGGCACATCAAAGAAGGGCAGTGCTGGAAGTCTTCCCCCCGCCCCCTCTATCTTCCCTTGCAGAAACCTTAGTTCCTCTTTAGGATAAGTCCCCACATACAGGATTTGCTTCACAGAACTTCAGAACTCTAAAAAGATACTTTTATCTGCCATGTATCCCCCTTTTGTTTTAGAAACAGAGAGGTATCTAGCGAGGTTACTGCCCCATCCTTTGGATGCACAAGCCTTAGGACCAGTGGAAGATCACCCGTTCCTCCCCATGAGGACTTGATCTTGTGGATGTGTATACACAGACATGCCAATAAGCCCAACCCTGCCACGGTAGATGGCTTTGGTTTCCTCCTTATGCTTCCAAATAGTATGGAAATGCTAATAATGATGTATAGCCCTTGGTGTGCACATTCCTCTGCTCACCACTGTCTCCCTTCTTGGCTGAATAATCACAGATAATTCACTTGTCTGGATATGACTCACAGCTACTTTATTTCGCACAAAGCAATTTCTAATTACATGTTGTATGTCTGTGTTATGAAACCCAGCGCTAACTGTTATTACAAAATTAGTGCAGAAAACTCAAGAGGAAGGAAAACCACAGTGAGAAACCAAGTAAGAACCCACAAAGGGGCAGGTCAAAACTGTGTCAGCGTCCCCATCTCTAGTACAGGAAGCTTTTCCACACAGAGCCAAGCATTTCCTTATCGTTCACACAGTGATTTAGAGGCAGTGAGACAACTGGGGTCCTTCTTCCTTTACCCTCGGATGGGCTGAAACTATTTTGGCAAGAGAATACAATGGGGATTTGGTCTGGCTCTGCTTGTCCTTGTACTTGTGCTCAGTAAGCTTTACGGCAACGCCGACGCAGAGTCACACGTGGCAGCTGTGAGCTACCAGGGGGGCAGGTGCTGTCCTCTGCCAGGTGTCCCACTTCTCATGGCACTTTCACAAGTGCTTTACATGCCTCTGAAAGGGCAGGCAGTCAAACAGAGTGTGTCATGGCCAGAGAAAACCGAGCTGACGTTATAGACCTGGCAATTTTTCACATTTCTGGGTAAAGCCAAATCAGGAACATGTGAATTTTCAATTTTGCTCAGACACTAGCTCCATCTGCTCCAGTGGCCTCCTTCAGAGCGTTGCCATTGCCAGGCACTTTGGAAAAGTTGGGTGAAACCTGGTAGCAGGCAGACAAGGGATAATCCATCCCATGGGCTAAGTTTTATCCTGTATGCATCTGTGACCCTATATGTTCCTCTGACACTGTCCCGGCAGGCTGTACTTCCTCACAGTGCTACTTACCACGTGCTCTCAATTTTGTGCTATGAAAATATTGTTCTTGGATGCTGAAACACATCCCTGTCATTACTTTGAATACTTTGAACTACAAAACACCCTTACAAAATGAATACAGGCATGCCTTGCTATCCATCAAGGACGTATTTCTTCTCTAAATGTGATGAGAAATATGAAAAATGAATAATGAAATTTCATGAAGCAAAAAAAAAAAAAAATCTTTTTCATATGAGAATGGTGAGCTCAGGGCAAATCATCAACCATCCATCTGCTTCCATGGGGACTAAAAAGGATCCCAGCTCTGTGTGAAGAAGTGAGCTGCTAGGTGCCGTGAGAAAGCAGCCAGAGGCGATCAGGACCACGAAAGGGAGAAGTAATGCCAAACAAGACTTACCATGCATGCTGGGGAGGCAGATTCTTAGCAGCGCGGGGTGCTTAAACACCTGGACAGATTGCCACGGGGCACAGTGTTCTCCATCACTATCAATATTTATACCAAGATGAGACACTTTCTGACAAGGAAATCACAGCTCAGCTAGAAGCTTTCAGGCACGAAGCAGAAGGCGTTGGGTGGGAGTCACTGATCTGTACAATGCAGGTGGCCAGCCTAGAAGAGTTAATGGTCCTTTCTGGCTTCAGAGCCAGAGGAAATATTGTGATTTAATCAAGCACAGAAAACCCACATGGGCAAAGGCTCAGCTCTGGAAGACTGCCAAGTCTCTGCAGTTGGGCTGCAAATGAAGTGCCCGGTCCTTCATTTGCACCACTGGCAATCAGAGGAGCTGGTCCCAGGGACCCCAGAGTAACAAGAACAACACAGGTGCTCAGGATAATCAGGATTTGAGCTGTAAGCAACCAAAGAAAGCAAATAGGATAGGTATTAGGCAGACTTTGTGTACTCAAGGAAAGCAAAACATAGAGACAGGGCTAAGTGATCATTCAGGCCCACAAGGGGACAGGCATGCTGGGGAAATGGGCATCATCTTTCCTCAAGTACCTCTTTGCCTAGACCCGTGATCCCCTCTGGCTTCATTCATGTAAAACACAAGATTATGAATGAGAAATGCAGCGAAGGGGAGAGCAGGAGGGGGAAAGGAGGAGAAAGGATTTCATGCTACCAGGGCAACCGTCACCATGGCAACTATTTAATTAATGAGCTGCTACTGAACCCTACCAATATGGTTCCAGTGAAGTCATGCTGTAGTAATTACCAGAGTTTCATTCATCTTGTCCTGGCGGGGGCTGCGCAGGCAGCCTGGAGAAGCCTGTGAGCTCTGACAGGCGGGAGAGAACAGCTTGCTGAATCAATGGAAGGCGAGCGCGTGGCTGGGAGCGTGCTCCATTACTCCTGCGAGCCAGCTCCCCGGGCACTCGAGCACAGAGACCACATGCCGACCAATCCATCTTACAGTCCCACGCTGCCAAAGGGCAACCCAGCTGGCCTCGTGCCACTGACACAGGCAGCATTCACAAGTAGTCTGCAGAGCTAGCCCTCCTCCTCCCTGCTCTGCCTTCCACCTCCAGAAGATGATGCAGAAAATAAGCAAACGAGCAGGTGATTTGCCTTCTCTGGCTGGAGGATTTCTGTTTTCACACCAGCAGACACCAGCATAACAGCGGCATGGGCATCCCAAATGGAAAAAGAACTCCTGATAAGCAGAGTGAGGTCTCAAGAGGTGCACATGTACCAGGCACTCTAAGGAGATGAGGGTTATTCCATACGGAAGGAGGATAAATAAAATACCATAGATGAGATATATAAAGCAAAAAATACTACTAAAGGTGAGCATCAGGTCAGCTAATTTAGCTTTTCCCATGAGATGAGAAGATGCTCCATGGTACTGCAAGTGCTGAAAACGCATCACACCACTAGCCTGCAGTGTTACCTGCTCCACAAGGCTCCTTGGACATGGGGGACATGGACATGATTTACACCAATCATTAGGATAGGATACCTTAGATTCATACTCTATTGAAAGATGCGGAAGTGTACAAACTCATGTGCTGCAGGACATACCCTTTTTTAGCACGTGCTGCCGACAAGCCCACTTTAGAAAACAGAAATCAGTCTGCCAAATATTTTCACAGCAACTGAGAGAAATCACAAGGATATGGATCCCATTCACCTAAACTTCAGCCCACAGGATTTGCTTTGCACCCTGGAACTGCCACGAGAGTAAGAGAGAATTCACTGTACTGACCATCCTGGACATCAGAGATCAGAAGCGGTAGGATTCAGGGACAGAAGTGGTGGGATTTATTTTCCTAGCCTTTAATCAAGCACACCTACATCTGAACTCATCATCCAGGCTCCCTTATAATCAACGGAGAGAAATAAGCCCCTCTGGTAGTTTCAGATATCTATCCAAGGATAATTTCCTTCAAGAAGCAGCCAGGTCTCCTCCCTAAGGACACGGCATCTGTCAAATTAATGAGTTTGGATGGAAACACGATGGACCCCTGTACTTGACGGGACTTGTTCTGATCCAGCATCCTCATTCCTACTCTCCATGTGAGCACTAAATTGGCTTGAGCCAATGGTTAAATATAGGAGCATTGTTAAGTACACCTGGCAGGAAACAGTTCATGCGATCACATGGAGGCTCCCGTAACAGTCCACGCTTAGCACCCAAGATCTCTAGCCAGTATCCTTCTCACCCCACCTACGTTTAACTCACCTGCAAACGCTCAGCCTGACTGGCTCACTACTGCCAAACCTGAGCAGTGGCTGTTCTAGACCAGATGCACACCTGAAAACAAGGTGCTTTTCTAGATGACGTCCTGAAGGATGTGGGCAGAGAAGAGCGCTAAAAGCATCTCTGCCAGGGTGCCTCTCTCCTGTTCATGCTGCACACTGACGGTCCTTATACAAGAGTCTGTTTGCAACAACACTGCTTGAATCCCATAAAATCTAAATTCAGCCTCCTTTAAACTTCATTTTGGGGCTCTAAATGCAGACAATTCGGTCACACTAATCTTGATGTGGCACTACTGAATCAGTCTTTATTTCTGTGGTTAAAAAAAAAAAAAAAAATCAGGAAAAACCTTTTGCCTAGCTTCCAGGCTCATTCTTTTCAGCTTCTAAAAATGAGGCAAGGCAGCAGGCCTAAAATTTTCTCTTAGAAAAAGTAAATTTTTTTTAGAAAAAGAGAACTTTCTCATCCGTGTCAGTACTAAAACACCCATGGCAAAGCACTGCTTTGAAGCAAGAGCCACCAGGACCCCTCATAACCCAGCACATACAGGGTCTGCAACAGAAGTCTGCCATTTTTTCCCTAAAAGCCCTTCTATTTATACTCATCTTGGCAGGCTTGAAAGTACCTGCCAGATGGACAGATAACTGACATCCGGAAAAGACACTCCACCAGCTGCTGTTAGCAGGGGTTGGGAAGCGTGGGGGCTGGTTAATAAGAAACCACTTACTTCCTCGCGGCTGCTAGCTGCCCGCTCCCTTCCTCGGGCTTAATGGAATTTGGAGAGAGTATTTCAAGTCAGACCATCTGTCAGCACACGTATATATCAGAGGAGTCCCAGCACCTTGCTTGCACGTCAGGCGCACGCTTTGTTTCCTCACAGGAAGCTTTGTTGGTGCGTTCTCCCTCCTCTCTCTGCCTTCCGCAGTGATTCCCACAGGGCAGGGGTTTGACCGTGGATGGTTCTTACCGCTGATAAGCCGGCGAGCTGAGACCCACGCCAACGGGCAGAGGGCTCCTTGGAGAGCTGTTGGCTGCAAGTCAGAGGCAGCCACGTCCAGCAGAGGGGTAAGAGGAGAGAACGCGCTTTCACACCACTCAGAAGCTGTGAGCCCTCAGCCCTGGGTGGAAAGGCCCTGGGGGTGATGCTGGACATCAAAATGAAGTAGCTGGCAGAGCACTTTTCCTGAAAATAGAGCTAAACCATGTCCTGGCCTACACTAGATGAGTGGCCAGCAGAGCAAGAGGAGTTGTTAAAAAAATCATGCCAGCTCTTACCCACAGCAAGAATCACAAGATTTTAAAATGCACCCATATTTGGGAATTCTCTAACAATATTCCTGATTTTATGTTCTTTGCCACTTATTTCGTAGTTTTGCTAAGAATTTCCCACCACGCAACATACAAACTGTGTTTATTAACATCCTGAACGAAGATTTCTTACACCTTTCTGTGTGTAGTTTTGCCTCTGCTGTTTCCGAAACCAAACACGCCCTTTCCCTTTCATCGCAAGAAGGGAGCCTGGCATAACCACGGGACTCCAGGAACCGGGGCTTTAAGACCGACTGCAACTTGCATGAGCCTCCTGAAAAGTTCACAGGCATTTTCCCCATGTTTCAAACGCAGTGGTTTATTCTCCTTTTTAACCTAAAGCAGTGCCTGGGCTCCCGTAACAGGTAACGGCTGAGCCCATGTGGGCAGGCTGAACAACTGGGCAAAAAGCTACCGGCATTTTTGCAGTCTGTTGATCAAGAGGACCGCTGGAATAAAACCACAGGTTCCTTTACACTGCACGGGTATCTGCAGTTGTCTAAATCCTCTCACTTCTCCCTCTGCCTCCACACCCCCATTTGTAAAACAGCACCGTGATGCCGTCCTCCTTCATGAGCTCCTGAGAAGCATGATTTAAAAAGCAAGGCACTGTCATCCTTCTGCTTAAAGGCAAAGCCCCCCGCCTGCACGCAGAACCTAGTTAAAGTGAGTTCGACTGATGGATTAGTTTGCAGCTATTTTTATTCTCCGAAAACCCAGACATAAGAGCAAGTACTCTGTTCTCGTGCATTAACAAGGCACTTACCTGTAGTTCATTCACTGCATTTATTTCTATCTTATTAATACATTGGCCGACAGAAGCAGAATAAATGGGAACAAACAATTGTTTGGATATTTCTTCTTCCAGCCAATGTTGTTTCAGAGATCTGCCTCATACTAATAAGATACACAAGTGGCAAACTTTACAGCTCCTCTGTGTCGATGATCTCATTTATAACTAGAATAATCCTCAGTAATTCCACTGAAATCAAAGGAGCTACTTATAATTTCAGGGCTGGTGCTGAGATCAGCATCCACCTAGTGCAATACCAGTTATAGATTCCACCACCCCTCAACAGTTTTGCAGACACTTGCAATTTCACCCAAGAGTGCCATTTTGCTTGAAGCACCAGATCTTGGAGCCTTAATTTGTCCTTTTTATTTTCCTTTTTTTTTCCCCCCCATTTCAATCCCATTGAGTTAGAAAGCAGTCTGAGACATTCCAACAGTAAGGGACAATTAACAACAAATTATTTTAGACAGTTGCACATTTTCCCAGGTGATTTCACATCTATGAAGGTGCACTTGAGGTTGGAATTTAGCAACGCCAGACTAATTCTCTGAGTTGCTGCAAGCCAGTAAATCCACACTGCTGACCCCTTGAGAGCAATAGTTTTAGAAGCAGTGGCACCAATATCACATACACTGGACGGCCCACTAAGTTAACAAAGCTGATGATCATGCTTCAAAATTCTTTTTGGGGGTCCAAAAAAAGCCTAAAGCCACTCTGTCTTTCCTCATATCCTGCCTTGTAAGTTTTCAGTTCCTTCTATCTGAGAGAGGCCAGGGCTCCATTAAAAATCAGGCACTGGCACTGATTTGAAGCATTAGTTTTGGTAATCTTACTACACTGACAATGACAACCTTCCACTGTAGCGTCAGTCTGGGAATGATGAGGCAAGAGCAGTAGGTAGTCACTAGGAGTAGGACATAACTATTAAAAGTTGCCAGATCATATAAGTCCTCCATTGTCACTCATTTCCGTGTGAGATTTGCTGTAAGGGCATAATCTCAAGTGTTCTGTAACAATAATCTACGGCATTGCAATTCTTGAAGACCTCTTAATGAAGAGAAACACTTAAAATTAATACTTGGCTACTAGAGGAATTGGCCAGTTCATAAGGACTTTATTACTGTTAGCATATTATCTTCCCCACATAAAGTTTAATTCATGCAATGAGAGAGGAGAAAGTGGCACAAGCAGCGGTAAGTCCAGAAACATCAGAAGGGGCAACCAGCCCCACCAGTCACCCCACACTTGTTCTGGACAGGAACAGCTGGTAGAAGGCGATGCCTCAATAGAGTCAAATAGCTGAAGATAAATTTAACCTATTTTTAAAATAGTTGAAAACTCATAGGCACTGTCCCTTGCTTCAAGAGTTAACATCTCAAAACAGCCCACTAGAAACTAGGCCACCATGAAGATATTGAGAGATTAGATGTCAGTTCTGGAAGATCTGTTCCTTTTTAGTAGATGTATAGCAGATCATATGATGAAGTGAAAAAAAATTTGAAAATCTCTGAGTTCAGGATGTGGGCATGCTGGTGAATTCCCGTCTTCTTCTGAGTATGTGCATCTCCCGTTCCATCAGTATATATAGGTGATCAAAAAAGACCACTGCTTAAAACTGTCATTCAGCTTGATTTGGTTATTGCCTTTGCATGAAGAGTGTGAAAAGGCACCTTTTATATTTGTATAGACTTAGAAGAAAGAAATAAGGACCAAGCTAAAACCATGTAAGCACAGAGCTATTCAAGGACAGCGTGTTAAAATGGAACGGCTCTGGACAGTCATGTTTGCTTCTTTCCTTATGGGAGGCTTATTGGGCAGAGAGCAGCCGCACTGAGCAACACCACCTGGTGAGGAGCTGAGAGCAGACCTGGTGCCTAGATCCTACAGAGGCTTCTGCCCATGGTGGATCAAGTTCTCAAGTTCTCCCAAGCGAAGTCAATGCACTAACCCACTAGGAAGCGAGTAGAGCTGAGTCTCCTTTATCTTCCCCCGAACAGGATTTACACAAAAAGTAATTATTTCTGATGCCAAACTCATAATTTGGTTCAATTACTTGCTGTATTAAATTGCTGAATACGGTGATTTATTGATTCAGTCTTAATTGTGACCTTATTTTCATCCTTGTCTTGTTCCTCTTTAATTAGTTTCATGAAACTGTAGTAAATTAGCCTAATAATGTGCTTGATAAGCACATACTTGCTCACTTCTTTCTATTAGTAAAATCCATAAAGAGTACATGGGGTGGCCTACCCCTTCAAGTCATATGAATGCTTGATTTTGCCTAATATCTAAAACCCAAATTCTCAAAGGCATGTAGGAGCCTAAAACCTATGTTAATAGAACCTGTTCTCTTTTATGTATTTGATGATTTATTTAAATGAATTGAAGCCTTTTGCAGCCTTCCCTGCAAAAGTGGGAAGCCTTCCCTCGCTGAAGGTCCAGCGAGCCCAGCATGAAAAAATTAGTGCTGCTTCATTCTGCACAGGACTCCTGTTTGTAGGTTAGTTGTGTTGGCATTTGGCTGATTCCCAGATGTCATACAGGCCATCACACACGAAGTAATGCCAAGGGCTACTGCATGCTCTCCACAATCACACGCTGCTCTAGGGAAGGTGCAAGTTCTGTGGGGAAACAGTCCAAGCACTCACGCCAGAGCACATCTGAGCTTTATAGATGGGCTCATTGTCAGAGCAAAGCAAAATGCTCAGTCGGGAAGGTCTTTAATCCTCAATCTGTAAGAGCCCATTCTTTTGTCTGCACTGCACTTTCTGCACCAGATCAGAATGACTTCTGGTAAGCAAGTCTGGCTTGTTTTCTTTCCACTCTACCACCCATCACCCAAAAGGTTGGCTCTACTACCTCTTTACAGATATCTTACTTACTGCATTGCACAAGTACTACATATCAAGCCCCTGCACCCCAAAGACTGTGACCATTGTGTACTCGGAGAATGGACTGGGACCTCCAAAGAGAGCCTGGAACAGCAAAGCCCTGAAAACATCTGTGCCTCCTACCACTTCCACCTGAGAAATGCTCTTCCTACTCTGCGGGAAGGGGAGAACACAAACAGAAGTCTGTGCAGACACGCAGCCTAACTCCAGGTGTACAGCGTCAGAAAGAAATGTTCAGTGAAGAGTGGCGTCCATAAGCATCCTTTATTCTTTGTGAGTGTAAGCCTCTGACACAGGTTGTTTTCTGTGTCCAGAACAAGCAACCCAAATCCATTTAAAAAAAAAAAAAGGAGGGGGATAATAATGTTCTTAAGGAGCTTCTTTAACGAAAGAGAAATCTATCAATTGCTGCCAGAAGAGCTGTGTTATCATAGCAATGTGTATCTGACCACGTAGTTTAAGTCATATTTCAAGAAGGGAGGGTTTTCTTTAGCTTTTGTCCAAATTTGTAGTTAACTAGTCCTTGGAGGAGCCTTATGTCAGACACCCATGCCAGAAACAAAAAGAGGGGGCCACTGTTCCCTCCTTTTTCTATTAGTGTAACTCCACTGGCATGTGCTCCCCAGGGTAAATCCCAGTAAGATCTGCCTCTTCCCCCACCCCAAACGAGTCCTTAGCCTCATGCAATTCTCTGTCTGACTGCCAAGTTTAAGAACAATTATTAGCAGAATGATCGCCAAACGAGCACTGAACAGGAAACAGAGCTGATTAACTAAGGCATAAAGCTCTCCAAACCACAGCCTGGGTTTTCTGCTCGCTTAGAGCTCTGCCTGGTACCACTGGGAGCAGCCCCAACACATTCACACCACCCTGGTGCAGAAGAGTCTCTGCTCAGCAGAAGGGAGAGAAGGGGGTCAGACAGCAGGAAGCTGATCCCTAATGCAGGCACAAAATAAGAGACCCATTTATAACAGTCTGAAAATCCACAAGTGGATCCACATTCCCTGGGAACCATCACCTGGAGTTTTTAAACACAGATTGAGCTAGCACATGCCTCTTAGGAAAATGCCAGATAGGGAAGTCTCATGGTGCAGACCATCACAGTCATCTTGGACCTTCCAATCTCTTCCTATATAGCCCTCACAAAGCACTGTGGCTGTTTTTCCCCTTTTGAAAACTGCGTTTCTCATCTACATCTTATTACCTTGTGATGGGAGAACTCCTGAGGTCCCTGGGCGGTGACCACAACCAGCCCTGGGAACTGGACGAAAGCCTCAGCCACAGTCAGGAGTTTTGCCTTCCAGGCAGACAGTCAAGGACAAGTGAGCCCTTTATTACTGTAAGCGAATGGTCATCTCTAGCAACAGAACAATCATGCCAAACACCATTTCCAATTTGTGAGCCTTCCCAACAAACAAATCAATTACCATTCCTAGCTGGGATCATTACACAGCCTTGTTCCCTTCTACATTGTTTGCTCAGTAATATTGCTCTGTGTCTTCATTAACTAGCAGCGATTCGGAAAGAAACAGCCATAATTCATATTCCAAAAGTCATCTTCCCATGTACCCATTCACTCACCATTCCTAATTAAGTTCATGAAAGATTAATTCCTTAATGATTATGATTTGTAATGTTAATTAATTAGCTGTTTTTCCATTAAGCATTCAGAGGTTTCTACCATTACATCGATTCCTTAATTAGCCTGTGGCAAGTGTAAAAAAAAAAAAAAAAAAAAAAAAAAGTGAGTAACCCGCTTCATTCTCTTTGTCCCTTAGGCAAATTATCTGCTGCGTGGTCTTCCAGTCCATCTCCTTTCCCTCTCCATGCAGAATCCCTTTCCTCCACTGCTGCAAGTGTACCTGCTTTGCTCACTCATCTTTCTAAGAGGGTAACATAACCAAGGAACAGGCACGGTTGACTCACATCACCCTTTCCCCAAGAAAAAAGTACTTGGATGTGAACCCTGCCTCTCTCCATGCTCCCCAAGGTGGGCAGACCTGCAACTGAAAATCTGCCTAGCATCCTGCTACACCAGGACGGTCCTTTCTAACATTCGGTGTGGGATGAGAATCCCCAGGATTGCTGAGCTCTGCCTGACACCGGCACCAGGGATGGTATCTACATTGCAATTCCAGTTAGCCTGCCAGGAGCTCCCTGCAACTTCAGCTTCATCACAGTTTCCAAGGTAACTACTTTGGCTCCTGGTGTTGATAGGCTTTGGAGGATGCCCGCGGGGGGTTTGCAAACTCAGCCTGTCCTCTCTGCCCTGATGGCAGCAATTAGAAGCTCCACTAGCCATAAGGCTGAAGCTGCACTTTAGAGTGAAAATTTTTAATTTCTCCAAAACTGGGCAAAGCTCTAATTCTCAGAAATGCTCTGGGTTGGGTGCATGCTCCAGATTTGGCACCATACGAGCACAGAGCATAGGCATTCCACTTTTAGCCTTTACTACATTTTGGGACACTCAAACCAACGCACAGGCTTCTCTGAACAGTGGTCTCAGGCCCAAATTCCCACGGCACTTTCTGCTCCATGTCTGGTCCCCAGATGCTCATGGAAGAGGCTTGCTGATATCTCCTAGGAACTGCAGGGGTGTCCATGTGACCATGTCAGGTATTGGAGCAACCAAAGAAAGTCAGAGTTGAGTTGTTAGGATATATCCCTGATGCCTTTCCATTGCCACTTTTAGAGGAACCCCTAAGCCATATTTCTCTAATGCCATCATTTCCAAAATTGAGAGGATCCACCGCCCCAAACCCCTCTAACACAGAGTTTGGGGGAGGATATCAGTAATCCTGACCACCATAAACACAGCAGGCCTGACCCAAGGTTGAAGGCATTTTTAAAAGGACAGAGAATTATAGCTGCAGAATGGTGTCATCTAGGGGCCTTGGCTTCAGCTCCACATTTCTCCACTCACCTACACACCGAAAGAAGGCTTCCAACATCCTAGGTGCACCCAAGTGCTCCACAGGCTGGGTCACTCCTTGCCTCTCCTGCAGGCAATATAGCCACAGTCCTCAGGGGAGACCTCAGCATTAGCCACCAGTTTGCTTCCAGAGTCTGGCAGATAAACCTAGTAATGTGCAAGGAACTATTGGGAAATACAGTAAAACAGGGAGCATCTCCTCCTGGACCAATGCAACAAGGTGAGGAGCTTACACGGTGCCCTTACCAGCAGCAAAAGCTCCATGCTAAAGTAAGAGCAAATACATGAGTAAGAAGGCATGACTTCTTTGTCCTTTGCACATGGAGATGCTGCCATCGGCAACTGCAGTTCATCCCAAAGCTCTGTACTGGTATTATTCTACTGTTAGTTACTGCACTACACGTGGTTCTTACAACAAATTCATCTCATAGCTCCAAGCCCTCCACTTGAAGCCCAAAGCCACCTGTACTAAGTAGATCTGCTGCAAAGGGTCCCCTCTGTGCTATAAACTGAAAAGGGAAACCCACCTCAGTTCCCCAAATAGTTTAAATGCATGTTTAAGAAAAATGCTGCGAGATCAACTTCTTATCTGCATTCCCCCCCCTCTTCTCCGCAGCTTTTTATACTATGGTTGTTATCATGGGGTTAGTGCATGCAAGCAATAGGGTCTCTAAATGCAGGGAAACTGGGATTTGCGGGGTCACCCAGTAATGGTGCCCACTGAGTACCAGCCCTCAGTGGGGGGCATACATCAGAAGCATAACAAACATGGCCTTCCTCATTTAGGCCACCTAGCCAGCATTTGTTGCAGAGCGAAAACACCAGCAGTAGTCTCGCATTTGCCAAAATGCAGCCTAAGAAATACATCCTAACTAGTTGCTATCCCATATATGTATCTCTGATCGGAAACAGCAATAAAAGCCAGAATTAAGGGGAGAAAACAATATTGCAAACCACACACATCCCTTCTGGTGGGGCTCAGTGAAGCGTAAACCAGTTGCAGCACACTGTAACCGCCATGCAGACGCTTTTATTACAGCAGTAAGTGCTTCTCTGTTTAAATATGAGGTGTTTGGATGATTTCTAGTAAAGCCAGCTTGCACTGAGGCAACAGGACAGCCTTAGGACAGGCACATCAGCCTGACAAGATTCTTGGTGGCTAGAGAAGTCGACAAGCAGAAAGTTCTCCTGTCAACATCATATGCATCTGCCAGGAAGTCTCCGCATCAGCTGGTGACAGGGACACACAAGGATTCCAGACAGAGACCACAGCTGAGCCTTGTCCCCAAATCACCTCTGGTGACCTTTCAGTTTAGATGCTTTCTGACACTCCAAGTAAAACTCGCCCCTTTGTCTGGCTCCCATCAGGAAAAGCTGAACAACTCTTGAACCATTTCTCTTCTTCTCCTCTTCCTACTGTCATCACTGCTCGGTGACTCACTCCCCAGTATGCCCACAACATACTAAGCCATCGCTGCTGAAAACACAACACTACAGCTCAATCAAAATAAATACCACCTGTCTCCTTCCTCCTCTCGAGAACCAGCACAGGCAAAACTGCCAGTGGAAGAGACCCCAGCCCTCCAAAATGGGGCTCAGAGTGAGAGACAGTGACGAGCAGAGAAATCCTGCATGAATTAGCAGGGAAAAGGGGAAGGGACTCAGCTAGGAACGGCCCTTGCTACCTGCTACCAGTCCTTGCTCACAGTTCCTGGAAGCCTCTGGGATTGCCAGGCTGGGAACTGAAAGGCTGGGTGAGGTCTCCCATGCCCCAAATATCCTCATGTCCTCATTCCTGCGCAGCCCTGTCACTCACGTAGCCCTGACAATCTTTGTTGGAGCACCCAGCCCAACAGAATGGGCTGTTTCACACTGAATTATAGATGTCTCCTGCACAGCAAGGAAAGGAAGCAGTTGTGCATTGCTGATGCTGTGGGGCTGAACACTCTACATTGCAGTACAATATTACCCAGCTGACAGCATATATGGTCCATTGAGCTGTTCACCCTTAAAAAAATGCTGCAAACAAAACCAGACAGGCGACACAGAGCACGTTCTGTGAGCAAGGCTGCCACCACATGGTACAAGGACAAGCCTGCAGACTCCTTGAGCCAGAGCAGGAGCGGGGAAAACCACCCTCACACCTCCACCCAGCCCTGGCCTCATTAACCATCTATGGCCAAATCCTGATGTCTCAGCTGGATCAATTAACTTGGTCGGGAGCTGTCGCTCTTGCACCCTCCCCTCCAAGTCACTACAATCTCTTGCAAAGAAACCACCAGGCTCTTGCAAAATAGGGATTCCTAAGACACAGATGAGATCTGTCTGTTCTTACTAGAGAAGATTTGAATCAAGTGAACCAGTTCAAGAATGTCCCACAGATCAGAAAAGTCTGGGGTCAATGAAGCCTGAGAGCACTAACAGACAAAAACATACCAAGCTCGTGCAGTTCCTAAACTCGCGTTGCTTACGGGCATGGAACTAATCCAAAAACATGATACTTCCAATAGTGGCCGGGGAGCCTTGGCCTCTCCTGTCAAACTACAGAGAAGTTTGGGTAACTAATTCTGCTCTGCAATAACAGAACCATCTGGAAAAGACAGAAACCATTTTTTCTTCCTCCCTTTCAGCCCCCTCAAAATATTTCCCAAAAATGTGGGACAGAGAGGAGTTGAAAATCTAGGGGGAGACTGGGATTTTTCCATTACACATGAAAATTGCCTTTATTGTTGGAAAAAAAGATCACGCAGGGAAAAAAAAAAAAAAATTCAAACACTATTTTAAAAAAAGCTTTCTCTAGAATGCAGGCCTACCGATACACACCCCGCGTGCCAGATGCTGCCCCAAAAGTAGAAGCAAGAGAAACCGCACCTTTGTGATGGAGGAGCATGGGCCAGGTCAGGCCATAAAAGGGTGAGGGGGAAACAGAGCTGAGATTTACCTTCCTCCATCATCCTTGAGCCCAAGCAGCGTTTTGGGGACTCCTGCCTTTTGTAGGCCTTCCATGCAGCAGCACCACTCAGAAATGGTGCCTCCAACCAGCCTCAAGCTTTGTCTCCTCCTCCTCCTTTTGCTGTTCTCCCCCCTTGAATGATGGCAGGTTTCTAACGAAACTACAGACCCCACAGCTGTGGCTGGCAGTGGGGCAGGCAGTGAGACACGCACACACACACCTGTTGGGAAGTGGTACCTCTGACACTGGCCTCCACAGGGCAGGCACAGCCTCCAGCGACATCGAGCCTTCATAGGGATGGTGCCTGCCACCTTTGCGGCAAACTCATCTCCATCTCCAACCCATCACTTAACTTCCTTGGTGAATAAAGGTCTTTTTATTCACCATTTTACCAGACAACCCATCAGGCAGACAGGCGTCAAAGCCTGACTGACCCTGACTGTGGTATACGAGCCAACTCTGAAATTCTTATCTGCAGTTCGTCCTGACTCCCGGAGACCACAAAGTACCTTGGGTGGGTTTTCCCAGGTTAAGAATACCTTTGTTTATTGGGTCAGAGAGAGCTGCAGCACACTTTGCCATGAACCATGCTCAGGGCACAGCACTGCATAAACAGGGCACAGGAAAAATGTAGATGCTGACCCTGCTGCCTGTCCTCCCTTCCACCTGCCCTCCCCCTGCCATGGTGATAGCTACCAGCAGCCCTTTCCCCCTGGCACAGTGCCCTCGTCCCACAAACCCAGCTGAAGGGCACTAGAAGCTGGACAGGAGCTCTGCTGGGAATGGAGAACATCTTCTCTGATGGGGAACAGAGGCTGTGTTTGGATGAGGCGTTTCTCAGGTGACCACTCCATTCACAGAGCCTGTTCCTGCAGGGTGAAGAGACAGAAGAGAGTGTGAGCCTGTCTCTGAAAGCAGCTTCAGATGGACGCTGCCCTGGCTGAAACCACTTGCTTTGTGAGAAACAGGTGGCCACTAAAGAAGATGCCTTTGACTTTTCTAAGTGTCTTCCCATATGGAAATAAAACAAGCGTTGCTGGATCAATTAACTGTCAAGCACTGTGCTGATGCAGCAGCAGCTTCGCTCATCTCCCCATGGACAGTCTCTGCCCTTTCGCAGCTGAAAACAGTTTCTGCTGACACGCTAGCCTGGCTGTTGCTCTATAGCTGCAGGTCATCTATGGGGTTTAGCACTGAGAAAAAAAGTGAGCAGCCTTCCAGGCAGGTTCCCTTAATCCTGTCTCCTTTAACAGCTTCAGCAGTTTGAAGGAGTTTTTACAGCCTGTGTTCAAAGTTTCTGCTCTTTGAGAAAACTTTTGACAAAGAAATGCCAGTGGGACCAGCCACCTCCATCCAAAGTGGTTATGATCCCAGGGCAAATCACTAAGACGAAGTGCATTTCCCCTCTAGCAGGATGGGTGGCCCTGGTCTGCCATGCATCATTTGAACTAGTATCCAGACCGACAGCAGAAGTCAAAGCCAGCGCCTGTAAATCTGTGCATGACAGACGAAGTAGATAGATGTGCTTAGTCAAGTTGAAAACAACAGGAGAAAAAAAACTTCTGGAGGAGAGAGAAAAGGAAAACTATGTTGATTCCTGCCCATCAGGACAACCTTTCAGGAGCTTTCTGGAGGCTCCAGGGACTACTGAAGCCCTTGCTCAAGACTGAGTATCACAGCAACCCACACATTTCTCTGCCAGGCAGAAGGCTGCTGCTGCTTTGTGCTGTGATGGTGTCTGAGGGCATCAGCAGATCCTCCAGGAGCCCCTGGGTAACTCTCAGCAGCCCTTTCCCCACTGTCCCACAGCATGTGCGGCAGTGCCATCCAGCAGCATTGCCCACAGGTCAGCAGCATTCCTCGGGGCCATAGTGCGAGGCAGCACATGCAGCCACCATGAGACGCTCAGCCCCCACTCCGGGGAGCACCCCCATGTTACACACAGATGGGAGGGAGCCAGGGACGCAAGGTGGGCAGCTGGCCAGCCAGTAAATTAATTTCAAAGGCAGGCAGGTGATAGATTCGGTTCATGTGGGAAACAGGAGAGGACAAATTGCCCATCTGTGACTGTTACAGCAAAGAACAGTACAGGATGGAGCAAAATAAATGGGCACGAAGGGATCAAGGAAGGAGAGACTGTGCAGCGTGTATATAATTGAATCCCTGAGGCCTGGATCCTGTCTTTTGGGCTACGTGGGATTGCAAATGCAGGAGCACAGCTGAGGTGAATGATTCATGAGCTGTGTGTGACAGATAGGACCCCCAGAGCAATCTCTTAATGGTGAGGGGGTGGGAATGCCACTGACAGGATGGTGAGGGAATGTGACGAGATGAGGAGCTTCCTCCACATCCTTCTGTGAACGTTTGAACCCAGCCTTTGTGAAAACAGCCTGGAGGAGTCTACCAAAATTAGAGGTGATGCCACAGCTCGGTGCTCTGGACCTGGCCACGGAGGCAGCTTATCAACTGGAAACAATCTCCCCTGCACAGCAAACCCAGACTTATAGCAAAAGCTTATTAATCTGCTCTGTGATGATGACTTCTTCCCTACAGGAATCATTGTCAGGGAGATGGAAATGCTCAGGAAAATCAGCTTTTTCCCCTCTGTCCTTCTCTGCCCTGCTGCTATGCCATGTTCCAGTTGGCAGCAACAGACAATTAGCAAGTGCCAAACCATTTCTAGGGCATTCCCAGTCTCACCAGAAGCAGGGACCCTCCAGTGCCTTAGGAAAGAGGCTTTCAGCAGAGCCAACCCAGACTGATGGGCTGAAAAGCATCTCAGAAGCATTTCTGATTATCCTGTGCTATGTTCCTTGGAGGGTGTTTCTTGCTTTTAACCCAGTAATTACTCAGGTGGAAAGACACGCTCCCGTGCTTACACGAGACTCACATGCGTGGCAGAAGTACAGCTGGGACGTGCCCAAGCGCTGTGCCTTGCCAGACTGCCTGGAGCCACGCAGGCAGCCAGCTGCACCCTCCTCCTGTTTCGGGGGATGTAAACATCCTCCTCCATATGACTGGGGGCTGCAGGAGAGCGTTGACTGCAGGTTATGTGTGACTGTAGCATCCTTCTCACCAGCCTCCTGTCTCCGACAGAGGCCAGCAATGATGGCTAAGAGAAGAGAAAACTGGAGCAAATGCATAGCCAGACTTCTCCTGCCTGCAGCAGCCCTCAGGAACCTGTTCAAGTGGGAATTTTCATGCTATAGTTTCTTGCTCTGCAACTCTATTTTTTTTCTTCCATTTTTAAACTTTTAGCATCCCCCACAACCTGTGACAAAGAGGATATTCCACACCACACTGCTGAATCCTCCAGTTTAAGGTAGCAGGCAATCCAGTGCCTTAGTCCAAATCCTCCTGGCACCTGGACCTCTCCCTATATCTGTTTGTCATGGCTTAACCCCAGACGGCAACCAGAACCATGCAGCCATTCACTCGCTCCCCCGACTCCCACAGTGGGGTAGGGAGAAGAGGGAGAAAAAGGAGAAAAAAAAACCTCATGGGTTGAGATTAAGACACTTTAATAGAACAGTAACAGAAGAGAAAAATAATAATAACCATAAAAGAGTATAAAAAATGAAGTGATACAACACAAATTGCTCTCACCACCTGATGATCGGTTGCCCAGCCTGTCCCAAGCAGCAATTGCGGATTCCCACCTCCCTGGCCAACCCCCATTTATATACAGAGCATGACGTCTATGGTATGGAGTATTCCTTTGGCCAGCTTGTCCTGTCTATGCTCCCTCTCAGCTTCTTTGGGGAGCTGAAAAAGTCCTTGACCTGCGATAAACATTACTTAGCAACAGCTAAAGCAATATGTGTTATCAACATTCTCCTCATACGAAATACAAACCAGCAGCTACTAGAAAGAAAATGAACTCTATCCCAGCTGAAACCAGGACAGTGTTTTAAGCAGATGAGGTGATAGATCAGCTTTCTTTTGAGATTGTGGACTGATTTTATACAGATAACTGGTGTCTCCAAGCTTGTTCCCAACTTGCCCTGCCACCTAAGCCCATGCCAGTCTTTTGCTTGAGCAAAGCTATAAGCAGCCTGACTCTCTGTATGCAAAGAGACTTCATTGTACTAAATGGTGCAAAACAGCTCTCCACTCGTTCCATCTTCATGAAATAATGTGGTTTTTTATTAGGCTCAATGACCTTACTCTCTGAGGCACTGGGAGAGGCCTGAAGTAGATGTTAATCCATTAATTCAAATGCTTTCCATAAATCAGAGAATAACAGAGAATGATGTTAAGGTTTATAACTCAGACCCTCACCCGATTTTTTTCAGGTGGTAGAAGAGTAAGAAACATAGTCAAGACCCTTCTACTGCAATGCAGGCACTTCTGCACTCCCAGAAATTGCCTGTGTCTCACTGATCTGTTCCTGAGGACCTGACAAAAAACAACCTGTTGTCCCTTCAGCTTTGGCACACCCATCCTGGCACAGGTAAGCCAGCCAATCCCTCCTTCCCAACAAAGGTGATACCATTTCAAATCACAGGAGTAAATGGCACTGCCAAATACATTTTTGATACCTGTGTTGAGCAGCATATTGAGAGTTTTGTTGAAATGTTGCAAAATTATAGTGGTAAAAGTTCCTACCACAGGCATGAGTTTTGGGCTGTCTCTTACTGGAAGTTTCCATCCTTCCAGCACCTGATGCCTATTGATTTCAGGAGGATAGGCCGCATAAGTAAACACGGTATGAATCAGCAGATGAAAGCTCTGAATGGATTTCAGGGACAGGGATATAAAGTCATGGCAGTGATAGCTGTAAAGGACCTCTGGATCCCTTCCCAACAACGTCAGCAGAATTGCAACCTTGTCTAGCTGAGTCTTGGAAATCCCCAAGGACAAAGATGTCAGAGTCCACAGGCCTTCTTTCTGAGGAACACCAAGAGTGGAGCAAGTTCAGTTTTTCACAGAGGACTCAATTATTTCAAAAGGAACATCAGACAATGGCATTTATCGTTCTTTGTCTAAAAGCTTTCCTTGATGTTGAATCCATTCCACATTCAACCAAATTCTTTTTGCTGCAGTTTGTTGATATCCGTCTTAATCACTGCCTATTTCATTTAAGACCTACCCATTATGGACTGTATATACAAACTGTTCGTGTTCTGCTTAGCCTGGTTTGGGGAGATAGGGAGCAAACTTTTTCATCCTGGAATAAGCTGGGGCCACCCACGCCATGACCTTGCGCCAGAGGTTGCTGCTTCACTCTTGGGCATTTTTAGCAGTAGGTCTTTGCTCACCTGGCTGATTTGCACAGATTTAAGAGAGGAAACACTCCCATGGGCAGACCCAAGCAGTCGAGCATCTCCAGCAAGCAAGGTAGTCATGAGCGGCTGAGGATAAACTATATAGGTGGAGCCATAAAACGACCTCACCTTCCTGGCGCCATCACTAGGGTGGTCATGATCAATGTCCAGCCTTTGCAGTAGGTACACCTCAGAAGCACCTGGCTAGAACTCACTGGAGCAGCAGCAAGACCAAAGGGTTTCAGCCCCAAAGGTTTTGCTCAGCAGCTTGTTTTATTTTGTTCCTCCCAAGACGCAGCCAGACTACAGGCCAGCCCTGCTGGAAGCGGTGATATGTACTCAGTCACTCCTTCTCGTACAATCACTTCCTTCTGAGGTGAACCTGAGGCTCTGAACTGTGCCCTGTGTCCTCCAGGCCAAACACAGACTCTCACATGTAACACTTCTTTACTCCAAGAGAAGGACACAGACACGTGTCTCTGGTGTGAAACCTGCCTTTAGTCAACCTTTCTAGTCACGAAATCTCTATGTGTTGGGTCACAACCTTGCTAGTACCTAACTGCTGGGCATCAGAAGAATATGAAGTACATATAAACTCACCAAAGGAACTGTTTTCTTTCAAGGACTCGTATACATTTACTTAGAAAAGTGACCAAGGTTCAAATAAATTCTAGCTTCCAAGACCAGAGGATCATTCCATAAGCATAAGGCAGAAACAGACCTTCTCTGTAGGGATGTAACTTCTAATTATGTATTCCTCCCTGCAGCCTATATGCTAGAATCATTATTATCTTCCATGTTTATTAATCAGTTACCTGATGTTAACAAGAAGATAACTTCTAGGAGACATGCAAATAATTCCGCGGTTTTCTTTTCCAGTGACTCAGCATTCATATCAGAAATGTGTTAACAGGATACAAAGGCTATTAAGAAGCCCCCTGCGTAACTATCATCTTCCTTGCCTCCAGTTCTTAATAATTTATGGAAGAAAATGGGTATTTTCTAATAGATATTCTATCTTGCCAGAAGGAAAGATGTGTAAGTTATCTTTTCATTTTTTTTTAAATCTTGTTTCTTTCTTTTTCCCTTCTCTAAAGACCTATATCTGAAATTTTATTCAAATAAGGCAAAGTTAAATACTCTCAGTGGAAAGAAGACTTTGAAGAAGTGAAAGGAAATGCTTTCAGCACTGAGGCTGGACTGGCACCAATTTAAAATATGAGTGTTGGCTTGAGAGTTAATAAAGCACCTGCAGATTACTTTTCCATATTTTCTCTGCAACATCAAGGGGAAGCATCCTGGATTGAACGCACGGCTTCGACTGAGTTCACACATGGCCTTGAGAGAGGCAACTGAAGCGATGTTAACCCAAAATGGTCCCATTCACCCCATTTATCTGGGATCAAGTGCAACAAATTGACAAGCACGTAAATAACGCATTGGAAAATGCATTAGTGTGGAGAATTATTTTTAGGGGGCAGCTATTCTCCTAAGTGACGTGATGACAGTACACATCCATCTTGTGCTTGCTCTGCTGGAGTTGTTCAGGAGAAAGCTTGTCTGGCCTACCAACAGCTGGAGCACTGAGCTTTTACTTGGTTTGTTGTGTTTGGGTTATTTTACTGTGCAAACACAGCTTTGTGCAAGTAACTGTTTAGTGACATGAACTTAAGAAATTAACAACTTCAGAGATAACTCCTACCCTAGGTTTTACTTTCTTCACCTTCAGCTGGCACCTTTTCCTTTGAAAAATCACACCTTCAAGAAACAAGGAAATCCATCCCAGTCTAACTTTCCAGTATTTAACACCCTGAAGCTCCTTCTCCCAAGGAAATCTCTCTGGCACCTAAAGATCCCCCAAGGATGGCAAATCCAGCAACGACCCCACCAATAACAAGGTAGCAGAAAGATGCACTCTTCTCAAACGCCTCAGCAGGCAAAACTGGGGGAAAAACATGGGCAAAGCTAGGGAAGGAGATCCACCAGAGAGAAATACTCCTCTACATGCTCCACCAACCATAAAACATTCTGATTAGGCATCTTGCTTAAAATATCCAAGCCAGAGGCTTTTGTATGAAACATCCCTTGTGATGGGTATTCATTTCAAAAGTGTGCTCTGAGTGGAAATCATTTTGCAGAGGTTACCTGGAGGAATAAGAACATATTCAGCAGATAATGAAATAACCTCACTATGATGCCATGTGGGAAGGGCACACTGTCAGGAACACGTGGGAGAAGAAAAGCCATGCTTGGAAGGACCTGGAGGCTGAAACACAGACAAGAAGGATGGGTGTGACGCCTGCATATGGACCTATCAAAACACCTGACTGGTCTAAACCCCAGCTCATATACACAAGCACAGGCCATTTCGCAAGAAGCCCATAGCCTAGATTTTAGGAAACTGCATAAAAACAATTCCAGAGCCAGACTCTGCGTAAAGCTTACCCCCGGGCTTTGCAAAGCTAACCGCTCTTATCAGCACCTAACAGATGAGATCCTCGTTGGAGAGCCACGCTGCCGAGACACCCAGTCATGCCGGCAGGACAGTGTGCCAAGCCTTTCCAGCTCCCACTGGCCTGGATTCCCATGACTTCGGATGCAGGTGGGTTGGCTTTATTGCTGGGGCTGTGTTAATTTTCTCTTCCTCTTGGCAGGAATGCATTCATAGCTGGGCACAAACCATCTCATGTCACTATATGATGAGATGGGGGCTATGACCTTAACAGCCACATGGCACTGCATGCTTATTTCCAACTTCCCCATGTTGCCCAAGACACTCTGCAATCAAAGCACAACGCTGACAAGGCAAAGTCAAGCAGGGAATCCCAGGGAATGCTGAAATTACAGCCAGGGGCCCACCATTAACTCTGCCGCCTCCCTGCACAGCCCTGACATTAAAGCTTTCTGTCCTGTGAGCATGGTCCTGGTAAGGCTTCTGCCCTGCTCTGTGCGTCGCAGAAGCGGAGCTTGATTAGTTGCTGACTGCTGCATATTTTGGGCGTTCCCCATGGAAATGGCAGCGATAATCAACCCCGTGGGGACGTACCAGTAGGGCAGGCACAGGCTTCCTTGCCGAGGACAGCGTTTGGGCACCTTAACCCCACATCCCCCCAGCACGCCCCGGGAGGGTCCCTATCCCTTCTCCACCCCCGGAGGTGCCTCTGGAGGTGCATCCTTACTCCCTGCCTCTCCGGTACGTCCCGAGGCCTTCCCACTCCCGTGGGTGCCCCACGGGTCCTCAACCCCCAGGTCCCCCCGCGTGGCATCCAGGTCCCCCCGCCCCCTCCCAGCCCCAGCGCGCGCCCGCCCGCGCCGCCCCCCGCGCTCCGCCGCGGCCGTTTCGCCCCGCGCCCCCGCCCCCGCCCGCCGCCGTTGCTCCATTCGGCGACATGGCGGTGCCGGTGGTGGTGTTGCTGCCCGTCCTCCTCGCCGGTACCGGTCGCACGGCGCCGGGGCAGTGGCGGTCGCGGGAGGGAGAGCCGGTCACTGGGAAGCGGGAACTGGGCCGGTACCGCGCCCCGGACGGTCCCTTCCCAGGGAAGGGGAAATCTGAACCGGTACCGGGCACCGGCCGGCCGGTAGTGGGCATCAACCATCCCGGGGCAGGGGGGACAACCGGCACAGGACGGTGCCGGACACGGGCTGGTCGGGATCGGGCCCGGTAACGGGCACCGGCTGATCGGGGGGTGCCGGGACAGGACACCGGCCGGCTTGGAGGAGCGGCCGCGGAATCTAAGCCGGTAGCGGGCATCAACCAGCCGGGAGCAGCGGGCAGAACCGGCACAGGACGGTGCCGAGCACCGGCTGTACGGGGGTTGCCGGGACGGGACACCGGGTGGTCGAGAACGAGCCCGGTAATGGGCACCAGCTGGTCCGGGGGAGGTCGGGGGGGAAATCCATGCCGTTGCCGGGACAGGGCGAATCCAGGTGGGACCAGAAGCCGTTAACGCCGGTTGCTCTCCACAGGGCTCCTCTTGCGCCCCGAAGCCGCTGCCAGCATCCCGGTGAGTGCAGCCTGCCCCGTCGTCCCCGGGAAGGACGATCCCACCTGCCCTCCAGGTCACCAGCCAGGCGTCCCAGTGCAGGGTGGTCCCTTCCCCAGAGCCTTGGGTTTGGGTCGACGGCCCTGGAGCTGAGCAGGGGTACCAGAGGTGCATCAGAGCCAGGCCACCCCTCCGGTACCCCTCCTCAGCCCCAGGAGATGATGCCCCAGGAGACGAGACGCTCCAGGTGGTCTCTCCCCACAGCCGAGGGCTGAAGCCATGCCAGGCAGTAGAAGCCAAGCCTCAAAGCGATACATTCACATAACAGCATGAAAGATAAAGTGGCACTTTATAGTGCTGTGCCAGCTCCTGTCGAGCGCTCCTTTCTGTGCACGAGTGTGTCGGTATTCTTCAGAAGCTGATCGGAGACCTGTTTCACATGGCCTGTCTTAGACTTCTTATGTTCCTGTTCTTACTTAGCCTGCTTGCTACAAGTATGGTGTGCCTGGATGTCCAAGGGACTACCATCCAGTTTGTGGGACCGATGGAGAGACCTACTCAAACGAGTGTGTCCTCTGCCTTTCAAACAGGTACTCACTTAACTGAAATCCTAGCCTTCCCTTCCCTATATACGAGCGAAATATTCACCCTCGCACCCCCATTAACTGGTAGATTATTGGCTTTGGATCGTTCACACTCTGTTAAACTGCAGTTTTGGCAGTGTCTTCTCAACTGTCAGCCCCTTGCAACAGCTTTTATCATGATACCTGGAAACGGCTTAGATTGGATCCAGTTAGCTGGGAGTACTGAATATTCACCTTTGTAATTCTTAGGGAATTTTGTAGTTAATCTCAGAGGGGGATTACCTGTCACGTTCATACAGGGACACATTACCATTGAATAAAATGCTGGACTCTTCCTCGCTCCCCATCAGAAAACATGAAAGATCCCACACAAATATGCAGCTTTTACCACAAAATGTTTACATTCAAGACACAGTCTCCTGTACTTCCTTTCACAGAGAAGAGTAAGAATGCCAAATGTTAGGAGAAAATACCATTTTGCCATTCATATTGTCTAAAAATTGAGAAAAAGATCGCCTGATATTCGAGAGATGGTATTTTTTTCTTTCACAATTGAATAATTTTTTAAAACAAATTGAAAACATTGAAAATCAGTACTTAATGAGCATTGTTATTCCCCATTACGATTGACTGGAAACCTCTGTAGACTGTCCTCTCAGTACAAACTAAGAGGAAATGCTTGTGAATTTAATTTGGTGGGGAAAGGCAATTTATGTTAATGAAATAACAGAACTTCTCTTTCCAGCAGAGGAAAGAAGTGAGAGTGGCAGAACAGCAGTGACGGGCATTTACAAAATTACAAATACATAGATCTCAAGAAAGGGAAGCCTGAAATATGTTTCTGACTTTGGGGCTGGGGAAAGATTAATTGTGAGCATATCATTTACAAAATTCAAATGACCAAGATAGAGGGAAGATAGACCAGAACAGGAAAAGTGTCAAAGGTATCAAGGACATTTAAGGAAATAATATTTTAAAGGAAGCGTGAAAGTGTGTCAAAGTATGTTTAAAGGTATGCAAATCTGCAAAATTTTGGTAACATTTTCACCAGAGTGCAACACAAACACAAACCCAAGCAAATGAGAAATCGCAAAGAGAATTGGTAAACCTATAGTTTGGAAAGAAAAAAAAAAATTACCAAGGAATCAAAGGGCACACACAGTACAATCTGTGACAAGGGGAGAAAAGAGGTGCTGGCACGTTACATATTAGGAGCCTACCCATCTTTGCTGCCTAGAACGATGTCGGAGTAAGTTATTATGCAATTGACTTGCAGACAGGCAGAGGTAAAAAAGAGAGTAAGCAAAGCTGATACAGGTTTGTCAGAAATAATCTGATCAAATCCATGAGATTTATTTTTTTGGCAAGATAACTTGCCTAGCAGAGTAGGAGGAAACAGAAATGTTGCTCCATTACATTAATAAGGCAGTTTACATAGCCCCACTTGACATTCACATAAGCAGAGAAATAGTTATTCAGCTGAAATTGTTAAAGGATGAAGTCACAGCAGTTTAAAATGCTGTGGTATAAAAGCAGTAATCAGCATTTTACAGTCAAACTGGAAAGACTTATTAAGTGGGATTTCCTTTAGGTAGAGTATATAATTCAGTATTTTTGTAATGGATTAGATATCAGAAACAAGACAATAAAAATGTGCAAAATGGCATGAGATACAATGATCTGCGTAGGACAGTAAATGGGCTGAAATCGGTACAATAAAAGTCAAAGAGAAATGCTAAGTATCGCACATAGAGAGTGCAAATCCATGTCGTGGAGATACAGAAGAGACATCCAAATAGTATATTTGATCCTCCCTCAGAGCAAAACGATGGGCTTTGAGATCCAGCCTTACATTTCACGGATGTTTCATTTTTTGGGCATGATCCCTCGGTTCCAGACGGGTGCGTGGTAGATTCCTGCATACAGCGTTGCACATAGCGCAAAGGGTTCTGTAGGCAAACCCGCTGTTTATTTCCACTCAATTCCTTAAGGAACACATGATGGGCTTTACGTCTTATTCATATGACATGTACTGTACATGTTTTGTACATTACATGGGATTTAATCCAGCTGCACACACAAGATATTTTTTTTCTTAATCATCTTTCTTTGCTGGCATCTTACACGCTTGGAAAAATGCATTTTGGTCTGAAAGGGTGCAAGGTGATCAGCTACTATCCTGATGTTTTTTCTTTAATAATTCAGTAGTTGGCATACTCAGTGGCTTTCTAGTTCAGTCTGGAGTTGTTCTTAAGTGTTTGACTTGGCATGAATGCAAGAAGAATAAAACCCTTTGTTTTATTGGAAGAATTTCGAAAAATGGTTCATAGTCATAAGCAATGGTCGTTTCACTTCAAGGAGTCTATGGTACAGTTCATCCCACTCCTGAGGAGGGGTGGACAAAGAGATCTTTCTGCCCTTCTTAACAAGCTGCACGACCAGTAGTTGCTGAGACAAATAGTGTAACGTAGTGACATAGAAACAGATATATGGGCATATCCCATAGTCAATGACAAAACAGTCAGTTCTAAATTAACTGAGGTGATTCTCAACAGCCAACTTGCAGGTCACTTCCAGCCCATGTTTAAGCCCATTAAAAGGACTTTTTAAAGGGAGTGGCACTTCCCTGATGGCCAAGGCAGTGCTGTCCCTGGGCTCTTTTAGCCATACAAGACTGTGTGGGCACCTGGAGAGCCCTGTGCGCATCAGGAGTACTGCAGGAGAGGTTGCTGTGGCTGATCCAGGATAACATGAGACACCTGGAGCAAAGGTGCAGCACAAGCCCTGCCCATCCTGGTTCTGCAGTGCAGCCCATTAACTGTAAGACCAAAGCTGATCTCCCTCCCTGCCTTCTTTTTTTTCTTCTTTTTTTAAATCTTAAATCTAATCCATTCTTAAGTGGGTGCTCAAGTGCAAATCCCAGGTCTCTTTCACACTTAGCGTCCAGTAGCAGTGACAACAGCGGATCTTAATTTAAACCTGGTGTGGTAGCCCCCCACAAGCTCTTTGGAAACAGACACAGCAGCTTGAGCTGCCTCTGCAGGGTTTAGCACAAGGGCTGTCCTTCAGCCAGGTCTTTTCCTCACATCTTTACATGTGTTTTACGTCCCCTACACTTGATTTTTCCCTTCATATTCCTAATCTGCTCCATTGCGTTCTGGCTAAAAGATCCCTGATAAAACTGTTAGTACAGATAATCCCTGCTTTTGGGTGATTGTAAGCCTCTTGAATTTCATGAGGAGTAAACCAGCTTGATTTGATTAAGATAGGGAAGCAAACTGAAGATCTAGGGCAGTTTGCATTCCAGCGCTTCCTTTTTGTATCTGCACTTGCTTGGTAAACTGAGATTTTTAAACGGAGCACCCCAAAATATCATGTATGGGACTTCCAAAAAAAAAAAAAAAATCTAATGTTCCTAAACTCAGGGACACTTGGCTAAAATTTCCAGCCTTCAGAGAAACACGCATTCAAATTTTAGTGAAGCCTGGGATGCAGAGATGTGTCAGGACGCGCACCCTTCCCACCAAACTCTCACAGGAAAGGGGGAAATTTTGTACGCGATGGAACAGTTTCCCACTTCAGGGACTGCGCAGTTTGACTTGCATTAGTGCTTTGTAACGGGCACTTTACTCATTGCGAGATTTGTCATGTGGTTTGATACTTCTCAGATTTGCAGATGGCTTTATCAGATTTTTGTAGGTAACAATGCCTGAAGCGAGGCTGTCTCTGGTAAGTTATTCGCTCTGTGTGTGTGATTCATAAATCTTTGCATCACATTTACTTTGCGATAATGTTTGCTGTAAGTGATGCAATTAAATGCATCGCTGCATTTAATTGAACACATAGAAAGACACAGGAGAGCCCGCTTTATAAAATGCCTCTGTTAAATTCAAGCGTAGTGCTTCTCTTCTGAAATATTTTTCTTCTGCTTGCAGTGAAAATAAAAAGAATGTCCAAATTTTCAAGATGGGAATATGCTGATGTGGCAGGTGGCTGATTTTCAAGAAAATGAGAGGGGCCAAATGGAGACAGTCCAAATGAAAACAATGCCTTAAATGTACCTTCTATGCAGCCTATCTTAATAAAGAAGTTTGCTTGTTTAAACAAAGTACTGTTACTGTATTAAAACTAGTGTTTATAAACATAGCCATAGTACATTTATAACCTAAACCCTGATTTATTTTCTCCTGCAAGACAGATCATAGGGTAAGAAAGAGATGTCCTGACCGTACCAGTAGGTCAGTTGTTTGGAGAAGGAGATGAACGGGTACCCAGTGCCATTTCCACAGCAGCACCTTGGAGCAAGGAGGCCCCAGCACCTCTGCCATGGGCAGTGCTGGCAGCAGCAGCTCCTTGTTGTTTCTGGGAGGATCTGAGCCTGCAGGTGCCAACAACACCTGGGGAGCCACCAGAAGGGTTTCCTGTGGTGGCTACCAAACCAGTGACAGTGGCTTGTCATGTCATGCCTGGTGGAGGGCAGCAACCTGGGCACCTTCTGCTCCTGCGCAAGTAAGGTGTTTTGGAGCTCTGGAGGTGTGTTGCCCCACAAGCCCCCAGCCCTTTGGGCTCTGCTCCATGGGGTGCCCGTGTCACCGCCCTGGGCTGGCACACAAGAGCCACTTCCCGTGGTAAACATCAAAGCAAAATCGGAAAACTCAAGACTCATGTAAAAGGGTGCACTCTGGAGTGGGTCTGGAGGACCTTCCCACCGGGAGGGTGAGTGAGCACTGGAGTTGGGTCCTTTCCTTCACCCACTTGTCAGGCACATGGGCACATAGTCTTTGTCATGTTTGTTGCCTTCTGTTCTGCTAAGCACCTCTGTTTTCTGCATGTTGCTTGAAATGAATTGTATTTGGGTTGTCTTATGGTGTGTTGGTAATACACGGATGGGCTTCCACCTTTGATCCAAGCCAGGTGGCACCTGCCGTAGCCCTGGCCCCAGACAATGGCTCCGTCAGGCTTTACTGGGCAGCAGCAGCACAGGCAGAGGTGTACAGCACGCTTCGTGCCTGATGAACATTCACAGGTCACTGACTTTGGTTTTAAAAACAAAGAATGCTTTTGTCTTATAGTTCCTTTAAAGGGTTGAAGCTACCCTTATCCTCCAGCACGTGCCTGCTTTCATTTCCTTTGTGCAAAAACTAATCATGGACATAGGGACACCATGTGTGGCACAGCTGGAGGGCTGGGAGCTTAGGACAAAGTGATCAAGCAGAGACATGAATATGTGGATGGAAAAGAAAGACGACCAATGCCTCGCAAGAAGGTGTCAGTTGTGGATGGAAAATCCACAAAAATCCACAATTTCTCTATTGGTGGCAAATCCTTTTAAGAAGGTTCCTGTGTGCTCCCAGATGTTATTTCAACATCCAGATCTGGAAATTTTCACTTTTTCAAGTTGTGCAAAATGCCAAAGCAGTTGTGTGCTCTGCTATGAAATACAGGTGAGGTAGAAAGTCGTCTAGATGACACAGTGCTAGAGCAGCAAAACTGAGTGGCAAAGAGGGAAAGACAGCCTGTGGGTCTTGCATCAGTGGCTACAATGGGCTGACGCTGATGACTTCCAAATGCTCTGGTTGCCCAAAATTTGGACAACAATCTAGCATGATGAAGTACCCTGGGGCTGAGGCCACAGACACATGGCACTGGGTCTAGCAACCCTCTCGGTCTTGGTACCCAGAGCTCCTTGGAGCAAGTGGCATTAACTTTTCCACTAAAGCAAGGCAGAAGTATTTCCTTTCTCTTAAGAATATTTTTCTTTTAAACTTTTTACGTTGGTCTTCTTATTGTAATAAATAAACAGAATCATTGAAAGCAGCACTTGCCCAGAATCTCCTTATTTTTGTAAACTTCTTTTAATTCGACTTTTATTTTCCTGTATCTTACTGTTATTCACCCTCCAGGCAAACTGGTTTTTTGGATGGAACAGTTCTGAAAGTTTGTTGCAACTGCTGTAGCTACGTCACCCAACTTTCCTTTCTCTCTCACTTGTTGCATTTTAAATTGTGCTTTATACTTCTTGCTGTTCTTCAAACTGTTTAAACATAACATTTCCAGCGGGAGCAAAGAGGTGCATTTGTCTTTAACAGAGAGACTGGTGTATAGCATTGAGTCATGCCATGGCTGGCTCTGACAGGAATTGATTAAATCCCAGCCTCCTTGAAATTAAAATTGACGAGTACAGGACTACTCACCAGTGTTTGGTGACCACCATGTTTGATTAATCAAATGCATTAAAATCCATATGTCACATCAATTGCTCCAAGTGTTGACTGCCATTTACTGGCAGCATTTATGAACTAGCTAAAATCAGTAACATAGAAGGATGTTACTGTAACCTTCAGACATCAACAAACCTTATGTCAAGCATTCTCTTTAGCTTATTACATCTGCATGAAGCTAACAAGGGATTATACTAGCTGAATGGCATGATTGTGAAACAAGACATGAAAGGGTCTCTATTCTGAGCCAGTCTGAGCTCAGATGGTTGGATAATATTTAGTTTGATTAGGATTTATGGCATTTTCTAGCTTCCCAGGATCAGCACAGTCTTGATTTGTCTGTGGGGCGAATGTGCAGCCAGCCATCCATGTCAAATGAAGGTCAGAAGACATCTTACTGGCTTTTGCTAATGAAGGGTAGATACGAGTGGGTTTGTTCCTGGTTGAGCTACAAGAAGAGCTTTTTTAGTTGATTACATTTCTGACTCTCCCTCCTGTGGAAATGTTTTTTGGAAAAATTTGTCCAGGAAACGTACTTAAACAAAATGTTCCCTGGAGTCCATGCAGTGTTGCCCAGCAGACATGGCAGGTGTGTTTGCTGGTACAGCTGGGCTCCAGCTCCCATCTTAGCTGCGGGTAGTTTGGAAGTGCTCAGCCCCTTTGCTTCAGGCACTCTTTTGAGGGTTCACAGGTTTTCTCAACCAGAGGCAGTAACACGCTTTGGTTTGAACCAGGAGGAAAGCGTGTCCCCTTGAATTGCTGGCAGAGTCTTTCAGGACTGGGGATGCTGAAGTTCTCTTGGGTGTAGTAGAAACATATCAAACCAAGCATGCTTCCACTGAAATGTTTAAGGCTCAAAAGTTGTCGATAGCTGTCAAAAACCCTTGTCTGCTGGAGAACATCTTTCCAAAGGCACAGGCCATTAACAGTCATCCAGGAGAGACTTTTCCTCTTAGGTACCAGGGCAGTGTTAGCTTGTACTCGTATGTAGCCACTCCGTTTGTCCTGGGTGGCTCAGAAAAATGAGCAAGAGCAGAAGGGAGAGCTCTAATTGGGGGAGCCACGGTCTCAGGCCTGTGGGAGACAAGTCAGAATGAAGGGCTTGAACTTGTGGATTTATTTCCATCTTGCTCCCTAGGCGGCAGCATTTGTTCTCTTTTAAATCTCATTTTATTTTCTGTTCTCAGTAGAGGTGCAGGAAAGACTTTTTGTTAATAATTATCATTTGTATGCATAAGTGTTCTGTTAGAGGCTGTTTCTTTTCATCTATATTATTAGTGTCATCGATACACAATAAATTTCATTTACTTGGCAAAGTTAATTTGCTTTTTTCCTGATCATTGAACTCAAGTATGTTTGCTGAAAGAGACTCTACAGTACATCATTTTGTAAAAATTTTATTCTGTGGGCAGATGCCTCATAGATGAGAACCTCTGGCATTCATTGCTGTGTGTAGGATTGCGTGGGGTTCTCTCTTAGCTTTACGATATTCTAACTGGTCATGTAGCAGTTGCTTCGTTTTCTAAACCCTAAATATTTATAGAAGGAGCACAGGTTTCTGGACAGAGAATTCTTAGCTAGATAACCTAAGAAAAAAGCAATTTTCCTCTGTGACTGAGTCTCATCTTTACATTGAAGAAAAATTAACCCATTTTAAGTGCTTTTTTGTCAACTGATGAGAAATTATATAAGATTCTGGTACACTTGTTTTATTTAGCACAAGAAGAACATGGACCCGTTGGAGCAGGTCCACAGGAGGGCCACGAAAATGATCAGAGGTCTGGAGCACCTCTCCTGTGAAGACAGGCTGAGAGAGTTGGGATTGTTCAGCCTGGAGAAGAGAAGGCTCCGGGGAGACCTTATAGAGACCTTCCAGTACCTGAAGGGGGCCTGTAGGAAAGCTGGGGAGGGGCTGTTTGCAAGGGCATGTAGCGATAGGACGAGGGGTAATGGCTTTAAACTAGAGCAGGGTAGGTTTAGATTAGACATTAGGAAGAAGTTCTTTACAATGAGGGTGGTGAGACACTGGAACAGGTTGCTGTTGCGTGAAACGGGGCCAAGCGGTTTTGGCAGAAGATAAACCCCCTTGCGTTCTAACACTCCTCACCGAGATGGGAGGCTAGGTGCGGCTAGGTTTAAATTCTGAGTGATGCCCAATTCAGCACTATCAGTCCAATCGCGTTTAATATATATTAAACTACTACGATTTGGATACACTAATAGTGGACTGCACCTTCAGTCTAGTCGTGCTCCTGAACTAGCACGGCCTCTCTCAAGTTTTGGTCGCGTTCAGTGAGAAAGCGAAACGGCTAGCTACTTAAACAGTGCAGTTTATTTAAACAACAGATATACAGGTTCTTTAGGATTGCCGGTGATAAATACACTGTCTGCAAAGCACGTGCAAATAAAGATATTGCTAAGTATACAAACGCGCGACAAAATTATAAACGATACAGCCTGGCTATAAATGTAGGGTAGAGATTCTCTAGAGAAATTTCTAAGTCCCCGAGAAAGCGCTCGGTGTAATCGAAGTCTTACCCAAAGGCGTCCCTATGGGGGGGAAGAAAGGCTCAGCCCGTCGACTGATCCCGGAAATCAGCGGTGGAATTCTTCGCGATGGTGTCTTCCCTGACATCCCCTCTCTCTTGGGCTATTTTTATATTATTTTTTTTATCTTCAAAGTGGAGTTTGAGTGACTTTAGTCATACGTACTTTTATTATGATTAATGTATTCAAGGAGGAGTGTTCACACCTCGGGGGCGGATAGCCTCCGGGATGGAGGTGTGTTTTGGTACATTGTGGTGAGCAAAGTTCGCACAAAAGGACAGCATTTCATCAACATTAGACGAAATGTTGGCTCGGGTAGCGTGTAGGCCGCTTATCAGTTCCGTAGTACCATCTCGTCCCCATATCTGCTATTCGTCACAAGGGAAGGCCACGGAACAAGCGTGTTCCGTTCCATCCCTCATGTAGTTTCGCAAACAACCTTGTACAGGGAATCACAGATGCTGCATTCTTCGTGTGCCAGCTGCGGCTGTATTCTACCTCAGAAGCCTCTCGATTTTATGACTTTCCTTAATGTGTGAACAATGCTGTATTTTTGTATTCTTGGCCAATTTAGTAATTATTCCACAGTTGCCCAGAGAGGTGGTGGAGGCCCCATCCCTGGAGACATTCAAGGCCAGGCTTCATGAAGCTCTGAGCAACCTGATCTAGTTGAAGAAGTCCCTGCTTACTGCAGGGGGGTTGGACTAGATGACCTTTAAAGGTCCCTTCCAACCCAACAGATTCTATGATACTATTATTCTATGATTTTACCTTTTAAGCAGATCTGAATTCTTCTTCCTGACACAGATGAAAAAGCGTTTAGAATTGACCTAAAACTGTTCCTACTTAAGCTGGTCTGTTCCAGCTTCCCCAGCGACAGAGGCAAAGGAGCTGAATAATCCTGCCGTGGGGCTCTCTCGAGCAGAGAATAGGGCTGGGACAGAGATGTGGAACTTGCCTAGTAATAGTCCGGTGTCACTGTAGGTTCTGTGTGATATTGCAGCAAGCCTCAAACTGCTGCTCCAGAAGGGCCTGAGTTTTCTGGAAGTACTTTTTCTTATATGCCAGTCCCCTTCAAATATTTTGGATACTCAGCAAGCTGCAGATGTCCATAAATGGACAGCTGAATTGAGCCCTCTCTCTTCATCTCTGTTTGAAGAACATCTGTCAAAGTGAGGAGTGGGTCTTTTAGGAAGCTTTGGGGCTGCTGGTTTGGGTCTAACCTACACAAACATTTCCCTGCTTTTTCGTCTTCCCATGAGAGTTAATGCCAAGAGGTGACACTGCTGCCGTACAGGGCAGTGTCTGGGTGCACCCAGGAAAGTGTCAGTGCATTGTCAGGTCCGTGGGTGATGAGCTCCCAGCAGACAGTGGGAGCTTGCAGAGCAGAGAGAGCAGGTCCCTGTGCTCTGCTGTGTCAATTTATGGCCTGGTTATAAAGCACAGCAGTGATCCCAGCCGTGAAGGGTTCTTCTGTGTCCTTGTTGCCTCTCCAAAGGGCATAAGGGCTGGATCGGTGAGAAGGCAGCTTCCTTTTGGCTTTCAAACAGGAGGGATGATGACAGCAATCTCCCCCTGCCAAATGAAGAGTTCAGCTCCAGTGTCCAGAGTTGTTCAGCATGGAATATGGGGATGCACACCTTCAGCAAGTTCAGCCAGGCCTCTAGCAGAGTGGTAGGGACAGAGCACGAAGCTTTGGGCTTCACTCTGTGGCCTGGGAGCTCCTGCAGTCATCCCTGAAAATGGGGAGCTGCACATATCAGGGCTGCATATCAGGAAAAGATCAGCAATGCTCAACTGGACAAGTTCCTTTGGGAGGACCCTGGTCATCCCAGGGAATAATGATGTGGCACAACTCTTCCTAAGGCATGCAGGGTTGCTCTCTATCTGTGAAATTCATTTCTGAGTCTGAAGAGGGTCCAGCAGTATGTCACTGTGAACAAGAGAATGAATGCAGCCAAGCTCCAGAGCTCACTTTTGAGCTCTGCACCAGGGTGAGATGTATGAGCTGCAGGGACCTCCTTTCCTGGCACCAAGGAAGGGTGCATGGAGTGACAAGTAAAGGACGAGCAGAGTGCGCTGATACCGGGACATGTCAGCCCCTTATAGCCACCTGCTCCTCCTCTTCCAGACTTCATGGTCCTTCCAGCCTGGTAGTTGAGGCTCAGCAAAATGGCATTTTCAGTCAGAGAAAATTCTTTTGTCCCTGCTTTTCCCTAAGCCAGAGAAGGTCCAAAGCAGCTGAAAGCACTTTACAGCACTGCCATGAACTGTTTCTTCTGAAGCTGTGCAGAGATCTAGCACAGGGGTGATGCTGCAGAACAGCAGTCAGATGCCCTGACCAAATCCCGCCACCCTGCCTGGTGCAAGTTTGTCCCTTCTTCACTTTTGGCAGAGGTTTCCCAGTGCCACAACCCAACAATGGTTGGGGGAGGGAAGAAATCAAGTTGTGAGAAATCAAGTCAGGAGAACTCAAGACTACCTTTCCCTGACTTAAAGCCAGCTCAGCCCCACAAGTCAGCAAAGCCATGTCTATGTGCAGAAGAGCTGAATGGGCAGCAGAGACTAGAATTATTATCTTGCTAAAAAAAAAAAAAAATCTGCTAAGGGAAGTGTATTTCAGGTGAAGTGGGCTCTGGAAAGCCCTGACAGCATGGTCAAGTGCTCCTTTGCCGTGCAGACAGGCCAGCGCAGGACAGCAGGAGCAGCACGGTGATGGGGACACAGCTCTCCAGTGGTCTCTGTCAGCTCAGCCCTGCTGTGACCGCCCTACTGTGCAGGGTTCCCTGTGGCCAGGCCATAGACTTAAGAAACAGGAGACATGACCCTGCCCCAATCCCACTCTAGAGAAGATGTTATTAGCCAGGACTAGGCCTGAGCGAAGAAACACCCTTTGAAGAAGGGAGAAAAACTCACCCAGGGAAGCCAGATACACTGGCTATATGAGTGATGAGCACATAGACACCTGGAACAACATAAAGGCAATCCCACGCCAGTGCCAGAAGCCCTCCTTCTGCTTCAAACAACCTCAGCTTGCCAGCAACTAGAGCCCCCAGGACCTGCCGATGGGAACTGGCACCCCCAGCCTCTCGTGTCCCCTAAACCACTCCCCTCCAGCAGAACAAGGAGCAAAAACACCTGTTGCAGGCAAGAGTGGGACTTCCTTAAGCAGTGGCGCAGGTACAGCTTCATTAGCTCAGGTTTGTTAGGGTGTTTGTGCTTGTTTGAGCCTGCTGGGCTCTCCCCTGCGTTGAGCACTCTCCAGCTGCTTGCCCGTGCAGCACAGCACCCTGCTCCCACTGCTCCTCCCTGGAAAGCATCCCCATCCGCCAGCCCAGTCCCTGCACCCTGAGAGAGATGGCAAGGAGCGTCCTCCTCCAGCCTGAAGCCTCTCTGCCAGACACACTGGACACAACCGACCCTCTGACAGCGGAGTGCACCAGCACAGGGAGCTCCCAGGAGCAGGGAATGTCCTGCTCCCCGGGGTGGTGAGGCTGTCAGAGCAATGAGGGAGCCCCTGCTGTGCTCACCCAGCTGTCCCCATGGCCATCTGTGTGGAGAAGACCGTTGGCAGCTAGCACCCAGGTAGCTGCGACGCCTTTGTCAGTGCTGGCTTCCCAAAAGCAGCAAAACACAGGTTGATAAAGGAAAAAACATTTTTTAAATTTTTAAGGTCAGGGCCTCTGAAGTCAATCCCCCACAGCCAGCAGCCGGCGCAGAGGGGTCCATTACGTCCCTTCCCTGTTCACCGTCACTCTGCAAGTCACCTTGGTCACCTGCCAGTGCCACAGTGACCCATGGGTGCCCAGGGGGCTGTGGCGTGTGTCACATGGAGACACCCCATCCTGCTCACAGCCCTGGTGCCTGCAGTGATGCCCCAGCAGCTGGTGGCACCTCTCAGCAGGCACCCACCACGACTCTGTGCCACCCGCCCAAACTGGTCTGACAGAAACCACAGGGACCGCTGCCAGCATGGGACAGCACAGGGGAAAACATTGTCCTTGTCCCTCATGGTGAAAGTTGAGGAAAGCAGCTGGGCTCACTGGCACAGCTACAGGCTGGTCTATGTCCATGCTCACCCCACTACGGCCCCTCGCTCTCCTTCGGGACAGTGTGCTTGCAACCAGGAGGGACACCTTGCTCACGTGCTAGTGGTCTGGCAGAGCTCATCCCTGCTCCAGGGAGGGATAACAGCCTTTCATTGACCTGTATACAAGTATTTGAGTCAGGACTTCCAAAACTAGGCAGCTTCAGCCTAGAGGTTCAGACCGGGACAAATTTCAGCAGGCATTCTCCAGCCTCCTGCCTCCCAGTCCTGCCCCCACACCCAGCCGTCCAAATCTCTGGAAGAGTGCTCATTCCTCTCACAACCCTCTGGTGCTCCAGGAGTGGAGAGCAGATTTGCGTGTCTCCTCTAGCCTCTTCCCTGCCTCTCACCAGTGCCAGAGCCCATCTTTTCCTGGGCTCACACGTGTGATGCCCTGCCAGCTCTCTCCACGTGCTTGGGCACGCTCTGCCTACAAGCAATGGCAGCACTGCTGAAAAGCCTCCTGGCAAGGAACTGCACGTATCGGCGCCTGGTTTAGTCACTTCAAAACAATCTGGTTAGTAAGAGGGAGAGGAGGGAGGAAGGCTGTACCCCAGGCAGAATTGCGCATGGAAATACCAATGAGGTGACATTGTTCTCTGAGATGTATTGGAACAACAGAAGAAGCAATAGAACACCGCAGTTTCCATCCACACATCTCTATCCCACGGACAAAGAAAAGGCAGAGGATCTTATTGGAAGTCACATCTGATTCGTATCTGTCTGGCCTGAATCGGTTCTGATGCTGAGGAGGGACAGGCTGAGCCCTACCCATTAAAACAGAAGGAAAACGCACAGAAGAGTGCGCAGCCGAGGCAGCTGCTGAGCCACCAATAAGGACAGCAAGGAGCTGCCTGTGCCTTGGGACAGGTCCCCCTGCCCGGGACATGATCTGAGTGAGCACTGTGTGCTGCTGGCTCTTGGGCTGCAGCTAGTGTTGCTGCCCTCCCAGGGAAGAACTGACCAAAAGATCACTGATTCAGTCAGGTTCCTGTGTTTTGGGGTATCCGACAAAGGCAGCTGTTAGCCACACCCTGCAGAGCATCTCTTACGCTATTCTGGGGCAAGTGGGTTTTGCAGGTAGAAATCTCACCGCGTTAGCTGCAAGAGTTACCCTGTGAGTCAGTACTGGCTGGTTAGGAAACTCTAACTGAATGGAAGCCAAAAAATTCTGTAAAGCCTTGTTTCCAGCCACATTTTTTGGTTTAGTAGCCAGAAAACCTCAGCACATAGGGTAAAAAAAACACTGGAAAACAAAACAGAAGATGGTTTTTGTGGTTTTCCCTTGCACTGGTGTGTCCAAGGGGAGAAGGGAAGGTTTTGCTCTCTCTCTGACAATTGGGTTGGGGGAAGGGGGAGTCTCTGGCAAGCACACATTTTTTAACTCACATACTTAGAAAAAGAAAAAAAATCTCTGCTTAATGCCCAGACAAGAGGTGCTGGTACTAAGCCTCATTTTCAGGAAGGAAAACATAGCAAAATTCAGGAAAGAAGGCAGTATGAACAAATCAGAAAAGCTGAATTATATCCCATTCTCTCCTGGTGGCTTCACAAGTTGCTTCCCCCCTCTCTTCATCTTTTTTCCATCCTGTCTCCACACAGCATTAGAGGGACAACATTTGGGCCAGGATGGCCATGAGCTATGTGTCTGATGCCCCCCACAACACGTTGCCATAGTGCAAGCACCGGATGATGTTCCAGCCTCTGAAGAGGGGTCCAGAGGAGTGGGATGCTGAACACAGGCTGCAGCTGCCAACTCCTTGCTGCAATGCCACGGCATCACGCAAATTTGTCAAATGTACATCACAACAGCTGTATTTCTTCCCCTGTGATGGGCCTGGATGCACCCTGCATTTAGTTTCTGTTTAATCTAACTGTCCTGACGAAGAGACATCCTCTGGGGGAAGGATCTCCTAATACCAGCTGAGGCATAAACTCCAGCAGTACTCTGACCCTCTCCCAGGAAGAGAAATGGGGCCTAAAAGATTTCAGGATCAGAAAAGCATTAGCATTTGCCAGTCAGACATGGACAAATTCGTGGTGTGACTTCGGACTGTCACTGCGGGACTCACAGCAGCTCTGAAGCCATTTCAGTGGCATGTCTCAGCCTGAAAAATGTCACTGCCAGCGTTCCCAGTGCAAGTCTGGGCTGGGTTCACGGGCTAAGGGAAAAGGGTTTTTTCCACATTAAAGACTTTCTCTCTGTTGACAGTAATAAACAAGGGAAGAGAGGAGCCGATCCTGTTCCCGCAGGCCAGGTTACTCACATTTTGCAATGCTTGGGGCACCTGCACGGAAGAAAATAAAAGACAGCGTACAAACATAAGAAAATCTTTCTGGGCCAGAATATCTTCCCCTCTGTGCCATCTTCAAGGGTGGCCAAGAGCAGGTGTCAGAGCAGAGCAGAGGCACGGGGCAGGTAAGTAGCGATACCCACCAGAGCTCCCCAGGCATCTGGCAGTATGAAATGCAGGGTCTCTGCCTGGACCTCCCATGCTGGGTTCAAAACCCAGGGCTGTGTCTGCTCCAGCCCCCTTGAACGCGCCCCGATCCCCCCAGCCCACGGCTGCTGGAGCCACCCCGTTGGACACATTTTCCAACCTCCATGCCACCACCCATCGCTACCCGTGCTCCCGTCGCTTAGCACCAGCGATAAACAGGACATATCCCCTTGGCCGGGTGCCTGCCCAGGGCATGCAGGATCAAGTCTTCTCCCAAAAACCTCCTCTGGCAGCCACTAAACAGCTCCACTTGGTTTATCAGGCAGTGAGGCTACCCCTGTAAGCAAAAGCACTCTTGCTTGATCAATGTCATCCTGCTAGGAAAATTGGCACCAGTCTGCCTGGCCTTTGGTGCAGATCTCTTCGCAATCCCCTTGCCTTGGCCCGTGTCTTTCCCCACATTACAAAACCACTCAATCTTCAGGACAGTTTTGGCTCATTGCTAAACATATGGCGGGTTTCTTGCCTGGGTTTGTCCAACCACTTCTCCCCAGGGGCAGGGCTCTTTGCCCCTGGCTCCAGCTAGCTCCACAGCTTTTTGCACCCAGTGCCAGTTTTCCTTTAGCTTTGGCAGATAATCTCAGACATTGCAACCCATACTCAGTTTCTCATGAGCCCTTTCTCCAGCCCCTCTGACTTTCCAGCATCCCCTTCCAGCTGTCTGTAAGCTGAGAGAAAATCAGCTCCTCCCCACTGCACCCTGCCCCACAGGATGCCTCTTTTTAAGCTGCTGCCTAGTGCTTCCAGCCCACCCCACTGTGAACCGCAGGCTCCCCGGCACTTCAGTCGAGGAGAGTGTAGGTCTTTGGCAGAAGAGGATGCCCTGCCCTCCTCCCTATCCCTAGCCAGGTTCCTGCCCTGCGCTTCTGAGGGCACTTGGGCTGCAGCAGCAGGTCAAATCCAGGACCCCAGTCCTGCCCCCATACCCAGCCTGGCGGGGTCACAGGGATGACTAAAACAACAGCGGAGTCAGGAGCCTTAAACCTGGACAAATCCTTTCCAGGGGACTAAAGTGAGACGAGAAGCCAGCCCTGTGCAGCAGCAACTGCCGCCGTGCTCCATCAGCAAAGCCAGGAGTGGGGCTGCCCACAGCAGGGGAGACAGTCGCAGCCTGGCTGAGGGGACAGTGTGGGGTGCCCCGGGGTCCCCAGAGGGGCAGGCGGGCTGGGATGGAGCGCAGATGAATGGCTGAGCGCGGTTTCCACCGCACCCTGCCTTCACCCTTCCTGTCCCCCTGCAGGAAACAGCCCCAGCAGCCCTCGCCCAGGGCCCGCAGGACGGCGTCCACCAGCTCAGAGCGAAAGCGCAGTGGGACGAGCCCCGACGGCTCCCCGTGCCACCCGTCCGGAGAGCCCCGCAGCCCGTACAACCATGCGTTGAGCCCTGCCAAGGAGAGTGGATGCCAAACCTGAATTACCAGCCCAGAGAGTGGCTGTGGATCCCGGGAGCTCCTGTGATTTGCGGCAGGTTTTTCAGGTCCCCGCCTGTCACACACACACGCAGATACTTAAGCAGTCACCCAAGGACCTGCGGGGTTCTTGTTTTACACGCTTCTGGTCCCCGCCAGCTCCAGGTAAGCGCAAGCTTTGAGCTGGGGGTGCTGGGGTGGATTTGCAGTTGGGGGTGGGGGGGGGATGGAGGGAGGAGATGACCTGCGCCTGCCGATGCTCGGGAGGTTGGAGCAGCACCCAGCAGGGCTGTGGTGGGAACGCTTCATGCCTGGGGCAGGGAGAGGGGCACAGAGGCAGGCAGAGACCCCAGGCTAGGGGTACCCCGGGGGGCCTGCCTCTGCTTCAGCAGCTGCTGTGCTCTTGTTTGCTTTGTTCCCATCCGATATTATCTTCTAAAAGGCTGAACGGGTAGTTTACAGGATGCATGACAGGTGGTTTTTCCTTATTTATGGCAGGGTCTGGTTTATTTTTAAAGCCTCCGTCCCACCTTATCCTGTCCTCATGCCGGCTGATGTTATCCGCAGCCACCCCACAGCAGGAGGCCGAGCAAAGCTGGGGACAGGACGTGGCCCTGCAGCAGAGCAAGGGAGGGCAAGAGGGCTCGTTTGCATTGAGAACTGCTATTTTGATCTCTGCAGTGGCAGGAAATAGCTGCAAGCTAAAACCAGATGCAGATGCCTCTAGTCGCACCCCAGCCGTGACAGTGGGGACAGCACTGGGGAAGGGGTCAAGAAGTCCAGCAGAGGCTATGGGACCCCATCAGCTGGGCAGGAGCTACTGCTCAGAGAGTTTTCCAGGGGCTTCCAGGGGTACAGTAAATCGTTGGAAAGGTGCACAGCCAGCCAAATATTGTGTCTGCCGTTCAAAAAAGCAAAGCTGAGCAAACAGAGATCATGTATTTTCTGGAAAAGTGGCTGCTTTCTGCCAGGATAGTAAATGCTGACTGTGTTAGCAGTGCTGGGCGGGCACGCTGGGACACAGAGAGATGTCCTCTCCCAGCTCAGGCCAGAGCTGGGAGCTCTGCTAGTAACCCCAGGGTGTCTCTGGGGAGCTGGATGCAACCACGGGGCCCAGGCAGTGTAATTGCGGAGGGAGGTCTCTCTCCACCCCACTGCTCCTACCTCACATCTAGGTCAGGTCACTCAGGACCATGTCCAGCTGATTTTTAGACACCACCAAGGATGGAGATGCCCCCATCTGCCTGGTCCCTGTCCCCGTGTTGGACCCACACACACTATGAAGATTTTTTTTCCTGATATATAATAAGACTTTCTCTTGCTGCAACTTGTGTCCATCAGCCATTGCCTTTTGTCTGCTCACTCCAAAATGGCCCTGGAGGTACATTTAAATGCCCCATCAGCCACATGAAGAGCACCAGGTGCTGCCTGCGCAGCCTCCATGTACACAGCAATGCTGGCAGGCAACCGATGAGCCCCTTGCAAGCTTCAGCTGGTGGCTGCTCTCACATTGCTCCACCTAAAACCAAGACAGTTAGTCAGAGCCAAGTGTGAACTCCCCAGGGCTCTTTAGCGTGACAGGTAGGACAGAGCAGGTGTCACTGGTGCTGTGGTTTCACTGTGACCGTGCATCTGGCATTGTCATTTCTGGCTGGGTGGATAGGCCCCCCCTGCCACCGAACTCTCATCTCTGTGCTGCCCAGGGGAGACGGCGGTGGGCATGGGGCTGCTCACAGAGCTGTATGATGACCACAGCCCCCCAGCCTCTCTGAAGGCCAAATAGATGGTTTACATCCTTTGTACTAAGCCATTTTTTTCCAATGCCTGCAAAAATTTAGTCAGAAAAAAGCAATGAGCAGTGATGCTTTTCAGCATCTGAGCAAAACGGTTGTGATTCTCCACATTTCTGCCACGTTTAAAGAAATGTAAGCAAAAAAATCACCTCTCCTGTATGGGGGAGACGTCCTGTGCAGCCTGAAGGCTGGGCTCTAGGCCTGGGCTTAAACAGTGCTCCATTTAAATGGTGGGTGGGCTAGTGGTGGTCCAGGTACTCCCAATGAGGACATTTAGGGACTCCTGGTGCCCTCAAATCCTGTTGTATACCCCCAGTTTTTAGCACCCAAGAGGTGCCAAGTCTGGGTGCCACACACTGCACAGGGTCACATGGCTCCTGGAAACCTCTGGGACCCAGTGAAGCAATGTGGGGAGACCTGAAGAGCCCTTCAGGACCCCCAGGGTTTTGACCTTTTCCTGAAAGCCATCTCACAGCCTTGAGAGGTAGGAACTGTTCTACCTCCAGGGCAGAGGGAAGACAAAGAAAAACCATCAGGCATCACATCCTGCATGCTGTGACACCCTGAGCTGCCAGCAGGTAGAAGATACCGTGTCCTACAGGGAAACGCCTCAGGAACCTGGAGATTATCAGAAATAGAAACAGCTGTGAAGATGAAACATGAAAGTTGAAGCACATGTTCCCTATGCAAATCAATGCACACACATCAATGTACATTAATGCAGCAGGCTGCAAATGATGATTTATAAACTGCCCAGACCTGCTGCTGCTGGTGGCCCAGGCTACTTGCATGATCCAGAGGCGATGAGGAGCCCTGTGGTGACTGGGCTTTCTAGGAGAAGGGTGGGTGGCTTGGAGTTGACGTGGGGTGCTGACCAAGGAGGGGAGGAAGGACTGGTGGCCTGAGCCTGGCCTCATCTGCACTTTGACCTCATGGAGAGCCCAGCAGCCCTATGCTGAAGAGCAGCACCTCAAGTTCAGGGGATCTCCTTCTCCCCCTGCATCATTTCCAGATGTCTCCAAATGCCCAAGATAGGTAAGCAGCATTCACCTGGCCCCCACTGGCTCACACACATGAGGGACTGAACTTTGTCTGTCCCCTTCCTATATGGACACCTTGCAACTGAGCTGATGCCAGGAAAGCCCGGGCAACTGCTGCCACACACGTGTGGCCACAACACTCTGCAGACAAGGCCAGCTCAGCTTGCAGCACATGGGGTTAAAGATGGTCTTTCCCCAGTCCATCCAGAATGGTGGATGATGCCATCTACCAGCACACTCCATCAAACTCGGACGTGCTCCAGCCTTACGCTACCACTGTGTTACAATCACTCTTTACCAAGTGACTCAAGAAGAGTGGGCTGTTTCACAACCAGCCCTGGTCTATTTATAAGCCCCTACTCAAATGCCAAAGGATCTTTTTATCAGTCAAAGCAACCTCCTGCAGACAAGGCTCAGTGGAGCCTTTGCTTTTTGAGGTAAAGCTCAAAGAAGAGGATCTCTCCAGGCCCTGTGAATAGGAGAGCTGGCTCTTTGCAAGCTGCAAGGCAGTTTTGGAGCTGAGCCCTATCCCAGCAGTGCTGTCAGGCAGCGAGAGCCCAGGGTACCGAGTGGGTTAAGGCGAGTTGTCTGTCAACCAGGAAAGCAGTTGGGTTTAAAGCTACACAGTAGGGGTGCAGCATGATGGAGGTGCCTGGGCTACATCCCAAAGCCAAGGAGAAGGAGAAGCTGGACTGCAAGGTGGAGGCAGGGCAGGTCTGCAGCAAACAGCCCAGGGGAGTTCCAAGGCGGGCCAAGGACTCCTGGCAGTACTGGGGACCCAGCAACACCAACCGGCCTGCCTGGCAGAGATGGGCCAGGCAACTCGGACAGCAGGAAAGCAGATCTAGAAAGGCCACATTTTTGCATCCAGCTCCTCCCCCGCCAACACCCCACAGCTTGGTTTCGGAAACACTGAAATGATTCAGCATCAAGGGACTTCTGCATGCTTTGTGGGGGCAACGCCTCGTGTTTTAGTTGACCGGATTGGCAGCCTCGACCCTCTGCTATGCGGGAGCAAATTTGGAGCCCTGCAGAAGGGAGCTGTGGGACTTACCCAGGGTGTACTTATTTGTTTTGCTTGTGCTTTTGTGCCAAGTCTGCCAGAAATTCGTGCAAAGCATAAGTGGGACAAACGTTACACTGGAGGAGAATGTGGGCTCGTTGCTTCTGCCATTACCGGGAGCACCTAGCACTGATCACAGCCAAAGGCAGTGAGGGCTTGGGCAATGCACATGCACGGGGTACAGTCCTCCGAGGACTGACCCTTCACTTATACACCAAAACACAAACAAACACACAGTTCAGCAATGCTCAGGAACAACACAACTAAATGTTTATGCCCATGCATATAGCATTAAATATTAGTGAAAACAAAGCAGCTCACTTGCTTATCACCAGTTTTGGGTGATGTCTGACCACGCTGCTAGGAGGAGGACCAGGACACTGATCAGGAGGGAAAATGGGGTGATAACTGGGTCCAAGCCCATGCTCCCAAAAGATGCTGCATCCTCTGGTTTGTGATTCTCCTGCACAAACTTGCCTGGTCGCTGGGGAGAAAGAAAAAAAAAACAAAACAAAAAACACTAGGCTGGGTGCCAGATACAGTCCCCTCACCCAAAGGATAAATGATGTTTTTTAATTAATGTCTTTAAATTAAGCCCCTCAACATGTCCATTGCTGTGACATCACTCCCAAGTGACGCCCAGGCCTAAATATGGTTGTAAACAGGAATTGTCCCCACGGGAGTCACACTGGCTATAAATACAGCAACAGGGGAGTGCTGAGCAGAGGACAGGCTGCAGTTTCCTGCCAGCTAAGGATGGTGAGACAGCTCAGCTGGGCGCTGCCGGCGTGCGGTCGCCACACTGGGGAAACCAAGGCAGGAGTTGCTGGGGGTGCTGGGGCTCCCAGCGGAGGTCCCCAGTATGCCTTTGGGAAGGGAGTTGTGCCCTACCACGGCCAGAGGCCACTGGGGAGGAGGGAGCTGGTGGGGACGTGGATGGCAAGTCTGGGGCTCAGCAAGTGTGGCCCCACTAGCCTGTCCCAGCTTGGGCAATGACACCAGCCCCTCTCCACAGTGCCTGACCCCATAACCCTGCCCCAGGAGAAGATGGCCACAGAGAAGCCAGTGACTCCCACCGAGGAGCAGCTAGAGATCCTGGAGTACAACTTCTGCAAGGTGAATAAGCATCCTGACCCCACCACGCTGTGCCTCATCGCGGCCGAGACCGGGCTCTCCGAGGAGCAGACTCTGGTGAGTGTGTACCCCTCGCCTCCACCTTGGCACCAGCCCTGCTTGTCCTGTGCCCCACGCACTCCCCACATCTCCTGCCTGTCCTATCCTTGGCTCTCTATCACACTCCCTGCACCATTCTGTCCCCTCACATGCTTCCTACTGCACTCCCTGCACCTCTCTGCGCCCCATACACTCCCTGCTTACACTCTCTGCACCATTCTGCACCCCACACTGCACCCACAGGTCTCCTCTGCACCTCTGCAACCCCCAGTGCAGTCCCAACCCCACACTGTACCCACAGAGCTCTGTTGCACCACCCGGTACCCCACATCCTCCCTACACCCTATGTGTTCCTTCCCCTGCATCCCCAAAGCCCCTTCCCCTGTAATCACAGCCCCTTCATCCCACAGCTGTGGTGTCCCACACAGCAGCCCTGTGCCCCACTGGGATCCTTGCACCCCCCCATGCCTGGGAGCCCCGTCCCCAGCCTGGGTTTGGAGACCAGGCTAGTGCTTCCCGCAGGCAGAGCAAGGGCACACGCCGAGGGTCACAGACTGGCTGTGGAGCCCTGAATATACAATCCGTGTGCGCTGTCCTTTCCTTCCAGCCCATTTCTGATAGTCTCGGGTGTCCAAACCACTGCCAGCTTTATGGTCTGAAGAAACTACTGTCATTTTAAAACAGATACAGGATAGATGCATCTCCTGCAGATGTGCTGTGGTGCGTGCTCAAGCCATGCACTCTTCCCCTCACTGTAATTAGCTACTTTAGCATCCCCAAGGCCAGATGTCAGGCAAGTCTGTCAGCCTCTCCAGGAGACATAGAGGCCTCCAAATGTCCCTCCACAGGGACAGGATGCCACTGCCTGGGACTTCCACTGAGCCTTGTGCTCCATCTGTCTGCCTGCAGGCTACCTGGGGCTTCAGAAGCAAGTGGCTCCTTACCAGTTCCTTCAGGTTGCGGTGTAGCCAGTTTTGATGCAGGTGTTTTACAAACTACTAGGCCCATATCAGCATTGATGGGTATAGAAGAGAAATCCAACCCACCAAAAAGTTAGCAGCATTTTGCAGAGAGCTGCCAAGCCTGGATCTCCCTGGGCAAAATCAAAAGGGATATGAGATCCAAGCAGGCAATGCCGACATTTAGCCTGTCCCAGGGAAAGATGCTGGTGTAACATCCATTGCACTGATAGTCCTTGGCTGGAGTGGAAAAGGAGACCTCTCCTCCACTGTCCTTTGGTGGCAGGTGGGTACCACATTGCACTGCTTGTTTGAGGTAGCAAAGAGGCAGTACCCCCAAAATATCTTTTCCTCCTTAGAAATTGCACTGCTCCATGGGTTATTCTCCTAAAGTTAAGTTGTAAACACGGCCCATGTATGCCCAGGACAACTCTGGAGATGTCTTAAAAATCTTCCCTGTTAGCCATCTTTTTCCAGAAATATGGGGTGCTCCTAGAGATCTGGAGATGAAGGTCATGTTAAGGACAAGATTGAGACTGGGTTGGTGTGCTGCAAAGTGCCCGCATTGGATATGACACAGAGAATCATCGCTCTTGACATCTGGAGTGCTTTATCGGCTAGATATAGCAACCATTTTAATAAAAAATTTAGCAAAAATGAGATGCAAAGAGGTACTGAGTCAACAGGAGATGATGGTTTAGGGTAGGAAGTGAAATTTTTGGGAGGAGGCTAGGCAAGTAATCAACTGATTGGATGTGGTCCAAGGCAGCACTAGTGCGAGAGCCACTTGTAGAGAGCACTGTGGTTGTATCATTACAGACCACAATAGCTTCAAAAATAGCCATGAACTAATATAGCAACAAAATGCGCAGCAACAAAGCAAATCACAGGCACGTTCCCAAACAAAAGGCTGTGCTGTGCTTCCGGCACACATGAGTTATCTCTCTCGTATTACGGAGGTAGTGTGGCTTTATCCAGCTGCATTTTATCTGACATTTTAAATTGCAGCTGTGTTGAAGTGGCATCAGCAGCTCTGGGAGTTGGCTTAGGGATGCTAAGTTAACTACAGAATAACATAGCCATGCATATTGCTTGAAGACTAAGATAACTTTTGATGCTTTTTAAAAATCCATTTGTCCGTATATCTGATGAGAGTTACTGTGTTGTCCCTCTCATGCCTTACAAAGCAGGTCAGCTTTTAGTTCCGCTCATTTTTGGACCTGCAGTGATTCTTTCACTGCTCCAGCCATTTAAAAAGACAGCATCCAGCAGCTTCTTAGCTAATCTCCTACTCTGTTTGCAAGAACTCACAGCAATAAAATGAGGACTCACCCATGCTGTCAAGGTCTGAAGCGAGCAAGAGAAATGAGTTTAAGAGGTGCACACATAGGTAACAAGACCGTTCGGTCAGGAGCGGCTGTCCTGCTGCCCGTACTGCCTGGGAACAGTGCAGCGCCGTGAGCTTCCCTCGCCTGGTCCCCCATGCTGGCCATAACTGCACCTTTAGCAAAGGGTTCGCTCAGCCCAGTGCACTCAACGTCTCTTTTATTTTTCTTATTTTTTTTTTCTCCAGAAATGGTTCAAGCAGCGCCTGGCGGAGTGGAGGAAGTCAGAAGGGCTGCCCTCAGAAAGCGGGTCTGTCAGGGACTAGAAGGTGCTGCTCCGATCCCCATGCCTGCTGTAAACGGTGGTGAAGCTCTTCAGAGTGGGTTTCCTTGGGGTTCTTCTGTTGCAATAGGTTTTGAGAGACAAAGTAATACCCTGCTATTTAACATGTTTTATTTAAAGTGTACATAACCAGGAAAAGCATATTTTAAATATATATATGTGCATACAGCTTCTGATGGCTGTATAACCTGTTGATTCCCATCCATTAACAGCAGTTGCACAGGGCAAGGCAATTTCACACGCTTGTCCCAGGCTTGCAGAAAAGCTGCCATGAAACGTTCAAATACAGAATGGGGGAAAAAAGATTTCTTTTCCTTATGATCCCCAGAGGCAAAATATGTGTGGTGGCTTTAATATACAGATCATCCAGAGGGGGGGGGCACCTGGAAAACCAGATGTGTTGTTCAGGAGATCTTGGTTAGCTCAAGAAGCCCAAGTCAGCTCGGGATATTGGCAAACCGACTGTCTACACCATAATCAGACCAAGCCAAGCCCCCTTTGCGTGCATTTCTCACGTTTCTGTTAAAGGTCACCAAAGGGAAAGAACTGGTCTTTTTTTTTTTTTTTTTCTTCCAATGCATTAATAAAAAAACGAAGTTTCTTCATGAGAGGAGCTATGTTATGTCCCTGCTTGTGCTCCCTGCCCTGCTAGCAGGAGGCAGACTCCTCTGAGAAGGCAACACATCTTCAGGGCAGCCTCAGTGGGCACCGCGGGTTCTTCCTCTTGCCACAGGGATAGCCCACAGACACGGGCAATCTCCTCTTCTAGGGCACCCATGGGTCCATCCCTGGCAGCCCACACAGCTCCACAAACAGCCCAAGCCCTGAGGTGGCAGAGGCTGGTGCCAGCCCCCAGGGTGGGGGAGGACAGACCTCAGTGTCCTTCTGGCCATTCTCAAGCTTGAGGGATGCAGCTGCACTGGGGCTCTCGCACAAAGCCAAAACTCTCATCCATCCTGGTACAGGACAATGCATGGGCTAAAAAATATCCAGCACCATTACCCAGTGACCTTACCTTGTTCAAGACGGTTCAAAAATCCTCTGCTTAGTGGATTATTGAATCAATTAGTGGATCTTCTGATTAATCCTCTTCCGGTTTGTGGTCACCCGCCTCTATTGCTTTGGAAGGAGAATCAGCTTAACATAGGGAAGATTAAGATGCAAAGGCACTGAAACTGCCACGTGCTTGAAAGAATCCTTATTTTTTGTTGTTCTTCTCTTTTAATGGTACTTTCATCTATGGCTTTTGTCCCTTGCTGGGGAGCATCTCTCTTGCCTCAGTATCTCCAGCCTATCACCAGTGGTTAGGTTGCCAGTGCAAAGCACACCAAACTCGTAGGAAACAGATAAAAGCAGTCTTTGCCATGTCCCACACAGGCTGTGTTGTTCCCCTGCAATCCATCTGCCAAACTGATACACCCTCAGATACGACTGGAGCTCAAGTTTTATTCTGCAGAGTCTGGCACTAACATCTGTTTTGTTCTTAATCTTTGCAATGTGCCTTCTCCCTTACACTGAGGAGAACTCTGCTTTTTTGAGTTAGGCTCCAAAAATCCCAGTGCAGAGCTCCATTATTCTGCCCAGGGTCACACAACTGAATATCTGAACCGCACAGATTTAACCCACCTGTGTAACTTGTTTCAAAGACGCATGTAAAGCAAAAGGCGATATCTGCGGGTTCTCCAGGCCCTTGAGAAAACAGGCCCCAAATCCAAGCCAACTCAACACACATGCCACCCCAGCATTTCCAAGGTCTGTACTAAAGCTTTGCACCTTATCAAATCCATCCCTGGATCTGGAATTTTGCAGCCTTTTGTGTTTCTATTTCTGTCACAAGCACAAAACTTTGAGCATCACTAAGAAGATATCTCTGAACTTTAGCAAAAATTTTGAAACCCAAGGGCAGGAGTTGTGTTGCATCAACCTACTCTGTGCCGTCGGTTTTGGTTTGCCACACTTCTTTATGTGAAAGAACAGTTCCTGTGCTGGCTTCCCCCAGCTGTTGTGTCATTACTCAACTGTTACAGCAAAAAAATAAGAACAATAAACTCCAGACATAACCCATCCTAGGGAGAGTGGCTTCCCACAGTAAGTCAAGTTCTGCTCTTTTCCCTTGGTGACTCTTTTGTTCTTAAGGAATGATCACTTTATTTAACTCCCCAGACGAGCCAGTAAAATTGGCTACTCATAAGAAAGTGTTCCTGCTAGGTGCTGCCTTTGCGCCGTGTTCAAGCAGGTTTTCCAGCCACAGCACAGCCCAAAGAGGGTGATGTTCCAGGGGCAATGGGGGCAGCTGGCACAAGCAGTGGGCTGTGTTTCTGAGGAAGCTCAGCACTTAATCGGACGAGCCAGTTCTTGGATCCGAGCAGAACAAGTTGCCTTCTTAGCAGCCTCCTTCACTGTGAAAGCGTCTGGGTTGAATTGAACTGAGCCCATAGAAGGCCTAGGGGAGCAAGGACAGAGCCAGTCAATTCCGGATGGAGCAGGGCCAGCTCTCAAAGCTGCCTGCCAGCTGACACACCTCCACTTGAGCCCTGCCCTTCCCCATCAAGGGAGGACAAAAGCAGTCACGCCTCTGCTGCTGTCACCAGGACGCTAGTGAGAGGGGGTGCCCCATCTCTCACTGAAGCTGTCACAGCCACTACAGCCAGGCATTCCCTCACCCTCTGTGAAACATCCTATCCACCATTTCCTGCAGCCTGGGCTGAGGCCAGCTGCATCATGCTGGGCAACATGGATGTGCTACACTGTGCCATGGGTCAGCTGGGTGCTTTTTATAATTGTAATTAATAATTAAGGAGTTACAATCAGTAATTCCTACTGGAATTAGAAAGTTCCTATTTCTTCTCTTTGATTCTCCTTCCACCTCAAAAATGCCTTTTAAATCACAATCCATGTAGCATTAGCACATCCATCCATATAAAATCCAGGCGTCTTGGAAGTAGAAGAGCAGCAGCTTAGTCACACTGGCCAAATCCAGATCAACAAGGTGCCATGGCCCACACAAAATGGGCTGACAGCTGATCATTTACCCATGGCAGGGAAGAAGCACCTACCTTTTGCAAGGCTGGGCCAGTTCCACAAGCCTTGGTGTGGCCACTGCGTGCTTTGCAGCCTTTGTCACTGGCCACTCAGCATCCCGCAGGGGCACATAGTCAGGATGCAATCTTTTTGCCCTAGCCAGCTCCAGGGTCCGAGGGCTCGCAATTGCCTCCTGAGCAAACTTGGAAACCTGTAGAAGAATGGGGAGGAAGGTCCTTACAGGTGCTCCCGGCATTCAAGGGTGACCAGCCTGCAACTCAGTGTACCCAGATTCACAGTCACTCACTACACACAGATGGTACATGATCCTGTCCACAGCTGTGTCTGGCACTAGACAAGCTGAGGAAGGAAAAATCACTGCTCCACCAGTCCCATAACCTGCCCTCCAGCCTCTTCTTACTCATGGGCCTTTGTCCAACTCATCCCCAGCACTGGAGATCCCAATTAGGCACTTGTCCATCTGTCCCCATCCCCACAACTGCTAGGCACAGGCCTGCCCTTCTCTGGGGACGTCTGCTGGGGGCCAGTTCATGCTCTGGATGGAGGACAAGTCCTGCTCTCCATCCCAGGAAGCAGCTATGTCAGTCTGACAGACAGCAGCATATCCAGGGCTGCCATGAAGAGAGCCACCAGTGACTGGGCACCCAGTGCCCTCCCCTCTGCCCGGCACCCCTGCCATACGTGGTCCCAGGCAATGCTGCCTTACCGGACGGATGACAGATTCAGGAAAGCCATGCTCATAGCAGCAGGTCACCTTCCTGACCCGGGGCTCTGCAAGACACTGTAACCGTGAGGATGCTCTGGCCAAGACCGCAACAGTTGTAACCTGTGTTGGCACCTACATGGATTCAGAATAGAGGAGGGATGTGCATACACAGAGTTCGTCCACAGCAGCCCACAGGGACACACTCCCTCTCCAAATGAATGAGCACCCAGCACACTTCCTCTACAGACATGGTTACAAGAAGGAGTGTTCTTACTTTCCCAGCATCCATTATTTTTCTTTCACCTAACTACAACGTAATTCTGGCGCTATTGGGATTTGTACGTCTTAACCAATATTACTTGTCGCCCACTCATAGCCAGGAGAGCAATGCCTGTAATGAGAGCCTGTGTAGCCAGGTAAAAGTGCAGAGAACTTTCTCCCAGAGTAGAAATATGTTTTTCTTATTCATCTTCCTGGCTGAATCCAATAAATTCCTTGCTAAGGAGAGACGCTTAGATTTCAGGGTAAAAGTGCTGGTGCAGTTAACTGCATTCCTACAGCAAAAGTGATTACTTCTCCAGCATGGGACTTCTTTCCCCATTTTTCACAGGGTTACTGATGCCAAGGCCTGCTCCAGCACAGCCTCCCTTATATCCCATCCCAGAGGCTGCAGCCAGAAAATTTAGCCTTTGCCATGGAAATGAGTGTAATCTGAGATTGCCCCAAGCCCTTTCACCCCTGCTGAAGCAATGACTCGCCTAAAAGGAGCAAGTTCAGAAATACATCTCTAAATTAGGTTTCTGGTAAAACACTGTTAAAATATATATAGTGTTCACAGGCTCATCCCCCCTATATACACAGATAGGAGCACAGCTGCCCAACTGCAAACATGACTGTACTCCCTAGGAGCTAAACAGGCCATTCCCATCAGGGTTCTCCACGTTCCCAGGCTGCTTTATCAGGGGATACAACCCAGATTCCTCCCTTGTCTCTCCTGCTATTCTAGGCTGCTCCAGCTTGGCTGTTTTCTGTCTCTCAGCAGGGAGATTTTCAAGGACAGCATCTCACTCCAAAAAGGCACCTTCTCTCAGTATCACAAACTCCAGCAGAACCAGACAGATTCTCGCCTCCACAGCACACACCGGGCACACCCCACAGCAGGGTACAGGGTATAAAAACTCAGGACAGTTTGCAGCATCGCTGTCCCCTCCAAATCTCACTCAACCGTCTCCTCACCTCTCTATCCATCAGGAACTCTGGGTGCAGCACCTTTGGCTGGGCAAGCTCCAGGATCCGCGGGGAGGCCTTATAGCTCAGTGCAGCTGGTGACACGGGCCACTCAGGGGACTGGCGAGGTCTGGAAGCAGAGGGTCATGGCAGTGCCACTCACAGATATTCCCCCACACTGGTTAAACCAAGCTGCAGCTGCGATGTTTAAGCCTCATGTTTGCTGCAGTAGAAGGCAGCTTTTTCTTGTGGACATTTCCAGCGTAGAACCCACCTAACTCATGAGAGAGATTCCAGAGGTCTAATCCCAGCATAGTCCTTGCTCTGCATTTTGCCCTCTGTGGTACCCATCCACTGTTCCTATATTTATTACTTTGAAGCAGCACTGATGCTACAAGACACAGTGGCCTACCTGTAGCACCCTACAGACTTTCTGTCTTCTCACCTTTGCTGCAGGTAAGGAGCCTGGCATTTTTTAGGTTCAGACAACTTCAGCAGCCGATCAGAAGGGAAGCCAAAATCCACTAGCAGGGGACGCTCCCAGATCATTGTTTCCCATCCAGAGCTGTACAATAAGAGGAATGATGAGGAACAGCACAGAGAGTTAGTAAAAGCCAACTAACAGAGAGTGTGATCCTGGCAGATGGTATCCTAAGTCTGGTTAAACGTCCATGCCTGCTGCATGTACAAAAGTTGTCGCCAGTGCGCATGGAAGAGCCATGAACAAATGGGCATTTACACTTGAGATTTCCTGACTTTAAAGGTTAGCACTGTTTGCATTTAAGAGTCTTCTTTTAAGCACCCTCAGTGCATTGCTTTCAAAGTCTAGGCCTTTCCTTGGGACATTTCGGGAAGCCGCTCTACAACACAAACCCGGCATCTCTGTTGTTCAGCTCTGCAAGCTGCCAATTTAGAAACCTCTTTGTTGCAATGGCTCGTGCTCTAGCAGCTCCTTTCATCTTGGGATCTCCCCAGGCTTGCCTAGTGCATGCTCATCCAGCTTTCCATCAGCCACAGCTGCTGGCAGATGTCTGTCATCACCAGGGAAGAGGTGAGCAGGAAGGCAGGAAGGGCTGTCAGACGGAGACCGTTAGTCAGAGGCAGAAGCTCTCAGGAGGATGAGAGACCCTGAACTGATGACAGTGGCAGAGGAGAGAAAACTATAGACACACGTGTCTTGACATCCCTCCAGGTAGAGGAATGCCAGGAGTACAATATAGTTTCCATTCTCATTGCTAGTACTTCTTATAGACTAGCAACCACTATCCTGTGTCCAAAAGAGCTTAATCCCCTCCAACAGAGCTACAGATTAGTTGCTTCAAGTAATGCAGCATCACCCTGCCCCACTGAAGTTTACATTTTCTACATCATTTTTCACGCCTATTCACAAACACAGACCGCTTTGACTGGTTGTTCACCATGCGGTGACAGCGGGGGTTTAACTCAAGGCAAGAGACCTGGATTTCCTCCAGCCATTAGGATGCTGCAAGATTTCTCTGTTCATAGCACTTCCTAACCTTTATCTTCAAGATTTAGACCAGGCTCCAAGAGGATGCAGGGGATCACTAATTGTGTCTAGGGGCCTGGCTGGGTCCCAATACAGACAGGGAACACTCTAGAGACAGACAGTCCCTCTGTATACACAGGTATCACATATACATGTTTCCATCAAGGTATGCATGCATGCACATGGTTGTCTCTGCTTCCAGGCTGAAGCAGAGCTGTTGTTTTGGTTTGGGTTTTTTTTTTTGTTTGTTTCTGCAGAGAAACATGCTCCCATGTCCTTGGAGGCTGAGATCAAGGCTGGCTCCTTCGGCAGTTGATCCAAACCCAGAGCTCTAATCAAACTAGCAACCACCATGTGTTGCAGACACCCTTCCCACAGCCAGGAGACAGGTATGAGGAAATAAAAGGGCACCAGAACTTACCACCCCTCAGGTCCTCCTCATTTTGGCAGTCAAGTACTCAAGGTCACTATAGCACTTTCTTCCCTGCTTACAGATGGCCCCTGTTCCAAGCACTGGTAGCTTGGTGGGTCTCAGTGGCATGGAGCTCCCTGTGGGGCAGTGGTGGCAGGAGAGGAGACGGCATCTCCCCTTCCCCTGGGAGCCAGCACATCCCCCTGACTGTAGAGCACCATCTGAGCTGGCTCCTTTCCCAGGATGTGCCACCACACCACTGACCTGCACTGGTGCTTGCTAAAATCCTTCTTGGGCTTGGCCAGTGCCACTATTCTTGGGGATGGTTGAGCTGTCAAAGCACTCCGTGAGAGGGTCCAGATCGTCTCTTGGTTTCCCCACACAAGCCTAGCAAGAACAGCAAGGGTGTGAAATTTTAGAAACATGCACAAGTGCTTGCTGGGGCTATCCATCCCTGCCTAGGATGGGACACACACACAGTCCCTATGGCTCTCCACAGCTGTAAAGTGACACTACCATCCCCTGAGCACTCAACTTCTCTGGCACTGAATTTCCTAACACTGTCTTGGTGGTTGTTGCAACTCAAAAAGAAAAGAGCCTTCAAGTGATGAGTCTGGTTTTACAATTCCCAGTGGATGTGCAGAAAGGGTCGTTTCATTATATCTCTGAAACCCCTGGGGGAGTTTCATGATTGCATTTTTCTTGCCTCACCATTACCACCTAACTATACCACAGGCATGACAGTAAAAATAATAATAATGTTACGGTCAGGGTGTGCCATGGAAAGTGGGTGAGGTTTTGCAGCACGTTAGTGGTTACTCTCCCGTGCCCAGGGCAAATTTGGAGTTGCTCATCCCCCATTGAGAGAGAGGCCATGGTGGAAGAGGGTACCAGAGCAGCCAGGACAGGGATCAGCAGGTTTGTGGAGCGTTTTTCAAGCACAATGACACCCATCCAGACAGTGGAGAAGAGGCGTTATCAAGAGACTGTTGCCCTGGCTTGTCATGCTATAGATTGACCCCATAACGCAGACAGCAACTGTTCCTAAAGCTTGACTGTGTCCTCCAGGGTACAGCAGCCTGTGGCCCCAACGAGGTCCGGTCCCCTTGCACCACAGCACCATCCTACCCTCCAGCATCTCAGTGGGGCAGGTCAGATGGGGCAGCAAAGGCAAGACTCGGCTCAAGCCCAGTTTTTGGACTGAAAACAAGAAAGAGCAAATTGAAGAGAGCCCATCAAACACTGAACATCTCAATCTGATTTTTTGGAACCACCTCTGCACTTGAAAGGAAAGTGGTAGCAAGACAAAGGCAAAGGGTCTGCACCTGCTGAGGCCCCATCAGTCTCCGGCCCTCAAGCAAGGTCTGTATGGGCACCTCCTTACCTGAGATCATTTGCACAAGCTGCTTTCTTGGGTTCTGCAAGTTCTTGTATCCTGCCAAAATTGCGGAAAGGACAAACGTGCTATTAAACATTCAGTTAAACGAACAAAGCATAAAGAAGCTACTGCTGTATGCAAAGCCGTAACACGCTCTTGAACCCCCATGCCTTTGCAAGGCATACCTTGTGAGGCTGCATTTAAGGGATTCCTCTCTCCCAGTAATTTACCATTGATTTAATCTGGTGAACTCACCAGCCCGTGCATTTTTGTGCTGTCTCTTGGATTGCAGAGACGTGAATTTGCAATTCTGCCCTCACTGCAGGGTCCCTTTGGGACATAGCAGGGAGAGGGGGAGGTACTTTTCTGGCTAATAACATGCCATGCAACCCCAGCCTACAGGAGCCCAGACAACAGAAACACCTGTTGTCAACACTCTTGTGGTTTACTAAAAGGCACCATGGAGACAGCACTGTTCCCACATAGCTTTAGGAGCACAGGAGAAGACAATTTTTTTTTAATTACCATTTTATTTCAGTCCGTTTAGCACAGAGGTCTTAGATGCTACAAAGACACAAGAACATATATGGTCTGTGTCCTAGGAGCAGCACTGAAAATGTTTTTAGTCAATATTCATCAGACCAAAACCTTTCAGGAAGGTCAGACATCGTTGTCTGCTCCTGCTGGCTCAGGTGTTCCAGGCCTGAAATCCCAGTGGCTGCGAAACACTTGTGCTTTGTGAGCCTGGGACAAAGAGAAGGACAAGACAACACCAGTGCCACAAGTGCATTGCAGAACTCCCTGGTGTCACAGACCAAGCACATACGTACTCGCTAGGGCTGCAGGTGCCTGCCCCCAGCCAGCTAGGGAACAACCACATGATGCAGGCAGCTGTGAAGTGCCCCACCATGGAAAAAGCAGAGAAGGTGAAAGCCTGGGGCATTGCTTCCCTGCTTAGTATCACCCAGCAATAAGGCAGCATTGCCCTAGAGTGGAGCAGGGACACCAACAGAGAGAGATGTTTGCTGACAGAAAACAGCCTGTGCCCGCGGGACACACCAGTGGTTTCTCTGATGGGGCCAATAGCTCCAGTGAGACGCCGAGCCCCAGCAAAGGCTTGCCAGAGAGCTCAGCACCCTTGCAATGGCAGGCTGCTGTTAGAGCATCCTCGCCGCACACTCCCTGCGAGACGCCTGCTGATTTATCTCCTAACCGCTGGTCACAACACTGCAAACATGGCTCCCACTGAGATCCCACAGAGGGAACTAACTGCCTGCAGGACTTTGGCCCCCTGCCACCAGTTCAAGACAGGACACGCTCAGGAAGGCAGCCATCACTTCAGGAGCCAAAAACCAGTTTCAGCTGTTCATTCCCAAGCAGCTCCACAGAGGCTTTTCCTTGCAAAGGTGCAAGGGGGTGAAGGATTTCCATGCAGAGGTGTCTCCCTCCTCCAGCCTAGCTACATCGCAGAGTTGGCACCTTCTCACTGCAGGCAGGCTCATTACTTTTCCTCCACTGCTGGCAAAGATCCACCACATAGCCACAGCCAAAACAAGCACAAAGTGCATGTGGCCCTAGTGCCCCACGCCACTGGTTTAGACACAGCTGTGCAAAGCTTGCTTCATGACCCAGCCAAGGGAGGATTCCAAATTAGGTCTCACAATTCACTTGACAATCGTTTTGGTTTTTTTCCAATTACAAAAGAAGATGACTTTTTACTCTTTTACCATGGCAAAAGCTACGGACAGACAGGCATCCCCACGCAGGATGCATCTGCAGCAGCTCTGCAACTTGAAGGAATTAAGCCACCTCACTCACTGACAAGGGGACAGCCCTGGGGGAAGCCTTTGCCATTTGGTCCTGCTTCCCAGCAGGAAAAATGATGCCTGACTGCAGCCAGACACAGAAACACCTCCCCTTCCCTGCCTGAGCTCACACAGACTCATTGCTTAAGGGGGATCAACTGCCTTTGAGACCAACTCCATGTAAAGCAAAGGGTCACAGCTTCCGTTTTGAAGGGGCAGGACAGTCAGACGCTGTTTGTCATGAGAAGCAGAGGGAAGGGCAAAACCAGGCATCATTTCCTCTGTGTTTATCACAGTGTCATCCGATATATTGACTCACTGCTCAGCGTAAATCCCCGACCGAGCCCTCCCCAAAGACATGGGGCACAGTCCGGACCCCCAGCCAGGAGGCCGGGGCTGGAGGGTTTCTTACCTGTTGCGTGAGCGTGCAGACAAATAACAAGAAGCTGCAAAGACAAGAAGAGGTGAAGTGAAAAGCTCGGTAGCACCTGCAGCCTGGGCTGCCCGCTCTTTGGCGTGAAACAGTCATGGGGCAGATGAAGCTTAAGCATCTCTTTAGGATGCAATTCCATGGCAGTTATTGGTATTGTTTTTCCCGGGTCCCTCCCTGGTGCAGTCACACTGGGATGCACTCGCCGGTGAAACGCTCCTCTCCAGGGGCTGCTCCTCACCCAGGGGTGCCGTCAGGCTCCCCAGCACCATGTCCCCCACCATCATCCTCCTGCTGGGACGAGCACCAGCAGTCACTGCTGACCTGCGGGCTCTCACCCGGCTCAGAGTGACTACCCCTTATCATCGCCTTTGATAACCTCAAGCGGACACTTTGAGAGCCCCAGGGGAGCCGTGGCTGTATTAAACCGGGACCCTGCAGCAGTGCAAAACGAGCCGCCATGCTTTAAAAGTGGGGGAAGGAGGAAACAGGGAAACCAGAGAGGTGGCGACACAGGCGCTGTGGGGAACCAGGCGCCATTTCGGGGAGCCCCCATGGCGGCAACGGCCCCCTGACGGGCTGGCATGGCTCTGCCCGCCGGGCGCCCTCAGCTCTGCTGCCAACTGCCGGCCGTGCCCGGGAGCCCTCCCGCCGGCCGAGACCCCGGAGCCGCTGCCGGAGCGGGTGGGGCCGCCCCCGCCAAGAGCCACCGGCCCCACCGCCCCCCGCAGGCCTCCGCCGCCGCCTCCTCCCTACCCACCGCCGCGCCGGCCGGCCGCCGCCATGGCGCGGGCGCCCGTCACCACGGCAACAGCGGCCCGGCCCGGCCCCGCCGCTGAGGGAACCCACCGCTCCCGCGGCCTCCGCTGCTGCCGGGGAGCGGGAACCCGGCCGGGTGCGGGGGAAGGCTGAGCCCCGGCGGGCAGGGGAGGGGGGCGGCCGGGCACCCGGTCCCCGCAGAGGGGTGGGAAGACCAAGAGAGGCCCGGAGGGTCGGCTGCAAGCGCTCTTTGTTCGGGTAAATGAAGCCCAGACCCGCTGGTTAGGGTAAAATTGTCTGCTTTATGCACCTGTTCCAAAGGACACAACTAAAAAAAACCTCAGTACAGTAAATGCGGTTGCAAAACAGGTCCTTTACAGAACAGTGTGATCAGGAGGACACCGGGAGGGTGACAGGCGTCAGCAGCTCGCCCTCCTCACCTGCTGGCTGGCAGGAACCGCTTTCAGAAGAGAACCGGTGTAAGAGTGCTTGCTCCACGACAACCTGGACTAAACCAAAATAAGCCGCTCAGCGCGATGCAGGAGTCTCCCACTTCTGGTGCCAATTTAACTTAAACGCTTCCGGTCACTACCTTAAATTACACTGCTTTGCTTTTCCCCTGTAGGCAAAGAAACACTTCATGTCTTAGTGCTTTCATTTTCTTGTTCTTACCCACAAAAGAAGCAGTAACCGATCCAACTTCCAGAGATTACTAATTTGCCACTTCCTTAAAAGCCGACTCCAATACAGCGCAATAAAAATTATCACTGTCAAAAATACTAGTCGTAGCACTTTACATTTCTGATGCTGTCAAGAGGCGAGGTCTCATTTTTAACAGAAAAACACTGTTACCAAGGTTCTGTAAACCCTGTGAAGTAAATATATTTCAATTTAAAATTGAACCTGAGACATCAAGCCAGGTTAAATTCACTGGATACAACCTTGTTCCACTGAAACCAATGCTTGATTCCCACCTAGCAAGAAGCCATCTCAACCCATCTAAGCTATACATCCCCTTAACTCTGCTGTCTGAGAGACTAATTTTCTCCTACAAATACGCTAAAAAATAGACTACTTTTCAAATGTATTTTCAAACCGCTATAAATTAGATTTTCTTACCAACTAGAGATCATAGAGGAAATCCACACCCACAAGGAAAAGATATCTGTACATTTCAATCACCACATGGCAAACTGACCATATGCTAACACCTCATCCCCCGCAGCTCCAAATATCATGTTGTAGGAAAAGAGCTGTCACTGTGCTTCCAGAACCAGCTGCGCTATCAGCTCCTTGGCATCCTTCATGCTGGAGGAGATCTCGGAGCCGTCCTCTGCCACGTGGGTACCAATCAAGAACATCTTCCTCTCGTCCCCAAGATCAGACAGTGCCAGAGCATCGTGGATATCGGTGATGCAATATGCACCTTCGAGGTCCTGATACACAAAAACAAAACGAGCCTGTTAGTTGCAAGAGGTGATTGCACCATTCCTGCATTGCAAGAGCCGGCGGTACTATTTCCGCTTGGAGCCACTGCCTTTGTCCAGGGGGAAGGGTCTCAAAGGCTCTGGGAGCACCATTCTTCCGTACCTTCTATGAGATCAAGTTCCCATGCCCTAAAATGCTTTGGGGATTAAAAAAAAAAAAAAAAAAAAAAAGTTTATCCTTAACCTAATTTCTTCCCAGAAAAATAAGGGTACATCTCTGTTTCTAGTAATTCCAGTGTTTCCGATAATAATGTAAGACTACCTGTACGAGGCAGACAAAAGTCTTGCTGGCCCAAGACCCCAGGAGCCCAGCAGAGAGTTACAAGAACAGGGCAAAAATACAACAATCATTCCCTGGGTACCTCCTCAGCCACTGGTGTTTCTGACTCCGGGACCTAGAGAATCAGTAGCAGCATTTGTGTTTGATTAAGCCAAAGCCGGCACTTCCATTCAAAAGTAACACACAGAACTACTACTAACATGCCTTAATTACTTGAAATCTAGGGGGTAACAACGTAGAGCAAACCGAGTGTACAGCCCTCATAAAAGAAAATCTGGGCTTAAAACCCCTGGGTGTTCTGTTCTCTAACTGTACCACAGGCACAGTTCTATTCCAGGTACAGCACCAGTCATTGACACTTCCACAAAGATCTTAGGAGAAAGCACTGCCTTGTGAAGAAAGCTTCTCTTTTCTCATTCTTCAGCAGCAGACTTAGGAGCAACCAACCAGACAATCTGAAGGAAAAAACGGTGCTTCACTTTGCGGTTGCTGCTAGTTAAAATGGTACTTCTAGACAAGCATTCAGAACAGAAACCTAACTTCAGGTCTAACTGTGGTTTCCCTCACAGCTCTCAAACCTTACAAACTCTACAGCATTCTCACCATTATTTCCACCCACAGCTCTGACTGCACCATCTGTGAGCCCAGGACCTGCACCTTGCAGATCCAAAACTCAACCTCAGATTATTTTCTTTTGTGGCCAGCAGATGTCCCAAAAAGATCCCCAGCTTCCAGCGTGGCCTCTTTAAAGGCATGAAGCCTCCTTTGAAAGGCTTTGTTGCTGTTTTCAGAGCTGCTGCCAGCCCAAGCTCAGCTAGCAGCAGGGAACTCTTACCTGCTTGTTGGCCAGAACCACCACCGGCAGGGTGGAGTTGTTCTGGATCAGTTGATGAAGCAGCTGCTTCGCCACAGGCAGTCGGGCATGATCGGCGGAGTCCACGACGTAGATTAGCAACAGGACTTTGGGCAGGTACATCTTCCAGTATGAACGCAGAGATTCACTGCCCCCGACTGGAAGAAAAGACAGCAGCACAGGATTCACCAAGTAATCCAAGCAGCACTGCCCCCAGAGGTGCCGACAGCAGGCCCTGGGCTGAAAACCCAAGGTATTTGCATTAGCAAAACCTCAAAGTATCTGGACTACTGTATATGAGACTGGAAATAGCTTTATTTTCCCTCATCGTGTGCCATGCAGACATATATGTATGCTCTGGAGGGGAAAAAAAAAAAAAAAAAAAAAGAAAAAGTCCATTTTAAGCTCTTTAAGCTCTTCTTTCTTTAAGAAATTTAGCTCTGAGGTGGGGAAGGCTCTCATCAGATTTGTATGACACTAGGGACTAGTTCAAAACTCCCACAGCTTTCACACTGTCAAAAAACAGAGGTGCTTAGGAAGAGAAAAACCAAGTCCCAGCAGACTTTTCAGGCAGTCCTTAGGTAATGGGCAAAATCTTTGCACAGGATACACTTCTACCTGACATTTCGGATACAGAGGAAAGACGCCCGCCCTCAAAACCAGGTATTATAACAATTCTGTGGTGAAACGATATGCAACAAGTTGCCTGAGATTGTTGTTCCCATCCAGGGACAGAAAGAGTTTGGTAGTTTGCGGAGTTTGACAGGAATAGCAACGGTATATTAATTATTTCAGATGTGTTTTCAGTTCTCCAGGTCTGCTCCTAGGCACACTGTAGAACCACTCGCTCAAGAGTACTGAAGTGCTCAAAAGGCATGGGCAAGTCCCCCAAATGCAGCAAGTTTTCAAAGCAACACATTTGGGGGCTCCCTATAATTGCCTCCTGCCTTACACAGGAGCTCTTTTCAAAACTGACTTGCTAGTGAGCCATCTTTTACTGCCCTCAGTGACTTTGCTCTGTTTCAAAGCAATTTTACTTTCGCTTAAGTCAAAATGATTCAGTAGTTTCCAGAACATAGAAAGGGAAGCAACATTTCCCACTAGGGCAGGCCTGACTCTTCTTCAAGAGCCCCAGCATACCTGCAGGCAGAACTGCAACTCTGCCACTGTGACTGACACATCACGCTTGGGACAGATGCCTCTGATTCTGTACTGTGACGTTGTGGGGGCTCCCCACCGTTCCCTTTGGTAAGTGCATTCATGCATAGCGTAACCCAGGGGTGTGCAACCTCACAGAGGACATTTTTCTCTCCCAAACCAGTAGGAACTCAGCAGAAGCCAGGAGCTCCTATCCCTTGCAAAGGCAAGATACCACCCACTTCTCCATATCATGGCATAAAGCAAAACTTTCCTATCTGTCTCAGCCAGCAAAATAAAAACCCTGCTGTCTGCTGATCATCTTGTGCCATGTGATCACAGCATAGGCTGCTAACCCCTGGGCTAGGCGATGGTACAGACTGGATAAGTAACCAGATTAGAGAGCCATGCATGGATTTACCTGGCTGAAACTGGCCTGAGACATTTCATTTCCCATGGGTCAGATCGCAGCCATCACACCTCAGGCACTACCAACCTGGACCAGAGAGGGAAGGACGACTCAGAAACAACAGGTTCTGCCGTGGTGTGCGCAGCGCTGGGCCCAGGCTGTCCCCGGGCAGCAGCAGAGATACTGTGGGTTTCTCTGGGCTTAGCTAGGGAAAGCACCTCCCGGTAGGAGACACGGGTGTCTCACGCCTACTAGCAGAGGGGCACAGATCACAAGCATCTCTGGAGAGATGACTTCCCTAAGACACCACAGGGACTCCTATGGTAGTAGGACTGGGAATGAAACTCTGCTTTAACGGCCTCATCCTCACATTCCAAAGAATTACCTGGGAACAGCACAACTCCTTCAGGCCTGCTGAGAAAGGTACAGAGGTGTCCTTAGACTGGCTGCCAACTAAGCCAGTCAAGCACCGGTAGAAACAGCAGGAAGCAAAGGGCAGCTTCTGCCTTCACGGAAGGCAGGCAGCGACGAGGCCAGGATGTCAGCCTCTCTGTGCCAGGGACTGCCCTGACTCCAGGGTCTCCACCTTCCCCATCAGCTAGCTGCACCTAGAACAGCTATGACACCCCAAAAGCATCACAGGAGATGCTCTCTGCAGGCATGGACAACACCCAAAGATCAATGCTAAGGGCAACACAGAAAGTTTAGTGAAAACCTACAGGCATTCAAAAGCCACTAAAGGCTAGAAAATACCACTTATGAGGCTTTTGCACAAAAGGTGTATTTCCTCCTTCTTCCTCCTTCCTCTCTTCTTTCACCTTCTTATTTCTTTTCTGCTCTTGCCTTTCACCAGGCATGAGCACCAAGAAGAAGCCATACAACACACAATGGCTATGGACCACAACACAGGGCTTACTGGGGACATCTCTGCTTTGGGTGGTTTCACACAATCAGAATTGTTACCCTCCTCTCTGTGGGTGGAGATCTCCCTGGAGGACAGGCCTGGACTAACACAGACCTCCTCTAACACCTGTATATCATCTCCTTCAAGAAGTGGGGTGGGATAGCAGAATCCTCAAGGAGAAAATAATCACAACTTCATGTTACCAGAGCAGGCATGAGGGAATGTGGAGGTTTTATCATATGGGCCTGATCCCTAGGACACAGGACAGGAACTTATTTTATGTGCTGTATTAAACCAGGTTCACTCACTCTCCAGGAACTCCATCTGGGACTCTTCGGTGTTGACACAGATGGCATTGAAGCCCTCGGTAGGAGCCACGCTGCGCTTGACATGGTTCGTTGCCAGGGCATGGAGAATGCTGGTCTTCCCGGCCCCATCCAGGCCCAGCACCAGTATCTGCTTGCTGCGTCCTTTACCCTGCAAAGCGAGGGGCAGCCGGCTCAGCCGGGGCAGCCGCAAGGCTTAGCGGGGCTAGGGGAAACAAGGAGGCGAAACGAGGGGTCTGGAGGGGACAGCAAAAGCCGCTTCACGGTGGAGAGGGAGGAGGTGCCTGCCGGGCTCCTGCCGCACAAGGACAGGCCCGCAGCGCCGGCGAGGCGGAGGGCAGCCAGGGACACCCGCCGGCCCCAGCGCGGCCACACGCAGCTAGCGAGGAAGGAGGAGAGCGCGGCCTCGGCCTCCCCGCCCGGACCCGGGCCCCGCCGTGCTGCCGGGCCCGCTGCCTCCGAGGCGGTCCCGGGCGGCCCCCCTCGGCGCTCCCCGACCCAGCGGCCTCGCCCGCTGCCCACACCCGGCCCCGGTACCTGATCGGCGGCGGCATGGCGGGCGGCGGGGGGCGCGACCCGACTCCGCAGGCGGGCCCAGGCCCAGGCCGCCAGGGCCGCGCCGCCCGCCAGGGCCAGCGCCGCCCCGCAGAGCGCGGCGGGCCGCAGGCGGGAACCCATGGTAGCCCCGCTCCGCTGGGCGCCCGGCGGCGCGCAGGGACACCCGGGCGCAGACGGGGAGCTCCCCCTGCAGCCCGGCGCGCAGAGGCGGTTCCCCCCACAGCCCTGAACGCGCGGATCCCGCCCCATCTGCTGGGGCTCAGCGTCGGGCTGAGCCTTCCCCGTATCAGTGAATACCGAGCCGATCCACGAGTGGCTTTTTGCTTTCCCCGCAGCTGCTGCCGCCCTCTCCCACGCACACAAAGGGGAAGAGTTGTAGGGCCTGACAGTCAGGGCTGTTCAGGCAGCCTGGTCAGGGCTCCAGCAGTGCCACAGACTCAGTGTTTCAGCCAGGTTTGACCAGAGAAGATGCCTGGAGAACACAGATTCTCCTCCAGTATCTCCTCTCTCCACATCACCCTCCAGAAACTGCATGGCTGCAGGATAGTGCTTTCTCCTGCAGTCACCAGCTGCTGCCTAAGGAGGCACATCACCCAGGCACGTCAGTCATTTACAACAATCCTTTCTATTCAGCAGGTGACCCTGCTGCTTTCTCAATGCTCACTTCTTCTTTCTCACTCAGAGCACAACAGATGCTCCCGGTGGACAGTCAAGGTAATAAAGACTGGATTCTAATTAGTATTTACTCCATGGCCACTCAGGGAGGTGGTGGGGGTGGTGTGGGTGGTGTGCTGTTAAGACACAGTAACATTTCCCTTGCTCCCCACCTCTTCAGGCCTTGCTTTACGTTCTTCCAGAGACAGAAGCCCTTGCCTTTTCAGCTGACATCTGACAGCTCTCCCTGAAGTGCTATTTCTACCCACTGAAAGCCCGTGTATGGAAAAATGTTCTTAGTACATTCAGACCAAGCCAGAAGTTTCAAGAGACGCTTGGGGGCTACCTGTGGGGTGCAAAGAGAGCAGACACTTCTCCACCTCACTGCCAGCTTCCACTTGAGAAGCACAATGCCTCTTCAACACAGCCCACTGCCACAGGCAGACACTTTGTTTTAGCTCACTCCTGTCTTGCCAAGCCCACTAGAATAAGGCAGCCGTCTTGCAGAAAAGGGGACACAGAGTCAGCTGCCACATGCTTCATCATGCTTTCTAACAGCTTTGTTCTCCCCTTCAGATTACCTTCTCCAGATAATCTAGCCCATATGTTGTTTTCCAAGACCCTTTGGTCCTGTGCTGTGTGGTGGTCAATGACTGACTGGGATGAAACATACAAGACAATGCTTGCATCACGCATAGACATTGCCAGACAAATCTGTTGAAGGCCTTAACTAACATATGCAGGAGACGCATAAATCTACACTTCAAGAAGTTCTTGATTATTCCACATCTTTTAAATGTTTGGCAACATGGACAGATCTCTTCTTAGGGGCTGCATTTGAGTTTAATACCAACACCCTAAGTCACAGTGGGGGCAAGTGCGAGGAAGGCAGCTTGGTGAGCAGACACATGCGGGTGCCTATACCAGCCCATCTCCCCCCAGACCACTGACAGGCAGGACAGAGATCCAGATACCAGGAGTCTGTTGCCAGCACTTGCTTTTGACCTTTATTCTGCAACCAGCATCACCTACTGAGGGAGGGAGATTACACATCCTGCTTTTTACCACCCTCCTTTAGCCCCTTTCTTCTTTTTCTGCTGCTGTTTCTTCTTGGTGGCTGGGGCACCAGCGGGTTTTTGGTGCCTGGGAGGGATGACGTTACTTGTGGCCGATACAGCTGCAGCGCTGCCGGGCCGAGGGGAGGTAGGTGGGCTGCTGGCAGTCTTGCTGGCATCCCTGCAGGGAAGATGAGAGAAACAGATACCACGTGGGTTCACAACCACCTGCGAGAAGCTGACAGGGAAAAACAACACCTGCCCTAGAAGACAGCATTATGTATGGGAGGGCACTCATGCAAGAAGATCTTAAATAAGCTTCAACATATACAGAAAGGCTGATAGATGATGGGAACATGTCTCAAAGGGCAGACAATCACCTTCTAACTGATGTTCACTAGACAGCGTAAGTCCCCAACAACAAACGCAAGGCTAACTTTTGAATAGACACGTGACAGCTCACACAACACGAGATGCTTTTCAGTCCCCCACGCTTAGGCAGTGCAAACCCAACATCCTTTCTCTCTTCTTAACCAAAGGCATCTTTGTGCCAGCTCTCCTTGCAAACACTGCTCAAGCCAACAGTGCCACAAAGGTCTTTTCATGCTTCTGTTTTGAGACAGCTGTGTAAAGAGAAACTACCAGAGAGCACTGAGAATTCCCTGCGTTGCTATCGTTTTAGAAGTACTTTCTCCTCTCAGACACTAGTAAGTCACCACCCTGCTGTCAGGCCTCATACACAATGGTGAGCCCTGACTCCAGCTCAAATAATCAGCGTCAATTTAGAAGGAAGTATAGGGTTTTCCCAAGCCGTGGCTAACAGTTCTCCAGCTGCCAAAAGACTTTCAAGCAAACAGCTTGAGAGAAGGCATGCAAAATTAATCTCATCATCAAAGCTAAGAAAAACACATTAAAAGACTGGTAATTTCATTTGCACCTTGGCACCTTCAAGTATGCCTAGCATATCATTTTGGTTTTCAGTGACCTATAGGGATCTTTGGGAAGAGCAGCTGGTAGAAGGTTCAAGTGGCAAAGTAGTTTTGCTTGTGCTACCCACAGCTGGTGTGGTGACAGAGCCACAGAAAGGCAGCACGTCCTCCCAGCCTCCCAGTGATTCCCCATCCCAAGCCCTGCAAAATGGGTACTTACAGTTCAGAGGAACCAGCTGTTGTTGAACCCTGAGTCCCCTTGCCAACCTGATCCTTCTTCTTGCCCTTCTTCCGTCCACGATAGTAGGAACGCTCTCGCATTGGAAGCCACCGCTCAGGGTCGGGAGTCACCTTGGGGTCATAGTTCTTAGGCAGCTTTCCTGTGGAACATCCAGTGCCAGGAAATGAGACTGGGGTCAAAACACTAGAGAGGCGTCACCAAGAGCTAGGCATGGGATGTCAGTACCCAGGAAGCACAAGAGCCCAGCAACCCACATCATCCTATCAGGGTGTTGCTCTTGCTTCTGTGGAAGAATGCCCCATCCAAACAATCTATAATGAAGATCTGTGTTCACAGGGACCCACTTCCAGCAAAGGGCTCCAGCTCCTGGGGAGCTCAATGCTATTTGAAGAAACAATCTGGCAAGCTCTCCAGAGCTGTGCCATGTCAACATCTAGAAAATGCAGCTTACCCTTCTTTTTTTTCTTCTTCTTCTTCACATCCCCTTGACTGAAAAGCAAGAAGGGAAACAGCCACTGTGACACAACACAGACGCAGCAGACAAGTCAACTAAAAACTAGCTCTGGAAGACGCTAAATCATTCCCATCTCTCTCAAAATTTGGTCTGCTGCTACCTGAAGCTCCTCACGGTTAAACAGCAGGCTCCCTTTGCACCAGCTGCCTTTAATGGCAATGCCCCCACCACAGCAGGTGTGGTTCTTGTGCCACCCCAAAGAATGACTGCACCGGAACTACAGCAGCCTGCTTTACCCTTGCTCTTTCTGCTGGCTGTCTCCAGTGAGCTTCCCAGCTTTCTTCCGAACATAGGTTGCTCCATGGGAGTTCTCCAGTGCATCAACATCTACTTTAAGTGACAGGGTGTCCGAGGAAGGCAAGTGTTTGCTAAGACTGCAAGGAAAGAGTTCAGGGATGCAAACCAGCAAGCAAAAAGATAAACACCCAGGTCTGTCCAGAGAGCAATGGGCAACTTCAGCTTGAACAAATTCAGCCCGTTAGTAATGCAGACACCAGACAGGCCTATGAGGCTAGTTTCATCTCTCTCACCAGCTGTCTACACAAGCTGGGATGAGCTGCTTAATCACCATCTGCCTCATTTTTTCTTTCTTTGATATGGGACAGAAGCAGCAACTTCCTCTGAAAACTGCTCAGGGTGGCAAAAGCAGTACATAAACCTGGTATTTTAGGTCAGTGAGAGCTTAGCCATGTTTTATCAGGCACAGTCCTGCACTACTACCACAGGTTTAAGATTCCAATAGAAAAGATAGAGGAGCTCCTATTTTCAGTTCCATCTAGTCTTAAGTGTCCCTGCCCATGGTAGGGGGGTTGGAACTAGATGATCTTTAAGGTCCCCTTCCAACACAAACCATTCTACAATTCTATGATAAATTATCAACTCTCAGAGAGGAGGAGGCCAATACATAAGCGTTCTAGGATCCTGCAGTAATCAAACCAGTTAAAGAAATAATGTAGCTACAGGCAACTTGACCCAGATATGTAGCTGTTATGGAGATGTTACCTGCCTTTCTTCAGGCGAGAGCGGGTCTGAATTCCCCACACAGCTGAAATCCAAGGGAGCAATGCCTAAACACCTCTTTCTTTGTTCTGATACCACCATCAAAAGGATACACTTTAGCTTTTTCAGGGTCCACCAGGGAGTAGGCAGAGATGAGCTGTGCCAGAGTATGCACGTCTTTTGGGTTTTGCCTTTGTAGTGGCAGGGGGGAAAAAAAAAAAAAAAAAAGAACAAAGTTACCAAGGTACACACTCATCCCAAAGACTGGTCCCACCATGCAGTGCTTACTGCTGCAGCACAGCTGCTATCTGCGGGGACAGGCACGTCAGCCTGTGGTCTCCTCCAGAGCACATCACCAAACATCACTGGTGTGGACAATGGGAGGTGCAGGCATCTCCACAGTATCATGAAGCAAGCAACGGAAGACGAAAATCCCTTGGGTCCCAGTAGCTAAAGGTAAGTTAACAGCCCCCCAAAAAAATCCTGTCAAGTGCATAATAAAAACTAAAACCTAGACATCACGGTTTATGCAGCACTAGAAAAAAAATGATGCATCCCAGTCCCCAAAGCAACTTTCACTGCATACAAGAGGCTTCTGGGACAAGCCAACCAGGTTTTCAAGTGAACATCATCAATAGATCAAATGAATAATCCCCCCTCCTTCCAAAATATGGCTTTGCATTGCAGCCCCTCTGCAAAAGCAGCTCTATAAAGGATGGCTACCAGTCAACCAACATTGTCAGACACTGCCTGGCACCAGACAGCTTGCAGAGGTCTCTGGGTGGAGACCTCCTGTTCAGCAACCACCCAACTCACTTCCAGAGCTCCTCCAAGTCGCTGATCGCTTCCTTCTTCCTGCCATGCTTTAGTTTGAAGTTGGCAGCTTCCCTTATCAGTGACAAATGGACAGGAGACTTTGGCTGAAATACACAGCAGCTGTAATTAGTTCCTCATTATCACAGCATGGAGCCCAGCTCTATCTAGCTTTAATTTCCCTGAGACATGGCCAAGGAGAACTGAGTTAGCACCCTGTCATGCAGAAAGTAGACCACCTTTGCACTCTAGGATGTGAGGCAGAACTGCATGGGACAAGGCAGCTTGCTGCTCCACAATGCCTTCTCATCAGGGAGAAGGCCAGATTGCTATATTTGGGCACCCATTGCCCTCACTCTCCTAACTGACAGGAGCTGCTGCTCCCTGCTTGCAACACATCTAAAATAATGAAACAGTGACAAAATGAACACTCGCAAGGTCTCCAAAACCCCAACTGGATGAGCTGCTGGGGCTGTGCATCAAGAGGAAAAGCTGAGTTGGACTATCTAGAAAAGACTGAGATAAATCCTTGCGCATTAGCTCCTCTGGTCTGACTTGCCTGGAATTGCTGATACCACTGGATAGCCTGTGTGAAGACCTCGATTGCACTGTCAATGTCCTCTTCATGACTGTACATTGTCACCAGCGCGGACACCTGTAAACATTCAAGAGCAGCTTATAGCAGATCCTCACACAAGCTGCCTATAGCCAGAGAGTCAGCACGGTTAAGTGATGCAATTTCCTAAAAGCAGACTCAATGTGAGTCTGCTCAGCCCCTAAAAATCAGCTGTGGTAACAGGCAGGATACCCAGGCGAGACCTTCCTAACCCAGGTCCCTCCCAAAGAAACATCCCCACCAACATCCTGTGGTACAAGCTTAAGACTGCATTCACAGAAAGAACCTTCTTGTCTCGACACTTTCTTTGCTTGCCACTGGACACAGTTTCAATAGAAACACTTTTTCTTTCCCCATTCTCTATCCCAAGAGCCATGAAAAAATAAATCAACGCTGAAGAGACGATAAAGACACCATCTGCTTGTCTACACCCCAGTCACAACCAGAGGTGACCCAGAGAAAGGAGCTGGTATTGCTGACTGCCCCCATAAATTGATTATTACACTTGCAATTGGAACAGAGCTAAAACTGTCAGCCTCTGCTCAAGATGCTTATGTTGTACACTTGAGTATTTTTAAGGTCATCAAGCTCTTCCGAATACTAGAGGTGGACATGCATGCAGACCGGGCTGGTGCTGTGGGGATGGAACATATAGCACTTTCTCCCTAATGCCTGTTGTCGTAAAGCTGCTTCAAAAACTTCCCAACGGTACGTACCAGGGAAGCAGCTGCTCCAGTCATGTTACGCAAGTAAATCCAGGCAAACATGCAGGTCTGAGGGATTACAAGAGAGTGGGAACATCTCTGCTGACAGGCAGAGTACTTCTGTGGCTAAGGTCAGGCCATTTGATGCAAGTTGTAATCCCACCTTTGTCCAAGACAATGAAGATGGGCTTCAATTCCCTGCAGACACTCAAGTGAAAGCCACAGGGAAGAGGCAACAGCGAGCAGGCAGTACAAATCTGTGCTATACAAGGGAAAAAACCTCACACAGTTCAGACTGAGTTTTGCTTACCATACCAGGCTTGTGCTGCAGTTCTTCTATGCTCCTCAGGATCATGCAGGCTTTGGTGATGCTACCTATAAGGGAGACAGGGAGTAACATGCTCTTGAGTGGCACAGTAACACTTCACCCTGCCAATGACCCTCCAGACAAAGGGAAACAATGGGGACACAAAGATCCTGCCCCAGAACAGATTCAGCCTTATTATTCACAAAGACTGTGGACATGTCTTCCAGGGATCTGTGGGGCCTGGACGTTCAGACATTAAGCTATGAGCTCCATCCTGCCATAGCCATATATATATAGAATACCCGACAGAAAGCATCTCTACTCTGCTCTCCTGTCAAAACTCTGACTGCAGCAAAGATTGCCCCAAAGCCTGTTTTTCTCACCCCTTGTACCATTATCATGTGCAAACACTTCCCAACAAAGGAGGACACTGGATACCTTGAGCAATTTTTAGCTGGGCCATCGTCAGCTTGATCTCAGCTGCACTGGCAGGGTGCTGGTCTGCAAAGTCCTGAGAGTCAGAGGAAAGAACAATTCAACATGTGTGTGGGCACCAGGCTGCTGCTCTGGTGAATCATATCTCATGCTCAGTCTCAGCAAGCTGGCAAGAGCCAAACAAAGCTTTCCAGCACTGTCAGGCTTCAGCACAGAGTTGTGGGGGGAGGGGGGCACCCAAACCATGCCAGTGGCCCATTGTCCTCTCAGATTTCCATCCCAGGCCACTCACTCCCTCCCAAAAGGGGGCTGTTACAAACTGCTTGCAAGCAGAACAGCAAAGACCACTGGCTACCCTAGAGCCATCTATTACAGCTTCCTAAGCATGAAATTAAGAGGTGCAAGGGAACTATTTCCCTTTAAAAGTGGCATCATTCAATAGGGTGTAAATGCTTTACAGTAGCATTACACTAAACCAAAGTAGGCACAGTCAGATACCTCTGGAAATTTAAACCAGACAAAGCAAGCTAAGGCAAACAGCACATGAGAACATAAAGCGCAAGTTTAAATGGAGCTTGGCGAAAGGAGTACTTTCTCTTAATGTACCTGCAGAAGCACTACAGCCTTTGCATGCTGCTTCTCGCGACACAGTTGGGCTGCCTGGATAAGCACAGGGAGCAGATGTTCAGGGCTCTGCGACTGCAGGCTTGCTGACAGCTTGCGACACTGATCTGCCTGAGGAATGGGAAGAGAGAATACAATTTTCTCAACCTCTGCAAGCACATAATGCAGGGCTAACATACCAGTTGTATCTAAGAGATGCTACTGATGGCTTCCCAGAAATGGGTACACAGAACCAAGAACACTTGGTAACACTTTAGACGCATCTAAGAACACACACCCCTTCTGTCTCCTGGTCATCTCCATACCGCCCTCGCTACAGCAACACTCAAGTCACTACACAACTGGCTGTCTTCTTTTGGGGATGATTTTTTTTCCCCCCTCACTTATGTGGGTAAACCGACTGGTCTTATTTTCTGAAACAGAACAGCTGCATATCCATTTTTGTCTAGTCAAATTCCTGCGGCGAGTGCTAAATCTCTAGCTACTTACTGCAGATCAGTTTTCCCTACCTGGTTAGTGTACATTGCCAGCAAAGCTTTGTTGAATTCAATCGCCTGGAGCTGTTTCTTGGAGAGTTTATGCTCAACGCCTTCTGCATTGGTCAGCTTCACCTTTTTCTTTGAGTCAAAGACATTTTGGTCCTGTGGAAATCACACATCATGAGAAGATTTCACTACATTCCTTGAAGAAGGAAAGGTCCCTGGGTCTGCAATTTAACTACTGTTTAGGAAGAAGTCTTTCCTGATTATCCCCCTTCTCTCCACAGAAGGGTAGAAACAGGCTGAGTAACCACCAGGAAGAGCCTCACTGAAAGCAGCAAGGTAATTCTATACCTTGTTAATTGTGATGATGTTATTTGCAATGACAGCAAGCAGTCCTACATCTGTTGGCCTGCAGATAAGGGAAGCAAAAAGCACATTGTTATGAAACAGTAGTCTCTCTACAGATGGAAGACTGAGCATTTGTTTTAGAAAAGCCCTTACTTCAACTTGATTATTTGATTGTAGAGCTGCAGGGCGTCCTCTGTACGACCTTGCAGTTGCATGATATAAGCCATCTGACCATGAATAATGGCCAGTTCAGCCTCAATGTCTTCCTCTGTCACATCCTGAAGGAAAATCAAGGCAAAAAGAAAAAAGCTGCCATCTCACCTCTCTTCCCCTGGCTCCAACAGTCTGCTGGCAAACGTCTATGAGCTCTCTTGGGCAGTACTAGCAGCAAAGTACCCCAGCCACTACAGGTAAAGGTTGCAGCCGCAGCACAAATACAAGCATATCCAGGTTAAACCGTGAGAAAAGAAAGCTTCACCTACTCTTGCAAGAATCTGAAGATACCCTTAACTTGTGCGCTGAATCTGCCCCTCTGCTCGAGACAACGACAGCGATTACAAATTTCGTATGTTTTCCACCATCCACTCAGCATGTTCATCCATAGTAGGGGCAGGTCACAGGGAGGTTTCAGATAACCTGTACCCATTCTTCACCAGCATGGGCAACTGTGCCAGGAGCACAGCAGCAACAGCCTGCAGTGTTAGCTACGCTTCTGCAACAACCATGACGGCTGCTCCAGCCTCACAAGCTGGTACCAGGAGCAGTGGGAAGTCTTGCTAGGCAATATTCCACAGCAGCTTTGTCTATCCTTTGGTTATCTACAGTACACTTTATGGCCGCACCCTTGTTCATGCTGATATAAAGCAAACACTTTCCAGAAAAACATTGAGAACTTACAGAGTCTTCAGATAGCGATTGGCGGCACAACTCTAGAAAGAAAAACAAATTGAAGAAAACAATTTAGAAGGCTTTAGGGGAAAAAAACAGCCTAGAAGCATGGCAGAACATACACTTTCTTCATGTATCCCTGAAACTTCTGCAGCATAGCACAGGCACATCGGACTACAAGTCTGATGATGGACAGGACTGAGCGTGAGGGAGAAGACTAGATGATGCAGAAGAAATATCAAATGCACAGCAAATAATGTCCTCCCAAAGCTGCCTTCTGAGAGAAGAGTCACACGCTCATTTTCTCTCCTGAAAAAATTTCCTTAAACCTAGCTCCTGATCTTTTCCATAGGGATCATTCAGCTGCAACTCCTCACCATCTTGGGAGTTATTTTAAGTGATGCAAGCCTGCAATATTCACATTACACCAGCCTTTATGGGGCAGCAATTCCATCAACTTTCAGTACAGATACCAGTCACTTCTTAACTTTCTAATACACCTCACCAGAACATCACTTGTTTTGCTCTCCAAACAACTACTATCACCGCACCTATGTTCAAATTACACATGCTCAATAAATCAGTTGTATGAGAGAGGTGTTATTCTACCATCAAAATCAGGACAGAACTGACCTATTTGTCTGCAAGAGCAATTAGATAAGAAAGAAACTAATTCTTCCTAATTCACCCCCCCCAGGTTTTTGGGTTTTTTTAAAACACACACAAAATCCCCTTCCACCCAATAGAAAAAAATCCTCTTCGCAGAAAAAGCTCATTTATTGGTTTATACTAATTCCTCACCTAATTCAGACCATGAAGTATTTTTTTTTAGTTTTTATTTGTTAATATATATACATATACTAACAAAACCAGGAGTTAGAACAGATGAAACAGCTCACGCTTATGTGAAGAGATTACACTCATGTCTACTTCCTACTTCAAAAAACTACTCGAAGGCATTGAACAAAAAAAATCGGGGGGCTGTAAGAGGGCCAGAAGATGGTACATGCCACATGGCTCTGGAAAAGAGCTGCAGAAGAACACTTCTACAAAAACAACAGTTCTGTTAGGAACCATCTGGAAACTTACAAAACAAATCCTGCTGTTGTTTTTAAATGTTGTTTTTAAATTTTCAAAACTACTTTCTCTCTGATTAAGTGTCTATAGAGAGCAAGTAATTACTTCTGTCACACAAAGCTTCCCCCTCACCTCACCAGGTTTTTACCTTCTGCTTTCTGTAGTTTTTTCATTGCTTCATTCAACTTTCCTTGCCCAATCAACGCACATGCACTGTTATAACACAGCTCGTAGGTAGCTTCTCGAAGGCCCAAATCCTCCTAGCATGAAAAGCAAAGGTACCACTGCGTAAACACCAACTGATCTATGCAGATTTGACAGGCAATGGATACAAACTACAGTTTTCATGTACATTCAAGCTATTCCTTGCAAAATAAGTTTAGACGCAATTTTAAAAGGGCACACACCTGGCAAATAAGTCACAGTGAAAAGGATCTTCCCTCACACTGCACAACAAACTCAGAGGCAATTGACAAGGCAGCAATGAAACTCCAGCCTGAACTTGGGGACTACTGAGGCTGCTGAACGAGGGCAGGTAAGAACCGCTACTCTAGAGAACTAGAAAGTGGATCCACAGCACTGAAAATAAAGCTGAGAGTGCTGTGCACACCTCCAAGGACAAAGATTTCTGAAAAATTTAGAACATTACAACCTGCACTGCTCTTTAACAAAAACATTCCCAAGCATGGCTGGGTGACCCAGGCAGTTAGATTTACCCTGGGCAAGAGGGTAATGAGACAGAGGAAAGTGCTAGTCACCACACATTCTGCCTAATGCAGGCTCAAAGAGATGTACTTCCTGCTCTACGTGACATCTACTAATACAAGTCTCCTAGAGATCAAAGATGAAGTATAACACTTCATCCCTGAGAACAATAACAGCATTTATTCCTCCATACAGGGGAAACCACTAGGTGATCTTCAATACACTCAGAAGTCATCAAGAAACTGGAACACATTTCTATCCTGTTAAAGATCTATGATTTCATATCCTTTATTCCATGACTGTCACTCTTTCACACACACTTCCTTACCGGCATCACCTTCTCCCATGTACTTTGTGCTGCTACAACAGCAGAGAGGTTGGTTTTTCTCTCTTCCTCATACTCATCCTGGGAGTTGCGGATGAGATCCCTGTATGCAGCCAGACAATCATCATAACGCTCCAACCTGTACAACTGAGAAGGGGAAGGGATTAGCCTTCAGAACAGTATTTCCCTGTGTATGCTAGCAACTACAGCCTCCTTCCTCCTCCTGCATTGACTGGCAGCAGCAGAGCACCATATTTTAGGCTGAACATTACTAACATTTGCATCTACCTTTAACGGCAAACTCTACAAATTATTTTTGCAGGGACTGAAGCAACAACACCAGCTACCTGCACACAAAAGGCACAGTTCTTACTCCTAAAAAAGCTTCTTTAAAAGCAGCAGTTTACACAGTTTTGCCCTCAAACAGCCTTTCTCCAGATTACATCACCTCTCTATGAGAGAGATTAAATTAATGGTCTTTCATGCAGCTGAGAGAAGACAGACAATTCTTCACAAAACTCTACTCATCAACCAGGGAGAAACCAGAGAAGAAACGCCACTTCTCTTCTGCTTCATTTTTAATGTCTAAGATATGTCCAGGTTTGAGATAGAACAAAACCAATTTTCTGAAGTGTTCGCTTAAGAAAACACACTTAAGTGAACAGTGTCTGTTTCTAGCAGCAGTAACATCTGAAAAAGACACTGTTAATTTCAGAGTACAGTCAGTTAGAAGAAACTTAAGTGAAAAGTAAAATTACTGAAAAGAAAATTGGTTTTGTTCTATTTCAAACCAGGACAGATATCAGGTCCTGCAAACCATTCCTGGACAGGTACCTAATGCAAGCAGATGGCTCAACCACAAATAAACCTCACCAGCTCTTTTCCATCCTCCATCCCCTTGGCCAGACAGCTATTACCAGGCCAGACCCAGGAGGGTGAGGCAGCCACAAATGTGTTGCTTTGGTTCAGCAGCAATAAGATGATGACTCTGCCTCCAGCAACAGGTGACTGAAGCTCCACAGAAGTTTGAGCAGCTGGCAACTGTACCTCTCCTTACCTTCAAGGCAGAGAAGGAAATTCTGTCCCCATACTTGCCCCACATTAGAGGAGGGACAAGGCATCCAGCATATGGAAGTGCCACCAGGAAGAAAAACTGGTAATTACCACTTGTCCATAAAGCTCCTTCAGTTTGTCCGTCTGCTGACTGGCACTCTGAATGGTCTTGAGAGCATTTTCAATGCGATTCAACCTGTATTCACAGTAGGCCTTCTCAAAGGCAATAATGTCACTGCAAGGACAAGACAAAGGCTGATAGCAGGCACTGTAGTCTTCATTCAACAGCATTCACCCACCTGAACGCACTTGTTAAAGCAGCCCTAATTAGTCACAGACTGCTACATTCCCAAAGAGCCAAACACCAGAGGTGAGCACATGATCCCAGATTACCGAATTATGTACCTGTTAAGCACTGAAAATATCTTAAATGTGCTTTTTGTTCAACAGAGAAGGAATATCAAAACTTCACCTAAAAGATGATGTTCCTTTTTTTTTTGGTGTCTCCAGACACATGGCATTTCAAATCTCCCCTGGCCTCCTACAGATCATGCAAATCAAATGCTTAAACATAAAATAGTACCAAACTTCATTATGTGACTCCTTTTTAAGAAGAAGGCATATCATTACAGCAAAAGATTGTTACTACAAACTTTCAAACACCAACAACAACCAACTCACACAGAGAACAGAAGTGGTATAAAACACAGTCCCTCTTATAGTCTGATGCTAAGTCAATGGTATCATTAACCTATTTTGAAATATCAGTGCAGCAGAACTGCAGCAAAAGGGTTTGCTGATGTTAACATAACTCCCCACAGGTGTGACCCTCTACACTCTTCCGCCTCCAGCCCGCCAATGTGGCACATAACAGACTTAGATGACCTTGGTTGTTATGGGAATAAGTATAAGCAAGAGCCTCTCTGCATACCATTCCTTGGTATTTAACTATAAACATCAGATTTTATCACTGCTAGAAGCAGACACTATTTGAAAATATCAGGGAGTGCAGTTAGTTAGAAGAGACTTAACTGAAAAGTAAAATTACTGAAAAGAAAATTGGTTTTGTTTTATCTCAAACCAGGACCCAAGAACAGTATCTGAAATACAAGAATTTTGCTGCCAGGCAATTCTTGGGTAGCAATATTCATCCCAGTCGTTGCACAAAGAGCACCTTTATTAGAAAGAAAATTAGAGTCTGGTTAATGACACAAATGGGCAGCTTGACTTGTTCTCAAACACAAGTTGTCTCCAAGATCCTGATTTTGAGAACACGCACCAAGGGCCTGCACCACCCCAAAAGGTGAAGCAGTACCTTCAGGCTGGCAAAGAAAAGGACCCCAAGGAACAGTACAATAAGACAGCCAAGCAAAGCTAACAGCTTGCTGCCACTGGCAAGGGCTTCTCCCTCCTCTCTTCACTCCCCATGAGATCTGTCCTCTTCCCTTGTACCGGCTATGGTGCTTAACCACATCAATAAACAGAATCAGCTCAAGAAGTTGGCTGAAAACAAGATTAGGGACAATCCCTTCAACAGTAACAGCAGGATGTTACACTGCCTCAAACTCATCCAGACCACCTCTCACACCCAGAATAAATCAACATTTCACTAGGAAGCCCAATCCCAATGGCTCTGAGCACCTCCTGCTCTTTATTTTGCTGCCTATTAGTCCCCTCCAGTGAAGCTACATGCAGCTTCTCAAGGACTTGCTGTTTTGTATTTTGGAGAGTACAGCAAGACACAACTCACCTGGTTAACACTTTAGTGTGGGTGTTGATTACACTGAGGGCTTCCTTGAAGTTCCCATTCTGGATAAGACACACTACTTTACACTGAAGTGCCGTCACATCGTCTTTGTTGATCTGCAGTACTGGAAGGGAAACCAGTTTAAACACAAGGATCTATCTCATTATCAGACACACTAAGGCTCTGTAAGAGTCATATGTTGTTACAGTTGCAAAAAACTATCACAGAGAGCAGTAACGTCAATTTACAAGGGTCCTGGCATGGCTTGCTTTGGCTCAGATCATGAAACAAATCCTGTCAGGATAAAAGAATCCAGTGTAAACAATGAACTTACCCTAAGTGACCACAGAGCTGCACTAAAGGAACTGCACACACCTGGACAAACCTTTCACTGACATTTCAATTCCAGGCAGAGAACAAAGTGCCAAAACCCGAGTGCCACGTAAAGCATATACAGGAAGAAAAGCAACTGGTATAGAAAAACAGTATGGCTCTAAACAGGTAATCACTTCATATGATTTCATCATATGAAACTTCATATCACTTCATCATATCACTTCATAATACTTTCTGTCAATGGAAGGCAGCGAGGGAGAACTAGGAAAAAGAAACAGGTTTTAGTATTTTATTTTTTCACTTGACCTCAGATCTGCTGGGCCAGGAGCTGAGCCCCTACTCCTTACAAACAGCAAAGCAAGAACTTTTAGCCATAACGTGCCTTATATATTGCAATCCCATTTTGGATACACAACTATCAAAGCAACTCATCCCACTGTGGCCTCTCACTCGCAAGCCAGTTATCGCTACCAAATCAGTTGGTCCGTACACACAACACTGCCTCAATTCCCGGTGGGAAAGCAGTTTCCCTTCCTCCCACAACCAAACCTGAAGGAAAACCCACCAGTAACCGCCGAGACTCGGCCCACGGCGAGGCCTACTCAAGGCAACAGAAGAAACCGATGGTCCCGACAGATGAGCGGGGCCCAGGCGACCGCCCCGCTCGCTTCCCCCTCTGCTTTTGCCTCTCGCCTCTCCCTAGTACCCTCATGGAGCACGGAACCCCCCACCACAGCCATACCCCACCGGCGGGGCCCTCGCACAAGGCCAAGCCCGCCCGGGAGAGACGTGAGGCGGGGAGGGAACGGGACACGGACACCGGCAACGGCCCCGCGGCGCGGCAGGGGCCGGCGCCGACATGGCGGCGGCCCTCACTCCCTCAACTCACTCTTGTTAACGGACTTGAGCGCGCGGGCGAAGTCGCCGTTCTGGCCGCAGCGGTTCACCTCACTCCACAGCGCCGCCGCCGACCCCGCGCCGCTCGCCGACGCCATCTTGGAACCGGGAGGAGAAAACACGTCGGGGGGGGGGAAGGGGCGGCTGCTGCCCCGGAAGCGGAAAGGGCCGCCCGCTCCGGCCGCCACGTCGAGAAGGGGCGGGCGAGGCCTAGCCTGGCCCCTCACACCCGCCGCGGCCTTTCTCCGCCCCTCACACCGCCATCAGGCCCTGCGCCCCTCCGCCTCCTCCCTCAGAAGTGCCTGGCGGTAGGCATGGGGCGGAGTGGCCACCTGCTGAGCTGCTGAGCTGTCATTTTCTTCATTGGGCTTGATTTAATGAAAAAACAGCATGCACCTGTAGCGTCTTGATTATTGCCAAATTAGCTCCACTTCTCTTCCAATGCTTTAACTGAACAGTGGGGGTTTTTTGTTAATATTTTAAACCAACTTTTTTCCCCTCTCATAATAATAAAATAATAAAATCAACAGCTAAGACCAAAGTGAGTGTATGTGGGCAGGGGGCAATCGCTCCCCCCAACAAAAAAAAAAAAAAAAAAATATTTTCCACCAATTCCCATTACTTTCTTCTGCTAAAAGACTACCATCAGTCCCCATTTTTCAAATTTCAGCAGTGTCATGTGAATGATTACAAGTATTACAAAGGCTGGGGTTTTTTAATAAAAATTATAAATACACCAGAGAGTGAAGGTGGCTATCACTTTGTGTGATAATACCAACATACCAGAATTTGGACTTCAAACACAAACTGCAGAAAAACTGCAGATGTGAGATGTGACCAGCAAAGCCAGCTCAGTGCTGCTAGCAGAGCGCTGGACAATCGAGCTGCTTTTTATCAAGTAGTCTGAAGTAAGTGACACAAATACTCATTCTGAAGGACTTTTGAGTTACCTGGTGACATCTCTTCGACGGGAATGACAACCACATTAAAGAAAGAAAAAAAAAAAACAATACTTTAAACAAAATACTCTTTTATTAGAGTATTTTTGATTAAACATACAGAATTCAAGATTGCTATTTAAAATTTTTATCGTCCAAAGTTTTTTCCCTCTAGAAGGATGGTAACACTATCTCAGTGCATATTCTATGGAAGGACCATACCTCTCAAGCGTCTAGGTCATAACTGGAGCAATACTGCACGTACCCAGTGCGCAAGCAAAAGAAGGTAGCGCTGTAATGCAATTAACATACAGAAAATGCACCGCCAACACATACACGGTCAGCTCGATGGCCAGTGATCCAGGGTAGCATCACATTGAGAAGTAGGCTTAGCAGCACAGAAATGAAAAAGAAAACTGTTCCTGATCACAAAAAAATGGAGTTGGTAACGGATTCAGGAGATTTGTGCAAGTCCTAAGCAAGGACTCCTTCGCAAGGACTGCTAAGGACTGTAAATCTTGCCACTAGTTTGGGAGATTTTCTGAAGCATCCACCCTTCAGGGGGCAGGGATGCCTGAGTCTCACCACAAAAGGAGGTGAAACGTGTGATTCTACCGTCCCTCAGGCACCTCAAAACGCCATGTGGCGGGCAGTCTGGTGAAGCACTTACCTATGGCTGAAAGACCATCTGCTATAGACTGGCTGGCTTCTGCACGGGGCTCTTGGCACCTATTTGTTCCTCTACCAGCACAGATAAAATTGAGCTCTTATTTTACACACGGGATGACGCTAACAAAGCGGCGCCTGTGGTAGCTACACCCCTGTTGCCCCTACCTGCTGGTATCAGTTCCTTGAGCATATGCTTTAACTACCATTACTATCAGACTTGAAGTACTCAAACTTTACACTTTGTTTACATCTGCGCACAAATATTACAGCTAAGACCTGCAATTCTGTGCCTGTTCATACTGCTCCACTGTTAGGCAAGACCTAAGCGATCGTCAGCTTTTAATTATGCACAGTAAAGTTCCTAGACTTTTTTTTTTTTAAGAATTGAACAAAAAATATAGTTTAGAAGTATGTTTGGTCAAGTTTATCACTGCATTTAGTACAATCAAGCCTGGTTAAGCAGCACTCATCAACTATCTCGTGATGGAATGTCTAACGGCAAATTACTTTAAATGAAAAATCCAGACAATTGAGAGGTATCCAGAAAACGTCTTAAATATTTGAAGCTACATGTGTAATCTTACAGAACACAAGCTACAGTTACAAACATACCATTAAATCTTATTAACCCATAGTGCATAAGAACTTAAAAACAGTCAGTGAAATCAGTTCAGCCAGTGACTTCCAAAAAAGTCATGCCTCAGCTGCATTGTCTGAAGGGGGAAAAAAAAATAAAAGTCATTCTTAAGCAAGTTTAACACAAAGTTTTAATCTACATTTGAAAAGCTGGTTTATTTTTTTATATATATATATACTATGTATAAAATAAATTAAAAAGGGTAAGGAGGAAATAGCTTTGTATATGCTTCAAATTAACGTAGACCAGTAGTTCCATAAATGAACATTTTACCATCTTTGTGGTAAAAAGCTGACATAAAAGTTCAAAACCATACAATACTTATAAATAGAAAGAGTTCAAAAGATATTTTTTTTTTAAAAATGGAATTTAAACATAATTTTCCCTTCCCCTACAATACACTTTAGTTTTATATGTCATAGCATCAGTACATTTACAGAGTATTTGAATGTCACATCCACGCAAGAACTGATAACAAAGCAGGTAAAAGTGCTAGCACTGTTAAAATTTAGGACTTCTCCCAAATAACTCTACCTGCTCTTCAGCCTTCTCCTGAAATGAAGGCTGTCAACATTCATCACCCAGTTTGAGGTATGGGCAGAATAAAAATCTGCAACTGGTACTCCCCGCCCCGCCTTGCCTCTGCTGAAATATAACAACAATCTGTTGATCTGGTAATTGACAATAGTGGTGCACAATCTCTTACCTCAGTTCAGCTTGTACATAATTTAATCACTGTATTAAAAAAAAAAGTTATTTTGAAACATAGTATTAATGCTTAACTTAAAAAAAAAAATCCCCAACTTTAAGTCTTCTTTGAAACCATGTCTAAATGTTCTTGTTCCAGATTTAAAGCTTCACATAAACACCGGACAGAAGGATGACAATTTTAAACAAAGAGAGCACCTAAAAACATACCATAGGTAAAAATGAAACCAATAATCTCTCCGCTTCATAAAAATGTAGAAACCTTGTCAGCAACAGTAGTACACTCAGAACGAACAAGGTGAAAAGGAGCATCTAGAATACTCAAGAGGCTTGCTATGCTACTTCTCTTTATTGCCCATTCTCTCATTTGTATGGATGGCCACTGCATGAGAAGATGCCTGGGATAGTTCTCTTATCTTCCTTTCACCACTGCTGCCAGCTGAAGTCGTCATTGCTGCCAAAGACCAAGAAAAATCCTAGGATTGTGGCGAAGATGACCGTATTCCCCGTAAGAACAAGTGCACACGCACCCCAGTAAATCTGCGAACAAGGGGAGTTTAGTTAGACACTTTTTGAACCAAATACTGACAAGACAAAAGGTGATGATGTCTTAACGTCACATTACAAAGTTCAGCACCAGGTCTGTGATGCAAGAAGGTGGTATCTCATTATCTGTGGTTACGCCAAGAAGTCTGGGTTTACCCAAAATGACTCGGCCAATCCACAGTTAGCCAAGCAGCACTGCAAGTTTCTTCTGGCTGTGTTCAAAGCACTGGCTAGCGGGCACAGCTCTTTTGCTGTAACATCCAAAAATGGTAAAGTAAGGCTAGGCAACAGCATCAAGCACATCTGCAGCCCAGCTATACTTGCTAACTGTGCCGTAAGACTTTTTTAAGGAGACATTTAAGGATGCAGGTCTTCAAAAGGCCAGCAGATATCCCAGTAACAAAAAAGGAGGTGAATGTTTTCCAAGGAGAGCGAGTGGATTACTCAAAGGATGTGAGGCATTCAAACCAACTGTCTGAGCTGTTCTTGCCTAAAGAGATTTTAGGAAAATGCACTCCGTGTTTTTTGATGTAGTAATGCTCTCTGAAATTCACACAAACAACATCATATTTTAAAGGATTTTAATGAAAAGCCATATAATGGGAAAGATGTAATGACAACTCAAAAATTTAAAAAATAACACCAATTAATTTACAGTGAGTGCAAAAATGCATTGTTTATTCATGCTTCCTTATCCCAACTATTCCACAAATTGCCTTCAAAGTATTCTATACACTTTTATATTTGGTTACTTGCCTGTTAAATTTTCACACTATTTTCTGTCTCATTTTCTCTGCATTGCATATAGGCTGTCAGGGTTTTTATTCCATGACCACGCGAAGCAATTTGCAATCACAACATTCTGCTATGTTTCCGTTTCTAGCGTTAGTTTTTCTTGCCAAGAAATTTCTTATTCTGTTTCCACTGCAAGCATCTTAAGAACGTATTTATAAAAGTCACTTAGCACATGACAGCTTTACTTTCAGTAAAAAAACTATAAAGAACAAAGTTTTCTAGAAAAAAAATCATAGATTAATAGATGGAAATATTACTAACCAGTTCTGCTCTTGCAAACACTATCGGCAGCCCAAATGCTGAGACAACAATGCCTGTTGTAAGAAATATTGCTAGCTCCTTGCAGGCATTACTTGTAGCGTCTGTGTCATCTACCAATCTTCTTGCTATGCAGTATGGGATAGGAGAAAGGATGTAAAAAAACAGAACAAACAGTGGCCAGTACTGGCTGAAAAAGAAAGGAGAAGAAAAGTTCAAGTTAACTCAATTTACTTCCTGTTCTTCCTAAAATCAATGCAAGGCATTTCCCCCATCCAGCACCCCTATTCGGGAAAGACAGACAGAAGCCCAGAGAAAGCAAATCCCCTGCTTTGCAACAAGCTGACATTAATCCAACAGACCGTGTTTGTGAGCGGCTTCAGCTGACCTCAACAGCAGCTGCAGAGAGCTCACTAACAGGATATTCATAAAGCAAGACTTCACTAAGCCAAGCCTAAATCTAATGCCACCTCGCAAGATGAGCTTAACTATTAAGTTTAACCTGACAGCTTTATTTAAGAATTGCAGAGATACCTTTGTAAAGCCTTCACGTCGTTTTGCCCATAAGTTTTTCAATGCATGTACGTGGAACAGGGTATTGTTCTCAGCCAATACTCAGGGCACTTAGAGTGGTTTTTTTTTTTTTCCATAAACCTGAACACAACTAACCAAAACCTACAAAAATTACACCATCATACTCGGCAACATTTTCTTTTATTGCTTGCAGCTCCCCAGACTAGGTTTCTCAGACACACCAATGCAGCTGCACATTATTTCAATAAAACTTGATTGCATCATTTGAAGGGTGACTGTATAATGACCTCCTTCCTAAGGGTTTGTGCCACCAGCCCTGATTTTATAACAAAAGAAAGCTGGCATAAGAAAGCTAGTCATATGTAGAAAACCGCCATTTACAACCACTTACAGAAGAACTACAAACAGGATATTTGATATTTATTTAACTATAAATAACTCAGTTTAAAAGATTTTCTGTAAAGTCAGCATTCACTTGCAAAGGGTCAAAGCGACACACCTGACTTCCTGAAGCATTGGTCTACTGATTCGTATCTCCTGGAAATTAAGAGACCGAAATCAACAGACCAACAGCAGAGATAGCAGCTGCAATTACTCCAGACACTACATTACCAAGTGCGTACACTCCAGACACTACATTACAGGCCCACCTGATAGTCACCGACAGCCCACTACCACTCAGTAGCCAGAGAAAACACAAATGCCTCCCTGATAACAGATACTTGCTGTCTGCTTCTGGAGGTGCTATCTGCTGTCCAGCCATGGAGGGACAACATTGGAGACACGTTAGGACAGTGCGTTCTGTAACATTTTGCAGCCAGACCTGGTAATTTAACTTTTGTTGTCTACACTTCTATGGTGAAATTTAAGTCCTAGATGGTGTCCTGATTTGAGCAACACAGTACGAATTTCTCTTCTAACGCTTGGGAAAACTGCAGTTTTAGAAGACTCTAGTGTCTGAATTTGTGAAAATATTTACATTATAGCCAGCTATGGGATGTGGGTTTCAAGGTCTCAGTGTTTTCGAGTTAGCCAGGTGCAGAGATGCAGAGGAGCGATACCCAGGCACTTGACCCAAGCTGGCCAACAGGATTATTTCACACCATGAACGTCACATTCAACATAAATTAGAAAGGTTGCTGAGAAGTTCACTCTCTTCTATGATGGCTGCAATCCTGAGAACTTCTTGGCCTGGTGCTGGACCCCTGAGCCCTTCCCTTCCTCCCGAAGCCATAGTGCTCACAGTGTCCCACATTTGCTGCCCACTGCTGGGAGTGCACAGCTTCCTGCTGATAGAATTGGCTGAGTATAAACCTTGTATATTTTATATTGGTATCAAGATTGGTTCTTTAGTGTTATTAACGTTAATTATCTAGTCTCATTCTACTAAATGTGTTTGTATTTCAACCCACGGGTTTTCTTGTTTCTCCCGATTCCCTTTCCCGGGTGGGAAGGGATCATCAGGTGAGAGAATAATTGTCTGAACAACAATGTTGTGGGTTCCTCAAACCATAACAGATGGTCTTTTTCCCCACCCCAATCTTTTTGGGAAAAAAAAAAAAAAAAGGCAAAACAAAACAAAAATCCTCCTGCACGCAGAGGACTTGTTACAAAAGCCAAACCATTTGGAGATAAAGGCACGTCAAAAAAAAAGAAGGGAGAAGGGGAGGAGAGTGCACCTTACTTGTATTGGGGAAGAGCGCATCCCAGCATCAGGAACATCAAGCCGACGGCTCCCCCGAAGGACAGGCTGATCAGGGCTGCAACGGAGCACACACCGGCATCGGGTGAGGGACTGGTCACGATGGAACAACACAAGCCCTCGGGAGCGGTGGGGGGGCGGCGCTGCCTCAGTGTGGGGGGGGTGCGGAAAGCAGCGGCCGCGCCGCTCTCCCCATCCCCACCCCCGGCAGCGCCCGCGCCGCTCTCCCCCCTCCCGCGGCAGCGCCGCTCCCCCACCGCCCCCGGGCAGCTGAGGTCAGCCCCAGCCCCTCTCCCTACCCGCTCCCCACCGGCGGAGGCCCTGGGCCCTCCCCCACCGCCACCGGGCGCTGCGCGGCCTACCCAGAAGAGGTGAGGCACCCCACCACCGTTACCATGACAACTCCCCCATCCCCCCCCTTTCATCACCCACTCCACACCGCACCTTTGATACCGGCCATGGCGCCGCACCGGCGGAGGGGCTGCGCGCCGGGAAGCGGAACTAGCGTCCAGCGGGAAGCGGAAGCGGCCCCCGCCGGGGGCCACTTCCGGCCACAGAGCCCTCTCGTCGCCTATTGGCCCTGCCGGCTGATGGAGCGGGGCTTGAGGGCGGTGCGAGCGCGCACTCCTCTTCAGGCCCCGCCCCTTCCGGCAGGATCCAGGGCTGACTCACCTCAGGGCTGTCATGGCGCCCGCTGCGCTATTCCTGCTCCTCCTCTGCGCTGCCCCCGGTCCCGCCCGGGGCTGGGACCAGCCGGGTGAGAGCCGTGGGGGCTGGGTGCGCCTCCTTGAAGCCCTCCCGGCTGCCTCTTGCGCCTCTCCCGCCACCGCGGCGGCGGCGGGGCGGGGGTTCTCGGGCCTGAGCGCTGCGCAGCGCTGCCGGGTTAGCGGCGGCCTGGGCGGGGGAGAGGGCGGGCCGGAGCCTGGAGTGCTTTTGGGTTTGGGCTCCCTTTAAATCGGCTTGTGCCGCAGTGATAATTCCATAGTGGGGGTTATGTGTTCTGAGAGACTAATCCCGAGCCCCCTCCGAAGGAAGTGGGAAGTACTGCCACGTTCTTCTCTGGGCGTCTGAGTCTTCTCAAAGTTTCACCCTGTTGCGTCTTTTGTATTGTCAGCCTTGTTCCTGAGAGGAGGCCCTTGTGGCTAAGACGAACGCATCTTGGCAAGTGTTGATCTTTGTGCTACCTGTTTCAGGGAGGGTCCTGCTGAGGGAGGTGCAGGCGCTCACTCTCCGCAGAGGTCAGTACACGACATCCCGGCGGACAGCTGCAGTTCCTCAGTTACAGTGCACGGGAGGCAGTGCTGGTTGTTCCCATGTCCCTGAGGTTGTTCAGTGTTACAACAAAGGTTGGGATGGCTACGATGTACAGGTAACTGTTTAAAACTTGTTAAACGTTTAATGAAATCATTCTCCCCTAGACTTGGTAACTTCTGAAGGAGAAAAGAGTAATGGGCTAGGGTGCCAGTTCAGTTGACAGGCTGAGAGAGTTGAGGTTGTTCAGCCTGGAGAAAAGAAGGCTCCAGGGAGAACTTATAGCAGCCTTCCAGTACCTAAAGGGGGCCTGCAGGAAAGATGGGGAGGGATCTTTAGCTGTGTAATGGTAGGAGTGTAATGGTAGGATGAGGGGTCACGGTTTCAAACAGAAAGAGGGTAGATTTAGATTAGATATTAGGAAGAAATTCTTTACTGTGAGGGTGGTGAGGCACTGGAACAGGTTGTCCAGGGAGATTGTGGCTGCCCCATCCCTGGAAGTGTTCAAGGCCAGGCTGGATGGGGCTTTGAGCAGCCTGGTCTAGTGGGAGGTGTCCCTGCCCATGGCAGGGGGGTTGCAACTAGGTGATCTTTAAGAAGTCCCTTCTAACCCGAACCATTCTATGATTCAGTTCGCTTTTTGTTAGATGGCCTTTGACAACTAACGCTTAGCCTAAATGCTTTTTGGGTTTGGATTTTCTATAACTACTGTAGTTATACCTTTGACATATTTCTGAAGGCTGTAATGTAAAAACACTGCATAATGCACCTTGGTTGGTTTTAATTAACATGTTGCTCGAGTTTATAAAAATCAAACTCTTGTTAACCCTTGAGGATGGTCTTTGGTATTGCTGCGTGGATTTCCAATTTTTAGAGTAGAAAGGACTATAAGTATTTGCATCACTTCAGCTCTATCTTCTAAAAACTAAAAGTTCAGATATCTGTGACTTCCTCTTGCATGTTAGTACTTCAGTCAGGTATTTCAATGGACAGACATGTATTTATCGTTTGTTAGCTATTACCTAGACTTCCACCAATTGACTAACCAGGAATCAAAGCTGCAGATAATGGTTAAAACTAATACAGTATTATAAAAGTATAATCAAATTTGAATTGGCAGCTGATAATGCCATCCTGAATGATCATTTTAGAAGCTACGTTTATTTTTCTTTCCAAAATATGTGTCACTTGCAGTTAGAGGTGATACCTAAGTTCAGATACTTCAAGAAAATGTGAGACTAAGCAATCTGCATGTGTTAACTGCAGAATCACAATCTGATTGTTAAGTGTGGCATATGAATTCCTAATGATGTCTGTCCCAATTTCTTTTGATTTTTATGTGGACACAAATGCAGTCAGGTGCACTGGATTTCAGGCTTTCATATTGTATTTTTGTAGCTGCCATCCATTTTAGTAGGGTTAGGGAATTTAGTAAGTAACTGTTGCACAGGGTACAGGTTATTTTTAGAAGTATTCTGGTACCGAAAGCAGGGATACTTGAAAAACCTGTTCAGCATAGAAGAACAAAATCTGTCAGAGTTGTAACTCTTCTGTGTTCTGAAAGATCAGATTTTTTTAACTTTATAGGATTTTAAAAAACATTCTTAGTTAATTTCAAATTCCTAGTCCTCTTCAAAACAAGAACGCTCAGAAGTTTTTTACCCTGTGGCCTTTCACATGATTTGTTAACAATTACAGCTTTATTTCAGAGCATATTTGGGGAAGCAGAGAGACATTTTCATCTCTGGAGCAACAGATTTTACTTTGTATTGTGTTTATTTTTTCAGTGGCAGTGCAAAGCAGACTTGGAAAATACCTACCGTTTTGGACAAATTGAAGTGAGCTGCGAAGGCTACGATTATCCAGATGATCCTTACATCTTAAGAGGCTCCTGTAGTTTGCTATTCAAGCTAGAGCTGACTAAGGAAGGTGAAAGAAAAGTGAAGAGCTCTGGAAGCTTTGGCTCTGGCTATTATCAGTCAAGGAAGGATTCTTCTGATTCTGGTGCTGGAACGATTGTCATAATTGTTCTTCTGGTTCTTGCTTTTGGAGTATACAAGCTCTTCCTCAGTAACCCGCAGCCTCAGGAGAGTTTTGGTGACAGTGGTGGATTCACTAGGCCTTTCTGGCAGAGTCAGCAGGCACCTCCTCCTCCTGGTTTTAAGTCCAGCTTCACAGGTACGTCCCCGAGCCATTTATAGTACTCAAAAGAGCAAGCAAGATCTTACATTTTTGTCTTCAGTAAGTGCAGGTGGGATAGACTTAAAACCAATGCATTGGCAGTTGACTCTGCTGAATTGGCTGCAGAGCCTGCAGTCAGCTTTGCTTTCTGTTCTTTGTTCAAAAGTGAAAATAAGAACTTGATTTCCCACAGGCTTTCAGGGCATGCTGTGCAGCAAGCTGCCCTTTGAACCTTTGAAAATCCATCTCCCTACACTCTGCAAGCATTCTCTTCATACTCTGTGAAATATGAGGATTGTGACAGGGAAGAATAATTTTCATAAGTAATGTGGAAGAGAGAATAGTCTCACGCAGGCAGGAACAAACTCATGCCAAAGAAGCACTTTGAAACTTTACAGAAGATCTTTCAGCTGTTGGGCTGCCAGACCCCTGATTTCATTGACAAAACAGTTGGAGTTGAGTATCATGTAGCAGTCCTCTGTTTAACAGGTGCTGCAGTGCAGTCCCAGTGGTTGAAAGGTTTGGTTCCCAGAGCAGAGAACGATGTCTGTGAACTATCATTAGAGGTGCCTGTCATGTGAAGTTGAAAATTGTATAAGCAGTGACAAGTCTGCTGCTAGGAAAAGATGCGCTTGCTCTTTTCCCAGAAAACTGGTGACTTTTGTCACTTAGTAAATGGTCTGCCTTAGATGATCATAGTACCTAAGGGAAATAAACATTATTGATCTGGTGTTTGACCAACTCATTTAATCCTGTGAACATGTGAGATGCTCACAGCACTGGAAATCAAATTATACTCTGACAAGTTGTATCACTCCATCTCTTCTGGTGAGTTAGAGAAAGGGTTCTATCAAGTAAATAACTAGCAAGGATTAAGTTTACTTAGTCAAAAGCTTATATTTTAATAATGCTTGTTAATGCTTTCTTCTGGGTTTGCTCAATCCACTCGGCCAACAGAGGGTGCCAGTATAACTCTTCTGGATACCCTTGTGCAGGGCACGTGCAACAGAAAATAAAAGGGATTCTGCTTCTGTATTACCAGTGGCTTTGCAAATTGCTTTCCATGTAGTTATTTCAGACTTCAGACAGTCTGTCTATGCTGTGTGTGCATCTATGACCTCTTCCTACTGGCATTATTGTGGTAGTTACTAAGAGCCCTGGTCATAAGACAGGGCTTTGTCATACTAGGCACAGGCAAAAGAGAGTGAAGAGTCACTTTCTCATTTTCTGTCCTGTTCCTTGCAATTAATTTCACCAATGCATTTTTCATTGCAGGAGTCTAATATCTAGCAAGGGTAGGGCCTTGAAAATATGTTTTCTTGATGATTACTGAAAATTGATACACTTCAAATTCACATTGGGAGCCATACATATAAGGCTTAACTTATGGCATTTTTAATAACGAGTATCAATGATTTCTCCTTGGATTTCAAGGAGAAATCTAACACCACCGCACAAGATAAGCTTAACTCTTAGGTTTAACCTGTCAGCTTTATTTAAGAATTGCAGAGATACCTTTGTAGAGCCCTCACGTCGTTTTGCCTGTAAGCTTTCAGTGCGCATGCATGGAACAGAGTATTGTTCTTAGCCAATACTCAGCAGCAGCCATGGGGCGCTAAATTTTGGCAGCAGAGCAAAAGCACATCTCTGAGTGTGTATGTCCATGTGTTCCAGGAATATATTAGTCTTTGAAAATCTGGATGGTAATGAAAAGCCATGGTGTTCGCTTATTGCTGTTAATATTTAATTTGCCTCATTTTAAATCCCCTTAACATGCAGAATGCATCCTGTGAAACTTGTTTAGCTAGCCTATCTTAATTAAATTCTACTTTTTTCTGTTAGTGTTTTGACATGACCCTTAATGTTTATTTTAGGTATTTCAACAAAAAATTACTCAGTTTTCTGAGTCAGTGTTCAGCCACGGTGCTTTTGAACAAATAAGTTTGTTCATCTCCCTGGTTTACGTCATTTTTACAGTAAATTAAGTACTACTTTTTGTTCCAAATCAGCATAGTTTAATGGGTATACTATCCCAATGAGAGTTTATCTTTCTTCCAATGCATTTAAAATGAAATTCATCATCAAATACCAATGTAGACTTAAACTGTTTTTTTTATCTTCAGTTACTTCAAACAATTCACACCAGTTTGAGGACAAACCAGGCCCTGTATAACTTTCACATAGAAAAATCTCTGGTCCACTTGTTTAGGTGGACATATTTCAGGGTGACTAATATTCTTTTTAGTCCTTGCCTTTTACACTTCCCTATGCATTAAACCTGAGATTGGGTTTATTCTTACATAGGTGTTTTTCTCTAGGCCAGAAAATTATTCTACTTTGGTTTTGCATCTTCTCTTTTTATTTCTAAATGGAAGACATTTGGTTCCGAGTCAGAACGTCATGTTATGCAGGTCACACATGAAAAATCTGTGACTCTCCTCCCCCCACAACCCACTTGCAGTTTCATCAAGGTATTTGTCAAGCCTGATGACTCATGCATAATAAAACCTTTGCAATGTGATTGGAGTTAGCATGTCTTTAGATAACAAATACCAGACTAGGATTCCCAGAAACAATACAAAGTAATGTTAGCCGTTAGACTGAGCCACTGTTACTCAAAATGTGCAGCTGTTCTGAGTGAGATCAGAAGCAGTGAGTTTTAGTGGTTAGTTCACTGTTTGGTTTTATGTACTCGATGTGTGTTCCTGCATTTGCATCTGGCCTGCTGTGTGACCTTGAGCAGATTATTCTTTCTTCATTTCCATTTCTATTTTTTAGTCTAACTTGTTTGATTGTAAATCTGCAGGCAGGGACTCTTTGCCATGTTTTGCAAACATTAGGGCTGTGAGATTGAGTGAAAGCTAATTTTTAATGTAAAACTCTACGTTAGTGTTCATTTCTATGTTTTTTCCTGCTTTCCAAACTGTGAGGCCTCTCAAGCTAAGCTCGGTCAAGAATCTACTGAAATCAGGAGGAGTTTGTTGTCTTAGTTTTCCATTATTTTTAACAGGGGAGAGTCTTGTTGCAACAGCTGGCCTGAGGATTAGGTGCCGCTAACTGATGTTTTCCATTTTCTTTTTGTTTAAGAGGGCAACAGCTTTGGGACTCATTCCAGTCATGAAACCAATTCAGGACCAGGATTTTGGACTGGATTAGGAGCAGGAGGCTTGCTAGGCTACTTGGCTGGCAGTCACAGGTAAAATATGCGTGCTATCAGATTTTAAGTATTTAAGCTTTCAAGGGGTATGCCATTTACTATGTTTACGTTGTTTCTAAGCTTTCAGGCCTCTGTCGTTCAACCTGTAAAATCCTATGTCTAGAACAATTTTGAAGAGCAATTCATAGCTCCAGCAGCAGAGACATTTTAAGCATGTTTCTGGGCAAGAAGAATTGGGTGGCCTGAGGTGCTTCATTCTGCTTTAGCTGATTACTCTGACCTGGCATGATGGCCTGCAAATTTATAATGATAATTTAAACATCCATCTACAGATTGCCTTAAAACACAGATAATAATTTTAAGCATAAAACCGTCTGTAGATAGGTCTCTGGTATCAGTGTCATCTTTCCTAAAGCAGTCTGGATAGCAGCTGCTCTTCTGTGATACTCGGGGTGGTCAAATTAAGCAGCCTTTAGTCTACAGTCCTGCGTATGGGAAATCCAATGGCCCGTGTATGGAAATCCAATAGGTGTCTTTTTCCAAAGGATTTGTAGTTCATATCAAAGTTGTATTTTGGAAAAACAACGCAAACAGCATTCAAAAGCAGTCTCAGTGCTGGAGTAAACATCTGCTGGTCATATTTGCTAAACACTTTTAAACACTGAAGATCCATCAATTTCAGATAAATAGTTCAAAGGGAGCAATTGCTGCCACTTTAGACTTCACTAGGGAAAATATGTGGCTCCTGCAGGGAATCTTCAGAACCCAAGCAGTTTCCTCTATTTATCAATAACTGCATGTGTATCAAGTCTAATCCTGTAGTAATATAACAGATTAAAATGCAGTAATAATGCAAATAATTAAATATGCAATAATGCAAAATTAAATATGCAGTAATATAACAGATTAAAAATAACCACATACATTTTTTTATATTGAAAGTTTGGAAGTAAGATCATGTGGACAGGAGTGTGTTAAAACATATTCCTTCATTGTAAAGTTGGGTTTTTTGTAATGACAGAAGCCTTGTCAGGATTGCTTGTTTATTAAGTAAGTAAAAACTTGGGACGTAAGAGAATTTCTAAAATGTCCAATGTGCATTCTTGATCGCATAAAGTCAAGTAAGGTGAAACTGGGACGGTGATGCCATCAACAGTAGAAATTGTTTCTAAATTAGCTTTGAGTAGAGCTTTAGAGGTTGAAAGGTCATACCTTGGATTCAGTGTCTTAAAAGTCTTTTCCAACCACAATGATTCTACGATTCTATGATCTTGTTTTATTATATTAACCCTGCTAAGAATTCTTAAAAGGTATAATGTGTTAAAGGTCTTATTGACTTGATATTTCTTAAGCCTTAAACACGACTCTTGTGTTTAAGCATTATATTTATGTATTGTCTACATACAGGTTGGTTCCTTAATTTCCACACGCATCTCCCATTTCAGTAGCCACCTCTTATTGTGCAAGATTAGAGGCCTAACTGAATATTTAAGTCCAAATACATGAACGAGCTTCCTAACTTGGGCTTGTTTTCTTTTAAAACAGTCTTTGGTCCGCTTTTTTTTTTTTCCAGTTTGAAGTGATGTGCCGGAAAATGCTGGTGCCAGAAAGTGTGAGATAGCTATTTGTAAGTTTTAACAGCAGGAAATTCTGTATCCATAGGAGCAAGTTATTTAAATCAGCGAGTCAAAGGTCATTACTGATACAACCTTTTTAAAATAGTTTATAGAACAGAGGGATGGGGTTTTTTGTCTTACATGGCTGGGACGTAGGTGTTGCCAAAATACATTTAAGCTTCAAATGTCAAATCTACTTTCTTGTCCAACAGAATCTATGGTCAGAATTTCAGAGGGAAAAATTTCCTCGTTTGCAGTTGTTAGAATTGCTTATCCTTTGATTTACTTTTGAAAGTCTACAGAGGTTATTGTGACAACACTGGTTACCCTTGCTCTGAACGTGTTAATTACATTAAATGGGGAGATTTCCAGCTTTGAAACAACTGCCTGCTTACAGTTTTCTCTCAGAGGTGCAGTCCCCTTGTTTGGAATGGTAACTTCTTAATTTTTCATAAGGTCACTGATGAAGCCTTCCTTCTACTCTGTTTTTCATCAGAGCACAGCCACGTTCCCCATATTACAGTATGTGGACAGATCCCACAGCAGCACCGCCAATGAATGGGCAGTCAAGCAATTCTACAGAAGGTAGCAGTTCAGGAACAAGAACTGCTTCTGGTAAGGCAAAAGACCTTTTCATCTCTTGAAGCTTGAGAGAGTTTGACCTATCATGGTTACACAGTTGTTAGTTGAGGTTCAGCAAGCATTCTTTGTTTTATTTTACCAGTTGGTACAGGTGGGCATATAGCAATGTGCCTTATTTCTGTTTGCTATGGAAGTAGGGAAGCCGTGGGGCGTATGAAACTCCCCACAGACCTACAATGGGCATGGTACCACCAGCACAGGGTTTGTCTTCACCTGCAAGGTGCATTAGTTTAAGGCTTTCCCCTTTTGCTGTGTCCTTCTCTAGCAAACATGTACTAACATGATTTCTTCATAGAAAGCACGTTGTCTAATCTGCAAGAACAGAATCTTTTTCAGGCTACTCAGCCCACAGTTGCTTGCTGTTCTACTATATGAGAATAAGTTTAACTCATCCTGCTTACCGCCTTTAGCCTTATTAGAACTAGAGAGCCCAGTGGAAAGGCTGTGATGGGACTGACGCTTTTCTTTTTTTCTCCTTTGCAGGCTTTGGGGGCACAAAACGAAGATGAAATCCGTGACGTTATTACATCTGAGTGATTGAACTAAACCTTCCTGTGTGGTAGCACTTTTTGTAGTAGTAGGCTTCATAAGAGGATATGAGAAGAGGTGTGAAGGACTAGGCAAAGAATTCCTCTCATAAGATGCAAAATAAACTCATCCAAGTTACGAAGAATCACGTTACAGTGCCTATATATCTGTCTGTACTTGAGGGATTGTGGCAATGGAAGCCTTACCAGATTTTCAAAGCAAGTAGCTTACTCATGTTCTGGGCTTAATTTCATTTAATCCAGAATTTTCTGAGTTTTTCTTGGTGGTCCAGTGTCCGAAAGGCCTAGTGTGTAATCCACCTGATATCTAAGGGGTGCTGTTCTTTGAAGCTACTATTGTTTGTCTTTGTAAAATTCATGTGAACATTACTGTGAGTGCAATCAGCTACTTGGATGGGTGTTGGGGTTTTTCCCGAATGGAAAAGAGCAAAACTAGAGAGAGAGAGAGACAGACTAACATTAATACAATGTTTTTATCTGTGCTACGTGACTGTTGGAGCCAAAATTGGCATATTCGAGAGCACTCCACATTTTAGGGTCTGTCCAAGTGGCTGTGCAAAACTGTGGAACTTTGTGTATAAATTATGTTTAAAAAAATAAAATAACCTGAAATGAGACAAGATGGTCCTTCTCTAATTTGGATGTTTTTCTGGAAGACTGGGGTCATTTAAATTCAGGTGGCTACGGACACTTTGCCCACATTGAGGCTCCAAACTTTTATGGTGGATGTTAGCAATGCTATGAAAACTTCTGATGTGAACTGGCTTATATCTCAGCCCCTGTCTGTCCTGCTAGATGTCCTGTCCAGAGCACAGTAAACCATAGTGCTCATTGCAAAAGGGAAGGGAGCATTCTTAATCCAAAACTGGTGGTATCTGTGGAACACAGTAGGCCTTGAGACGAAGCAAAGAAAGGAAATTGAATGTCTTGTAGGGTTTAAGCTTTCCTAAATGTACTTTTTAAAAACAAAGTGCTGTCAAAAAGTGGGAAGCAGGGAGGCCTTGCTTTGTTCTGTGATTGATATTTTGGGGCTCTGAAAAGTGTCTCATAGTTCTTCTGTGATTGACTGTGTCCTGGGAGAGGCATTGCTGAAAAAAAATAGAAATTCCACAGGATTGGGTGGGGGGAGCAGTGAAAAATGAGCTGCTTGACCACCAGGTCTTCTCCAGAGGCTGTTCTAATACAGTTGAGCAGTGTGTGTCCACAGCTCTTCTGTGCTGGCAGCAGTCTGAGAAGCAAAGCTTTCGTCCTTGTGAAAATACTGTGTCTGGGAATTGATTAAAACTGTTACAGCAAAAGCAAAGCACTGTTTTCCTGATGCCAGCTGCATCTCCACAAGGAGATTTGGCAGGTATGGTTAGTCTAGGAAAGTGACTTCAGCATTACTCATCTAAAAGCAACTATGTCCATTTATGAGTGCAGAAATAATTGGCTCAAATGACAACGCCAGAGCTCAATGTCTGGCTTAAGCAATAAAAAAAGAAAACCAACATAGAAATATTTAAGATGTTGACAGAAGCTACAAAAAAGTGTTAGAGCTTGCGCTGAAAATGTGAAAATATTGATAAAATTGATAACTTGAGGATAAAATAGTGGTTTGCTACTCAGAGCTGCGTGGGGACTGGAGGGAAAATACTCTCATTAACAGCCTGCTCTATCAACCTAGAAAGCCAGAAAACATCAGAGACCTTATTGTTGGCCTATTAGGAAGTTTTACCTTTTATGAGGAAAAGTACATGACAAATCTTTGTCTTTTTGACCAAATATAGGAAAATAATGTATTTTAAATGTGGAGTTCTTACTTATTTCTAAGTGTGTTCGGGTTGAAATTTGTCACAGTCAATACTCTTTCTGCCAACTAATTGCATAACAATGAAAATGGAATTTTCCTACCTGGGTAGTTTGAAGCTGAAGGTTGGTCTCAAATGATGACATGTTATGAAATGTTTTAGACAATGTTTTCATTTGTATTTTTAGTTTCTGCATGAAATGTGTTTTGATGTGTAAACCTGATGAATTACCACCGTTTCTAAATCTGTCTGTAGGATATTTTTGCCCGTCCCTTTGATAAAGTAATGAATTAAGGGAATAAGGAGTATTTCCATCTTTAAAGCACTGTCTTGGGGCCTGCAGGGATGGCTCTGTCTGTTTTTCAGGGTTGTCTGTGTCTCATCGTCAACTTCCCAGGTGGTGTAATAACATCCTTTACCTCCAGACACAGAGCTGGTGAGCTGTATATTGTTTCAACAAATTAAAACAGTACTGGGAATAGAGTTGTTTTATAGATTGCATTTTCAATAACAAAATTCTGAACCATGTGAGGAAATGAAGGACTGCTTTTAAATTAAGGTTTCGCAGCTGAGTCTGCAGAAAAGCTCCATTACGTTGGTGAGTTCTCAGTTTTACAAAGTGATTATCTGAACCTTTCAAAAGAAATTACAATCACTGCTGCTGTTCCCCGTTGTGGATATAGCAGAACTCTACCCTGGGACAGCAGCTGATGGATCTGCTGCTTATACCGAGAATGTGTCACTGCTGAACAGAGGGACGCAGTTCAACTTCTTGGCAGTAGTCATGTAAGGTTAAACAGAGACCTGCAAATTCCGGTGTCAAAGTTTCCTTGATCAAAGATCAAGGATGTTGGTGAGGCTTCTGAATGAAAAGAACTTGTGGAAGGCAACTTAGAGCTCATACTTGTTGAGTGACCCTGAGCTTCCTTCCTGAACATCTGATCTGGAAAGTCCTAGTCTTCCTTCTGCTCCTGGGCAGGGTTCTGGCAGCATCTTCACAGCAACTTCATAGTTGCAAGGCATACGCAAATGCTTAACTGTTAAATGCTGTTGTAGGGTAATTGCAGTTGTGCTTGGCACCTGGGACTAGTTCTGCTCCTACTCTGACATGGCTTACACCCTCACACAAAGCTAAAGCTCATTACAGGGACGAAACTCCTGATTTTACAGCTGACTTCCCCTGAAGCATGTGATGAAAGAAAAAAAAAAAAAAGATGCACAGAGATAAGCTTTCTCTGTGCCACTCTGTCTTGTGACTCAGCTCCCAGGTCAGATCTTGGCTAGTTCTGCAGACTGTCGTGCTATGCAGCTTGCCCTTTTCTCTGGGTGCAAGGTGTGTGTTAGGCTTATCAGCAAGGGGAGGTGCTACATTGTTTTTCTGAAAAATAAGTCTTCCGTGATCATCACTTTACATCATTAAGTTCCAAAAGGGAAATTAAGCCAGGTGGCACGATTTCAAGCACTAGGAGATAAATTGCTGGAATAAAGTAGCAAGCAATACCGGCCTGCCCAGCCATCTAATAGCTGAAAGTGCGGGATTTGTGCTTGGACTGTTCACTTAGCACCAATTACAAGTGGTGTGTTTTTCCCACCTTAGTAAAGCACATTAGTATTACTTCTTAATATTTTCAGAGTACCTATCAACCAGTGATTCTGGTACAGAAACAGTCCATCTGCCTCCAAACTAAAGTATATGAGCAAAACCACAAAAACAGTTAAAAAAAAAAATAAAAAAAAAAGAAAAGACCCTCTCATGGAGATACAGTCCGTACCAACAGACGATGCTGTTGTCTCATGTTGTGTGTAATGAAACGTGTTGTCAGGTCCCTTGTTCTCCTCCCACACCCACTGGGGCAGTTCAGGGTGAAGTGCTGCTTGGGAGAGGCTCCATATCCCTCAGCATATTTTGTTGAAACTTTCTGCAGCTGATTCTCTTGCTTTCCCAATATCGTGTCCAGCTACAGTAGTTTTTGCTTTCTGACCTCTCCTTTCCCATTGCAGCTGTGTTTTGCCAGTGCTAATGAAAATAATCAGCAGACTCCCTTTGTGGCCTGTATTTCTTAACTCCCGCTGTCTTCCATCTTATAGTTCCCTCTGTTCCTGCTGAGTGTCAATGTTTCTTCAGCGAGGAAGTGACAAACACTTGCAATAAGTGAGCTGGGACATTGAGCTGGGAGTGGCTGGAGTAGATGGAGATGAAGTCAAGGGAGCAAACTGTCAGACTGTGAATTGGCCTTTGTGGGCAGTAAGTCTGTGAAAAGAACTTTTTTTCAGCCTTCTGTCAGAAAAGGATTTTTGTCAAGGGTACAGCGTTGGTGGCTGGAGCGGATTAAGAACCAGTGAACTGGCAGCATGGAGAAGACCTCAAAACACCCTTTCCATCCTACCTTAGGAATGATGAAGACTTGTACTAGTATAACCAGGAAGCTGGACCAGGATGTGCTAGCTCAGCCACTCCACGGACGTGCCATTGCAAATCCTGTAGGTAGATGCATGTTTAAAGGCATCAGATGCTTCTGAAAATGCCACAGTGCTAGTGCCAAGCACAAGAAAGGGGACTTGACTCTGCATCCGTGTTTCTTTCATCCTGCAGCGTGTGTTGGAATGAACTGAGGCGGCCAGAAATGGAAAGGGTAGCAGGCAAGCATGATGAAGGGTAGTAAGTTTACACCTGCACTCACCAAAGCCAGGCTTGCAGGTGGAGCCTTGGCCCTGGTATGTCCTGTCTGCTCGCTCTTCTCGCACAACAGCGGGAAATCTTAGGCAGCTCTAATAGCAATTGTATCAGGATTATTTTGCTGGGCTTGAAAGTTTCATCCTGCATACCTAAATAAGCCCTAAGGACAATATCAGTGCTGTCTCACATCTAGCCCGATTCAGTTGTCATCTTTGGTGGAGACAAATCACCGTCTGCTTAAAGATCAGGTTCTCCGAGTTGCCACGTGGAGAATTTTTCCTCATTTACTGGATTTGCCTTGAGTTCCCTGGCGCTGAGACTCTCGTACAGTCTTTGCTCTACAACTGCATTCTGGTGTCATTGTACAGGATCCTCTGAGATTTGGCCTTGAGATCACAGTCCCTGCCGGCCAACTTCTATAGGCCTCCTGTGCCCTTGTAATCAGCATGTGGGAATGTATTTATTGAGGCAGCACTGGGATTAGCAGCAATCCAAAAATACCTTTTGCTGCTGCTGAGTAATGGGAGTTACTCATCTCCCAGTCAACTCCTGTAGTCGTTTTCTTGTCATTTAGCAGCTGTCAGTACATCACATCTGCTTTAATGGACAGAAAACAGTCATGGTTGAGAGGAAAAGAGAAAAAAAAAAAGCGTAATGAATGCAGATAAAATGTTGAGGTGGAACAACTTTGCAGAGTTGACCTTCACTCTGGGAATACTTTATCAGCATTCTTTTTCCAGGGGAAAAAGGAGTACGTTATTACTGCTGTGGATTTGAGTAATACCACCAGTGATTTCTGCACCACTCCAGCAAGAGTGGGAGACTAAGAACTGTAACAGGTTTGGTGTTCAGTAAAGTCAGACCTGTTTGGGGCTCGTTGTGGTTTGCTACACCACTTGCAAAGAATTGGTAGCAGTAACAAGTGACGTTAGATCAGTGCAGATTTTCCGTGTGGCTGCAGCATAGACAGAAACAAACTGATCTGTGCTGTTTCTGAAATTGAGGTCAAAATCAAGCTCAAAGTAGGCTGAAACAGCTCAGAAAGTTGTTCCCGTCTTTGCTTTCAAGCCAAGGAGATCCTGTTCAGCTCCGATTGTCATGTGCTGCTGACACCTACTGTCAGCAGTGAAGTGCTGTTTTCCTTAGGTAGGCAAATCCCGTGTCCTCATCAGGACTATTAGCAAACCAGCCAGGCCCCCTGGGTCACAGTGCAGTTTGATTTTCTCTTGGCAAGCTTGGCTGGTTAACCCTACGTGCTCTCCTTCATAACAGGTGGAAGGATTTATTTCCTTTTTCACAAGGAGCTGGGGATTAGGCTGTAGCTAAGCGAATGCGCATAGAGCTGAAACAGTGCAAACATAAGCAATAAGCGGGAGATCACACTCAAAGCAAGTAATCCAGTTTTGCCCAAGATACTAATACGTTCCCTTTAGCTCAGCTGATGCAGCTGCTAAAGGGAAATTAGGGTTTGGACATTTGGAGGGTTTTACATTGTAAAGCTGCTTTGGGCGTAACTGAGAAACAGAACTTTCTGCAGCAGCTGAGAGAGAAACACAACGTGAACCATCTCCAACAGCGTTCAACCTCAGAAGAGCAGGGGGAGAACAAGGAGTCCCAGACAGGAACCAGTGAGTGTTTCTAGCCTGAACCTGCTACCGAGGCATCTGTTCCTCTCCAGTCTTTGTTTGCTCAAGCACCTGAGAGGCCTCATGGAGTGCTACCGCTCAACCTCAACTTGGCGGATCTCCAAGCCGAGAGGCTGTGGGTGAGGGAAGGTTGTATTTGATGACCTTTGGACAGCATGTCAGGAGAGGCTCAGAAAGACAGCTGAGCTACAGGAATGTTTCATGCCCTGGAATGACAAATGAAGCAAGGGCAAGGAATGGCCAGCAAGAGAGATCTTTGAAAAATGATGTAGGATGCTCTGGTGAAGCCAGTCAACATACGGGAGGGTGTCCTTGTGCTCTGTACACTCTAAAGGAGCTGCATCCCCCAGTCTCCGTGTGGCTTATAAGGACATTGTATACATTCATCTGTTGCGTGGAGCTGGCCCTGCCATTCCCTTCCTCTCCTCCCAAATATATGGCCTAACCATACATTTTCACAATCTTGCCAGCTCAGAGATAGGTGCACCTCAAAATCCAGGCCCTCTGGTTTATGAAACTCGCCGCAGCACGCTGTAAAGGCCAAAACCAAGGATGAGATGGAAAGGATTAGGCCATTTCTCAGGAAGGTAAACACATCAGCCACTGAGCCCTTATGTGACTTCTGTCTCAAAAAGCCATAGAACTTGAATTCCAGAAGCAGAAGGTGTCAATGGCCTCCATCAGAGTCAGGGTACTGGGGTAGAGGGAGCTTTGCTCCAAGGCAGTATGACAGCTTTTACATCCTTAGCCACAAGGAGTCTCCTGGCACGGCCTCCTCGTACAGCAAGGTAACGCCAGCTGAAAAGCACTTTTCCCAGTACAGTTTACTGAAATTCTGCAAACAGCACACCTGTAATTGCACTAGAGCTTTTGTGGGCATCGGTGGGAGGAGAGAAGAGCACAGGTATTTTGCATTCCTGTCCCAATACGCATTCTTGGCAGAAGATTTAAACGTAGACCAAACTTAACAATCAGGTTACAATAGATAGCACCCCTTTATTCAGCATTTCTGTCAGATTTGAATAAGAAGTTACCCTTACTGCATTCAGACACCTTCACACTTTCCAGACAAGGCTGCTAACCAAGTGTTAACTTTTCGAAGTGCCACACGAGGGCAGGTAATATTATTTATTACCTGTCTTCCAGGAAACTTTGTACATGAAACATTAGTGTTAAGATTTTGATCATGAAATAAAAGCCACATCCTTTCATCTCAGTAAGTGGCCTGATTTCCTGCTGAAGTCAGGAGAAAAGGCATGGTCAGCATTTTGGGCAACTGTGCCATTTTTACTGAACATCTTAAATAAACAAAAAGCCAATTATTAAATCCTTCATTTGCATTTCAAGAGATGGAGCCTGTGCTAGATTACAGCGTGTGTGCTGTATTATAGCAATCATATAACATCCAAATCTATCCAAGACAGATCTTAAGATCTCATAGATCATAACAAATAAAATCTCGCTGCACGAGTCTGCATTTCCACCTGAGACAGGGCTGTTGCAGGAGCCTCTTCTAGCCATAGCAGCCTACTTTTATAAGCCAGGTGAGAACTGTGGGGAGAAGAAATATCCTTGATTAGCATGAAACAGAGTTTGAATTTTGCTTTGCTATTTTTCTTCAATAAGCTATTTCAGCTTAGTTTTCCTTAGCAACTTACCATGCTACTGACACCCACTGAGTTCAGATGACGACTGCATCTGTCCCGGAGGAGGTCACCGAGCGGGCTGGCTGGTAAAGGGGGAGTTAACAGGACTGGCATGATTTTCCTATCCTGCAGTAGTGCCTGAGGGCCCCAGGCAAGACTGGGAGAGGAGACGGATCATACTGGGCACTGCACCCCCCACCCTCAGTAAGGCACAATCCCCCTGGGCCCCCAGACTGGGGCAGGGATCACCCTGCAGGGATGAGTGGGATGCGGTTTTTCCAGTTCCTTTCTTACCTTGTGGGCAGAGTTTTGTTAGTGCGAGATGAGCTGCAGAGATACTGAAAGAAAAAGAGTGAAAAGGGACACATTCGTAGTACCTGGGGGTTGAGGCTGAACTGCCCATCTTGGTCAGTTGGTGAAGTGGCAGCTGTTACCCAGAGCTACTAATGTGGGTAGTGTGGGGCTTGTTTTTTTTGTTTTTTTTGTTTTTTTCTGGCTTCCTATTCAAAAAAAAAAAAAAAGACAATAGAAAAGACATTTTCTCTGCACAGAGCATTGAATTTTCCATACTTAAAAAGAAATGTTAGGCCTCGTGTAAATCTGGGCATTAGCCAGTATTGTACTGGTGTGGCTGCATGAGTGAAACCTCTCTTCAAACTCTGCTGCAGCCCCACAGCTTGCCCTGGGAACAGAAAGGCAAAAGCCACCCTTGGGCGCTTTGTCCACCCGGTAACCCGGTGTCCTGCCCCGTGTGGCTTTCCCAGAGCTGGAAGCCATGGCATCACCAAGAGTTTAGCATTTGGAAAAGCCTGTAAAACTGCAGGGAAGCGTGTGGGAAGTGTGCTCGGGAAAATGCTCATACACTTCACTGACTCCCAGGGATTATTTCAGGCTGGTGAAACAGTGTTTCTGTTGACTGAACAATTACTGGAGGCGAAGTGGAAAGGACACATAGTTTATATGTTTATTTAGGCTACATTTTCATTCCTTCCCCCCCCCCCCCCCTTATAGTTGTGCTGGTACAAACAGCAAAGGCTGGAGAGCTGGGCTGGAGTGAAGTGACTTGCTACAATGAGATTGCATCCTCATGTCTTCTGGAAAAAAAAAAGAAGTGCACTGAAGCAAGTCACAAAGACGCTTTTCTACATCTCTGCATCTAACGCTGGATGTATTTCAGTCTTACTGCATGATTTAGGGTACCCTCCCCTCACTACTGCCCAATCTCTCACCTCTTTTGTCCCCGGTACTGGAAAAGTACAGCTCTTCCAGGGTCTCAAACTCAGGGTTGAATAGTACCTGGTTGTCAGAGAGTGAGCTTGGGCTGCGGCAGAGGGGACAGCAGGCAGCGGCTCCTGTGCTGGGGAAGGTGCAGCGACGACTCAGTGATGGAGGGAACAGAGGAAGAAAGCCCTCAATTAAAGATGGGGTGAGCATCCCAAATGCCTTTGGCTGAGTAACACTTCCAAGCCAGGGGGCACAGGACGCCTGCTGAGAAACAGGAGCGAGAGGATCGTGGGTCAAACCCAGAGGTGTTCAGGAAAGTTAGGCAGAATTTCTGAACCCGAGGTGAATAAGCCAGACTCTTCCCAGCAGGAGAGTTACTGAGAGCAGCCGCGCAGCATGGAGTTGGACCTGCTGGGAATGAAGGGGAAACCAAGGGAGAGGACCCGTAGTCAGCTCAGCACCACTGCACAGCTGCATGTTCTTTCTGAAGAGGGCCTTCCTCTTCCCTTATTCTTCCTCTTACCCAGTAATTGCCCGTTACATCCTCTCTCCTCCCCACATAATCCCTGTCGCTGTCAATTAGCCAGTTGGGCTGTTGCTTCAGAAACAACTGCTCCCCCAGAGAACTGTTGTTAAACACCAGGCACCATTCCCTGCCCTGCCATCACCCAAGACAAAAGATGTACCACTCCAAATCCAGTCACACCAGCACAAATTCCTCTGCTCCTGTAGGAGAAAGGCTTTTAAAAAGAGTTTTATGTGTTGCAGCTGCACCTCTGTTTTGGCTGTGGCACCATAACTCCAAGGACAACATTGCCCTCCCCTCCAAACAGTTACTCGGGCAACTTTATGTCTGGTTTAGAAGCCAGGAATAGCTGCAGAGGATTAGGCAGTGTGTGCCCAGCCCTGGCACCCAGCAGCAAACTCGAGAGCAGGTTTTCCGCAGCACTCGGTACCTACCGGCTCTCCCTTCCCTGGCCTGAAATCATTTGGAAACCCAACCACGTAAATGGGAGCTGTGGAAAGTCCGATGGCACAAAATTAACCGTTCAGAGCATCTCAAAATGAACGGGACGTGACAGGAACACGTTTGTGCCAGGTTGGTGCTTTGAGTCAGATGTCTGTGGTGGGTTAGGTCTGGCAGCGTCAGCCAGAACGCTGGATTTACTGCTCGGTAAAATCACAGCCACAGCAGTCAGTAACAGGTGTACGTTAGGAGCCAAAAGATGTTTTGGAAAGGCTATGTAAAAATAGGTAGAAATCTTGAGCCTGACTTATTGCTTGTAGAGAAATGCCCTGTGAGTAGAAAAATTACTTTCAGTAAGTACTTCTCTGAAGCGTCTTTGCCTTATCTGAGCATTATATTTTGCACTTTATGAAATCATGGCTTCGCTGAAGTTTGCCCTTCCCAGTACCCACGGCTATCCAAGCAGGTAGCAAAACCGTAACAAAAGCAATCTGTTCTGCGTGCTTTTCTGCAAGGGCTAAAAACAAGTAGCTAAGCCTGGATAACCATCTGTAAACTGGTATTCCCACAAACTGGCCCTGCATTACATTCATTTTTAGCAGAAGAGCAAACGTGGCGTTTCCACTGACCCTTTGAGGTGGGATAAACCGGCACTGCTGACCAAAGAAGAGCTCTTTGGAGAGGCTGCTTTAATAGGTGTTGCTTTCCTGATCCTGATCACCACAGAGATGCAGAAACCTTCATGTTGGAAGGAGGGAGGAGATGCCACAGTGGAATAGTTACGAGACAGAAAATTTTAGTATTTGAAAAAAGTAATGTATTCGGTTCCTGTCATCACGAGACCTGCATATCCTGAAAGCTTTTTCAAAATTATTAAAGCCAGAATTTCTAAAATGCAAGTGATGCTGCATAGGGCTTAAAATTTTGTCCCGGTCTGACCTTCAAACACGAGATTTGTTATAAGGAGCAAATGATGCAAAACAAAACAAATGGAGACCTTTTTTAACCCAGGCAGCAATGCTTTTTCTCCTCTAGCACCAAAAGAGAGTCCTCTCAGAGCACAATACTGCAAAGGCGTAGATCCTCTGATGCTCTGAATAGCTTTTAGAAGTTCATTAGAGCCCACATTGTGTTTTTAAAGCAAGTGCTTGTAGGGTCTATTTTCCTGGCAGCGAAGCAATTAATATAGAAGTTTTTTACAACACTGGAACCATAAACACATTTTTACAACATTAAGGTAGACAGTTAGAGCAAATTGGCATACTTGCAGAGTACAAAAGTTGAGAAATCTGGTCAGACTGGTTTCTGAAAGGCGAAAGAGATCTCTGTTGAAGTGATAAACTTTAAAATACTATTAAGATAACATTAATAGTGGTGCTTTCAGAGAAGCCCAAGCAATTTGGTCACTCAAAAAAAGAAACAACAAAACAAAACAGAGGAGGAAAACCAGACGGTGGAAAAAAAAACACTTCCAGGGAACGAACCTTAAAGGGCACCTATGTCAAATCCAATTGTGAAATTATACACCGAGGAAAGAACCTAAGTTCCCTTAGGAACCTCGAGTCATGTAAATTGCTTTAACAGTTATAAATGCAGCGCCTTTATTTTCATAACAGACGGATGTTAATATTGAAGTATGCTTTCTATTACAAACCCAGTTTCAAGTCCCTGCTCCCCAGCTGATCCAGAATGGAAACAATCCATCTTAGCATTAACGTCAAGTTCCTTGTTTTGGCAGAAGTTTTTATTTACTATTGCATTTTTTTGCAGGCATTGCAGGCTTTGATGTGGATCATTTCTTTCAGGATACATATTCACTGCAGAATTATCTACAGTCAAGCTGCTCGAAAGCATCCCGACCACAAAATAATTGCTGTAGCCACTTCCGTGTGCCGCCAAGGTTTCTTGGGGTGCACATGTAGGATTTTTTGTAAAGCACTAGAGAACTAACAGCACTTGACTGCTGGCACGATTAAGGAGGGGTGTAACTTGAGTTTTAACCTATAAATCTGAGGGGTCAGCCACCAGAGTTAAGGGGGTTTGTGAATGGCTCAGGCTTGACTAAGGGGCAATGTTCAACCTCGAGCTCAAAGGAGCTTTTCACCAGGGAAGGCATCTTTTGTGTTGGGCTGGGATAAGGAGAGCATTGAGCAAAGAGCTGTCTGCGAATAAGGCGAGTTCTTCAGGAAGAGAGGTAGGCAATGGCGATGTTGAAACCACTTACGGAAGCCGGACTAGAAGTTTGGGTTAGATTTTTCGGAGCCAAGTGGTCTGTGCCAGTTGCATCTGTACCTTTTGGGAAGGCAAAGCTCGGATGTGAGCCCGGCCTCCCGTGCACTCAGGTTTCTCTGCCAGCTCAGAGCTGCAGCCTGGGCTAATACCAGAGCACGGCTGTGGTCCAGGCATCCCGCTCCTAACCGGGGGAAATTATCATCAGAGCAGGAGAAAAGACACATGGAGGTTGCAAGAGAGTGATGATTTGGCAAGGAACATAAGGTTAAGAATTTAGGGCAACCTCCTTCAAATAAATCCATAACATAATATATATAAATCCATATGTATATATAAAAATAGATATAAATCCATAACATAACCTGTTTCACAGGAGTCCTCTTCTGGATGACGAAAAAGGCAGGCAAGCAGATACGGGGGTTGGAGAAAGGAGCATGCACTTGGAAAACAGAAATACCTGAGTAGAAGTAAGGCCATCTGGGAAGATTTCCAAGCACTGTTGGCATTTCTGTAATTGCTAATGAACGATTCTTTAAAAAAATATATAATTATACAGTGAAGAAACTCTTCTAGAAATGTAAATTGTAAAAGGCATTTAAAAATTTTTCTAAAGAGGTGGGAAACATCAAAACTCCTTTAAAATTACCTAGAAAAATGTAGCCTTATTGAAAGGAAGTTAGTGTCTTAGGTTACTTACATGCTTTGCTAAGTTTTACTCAGCTTTCCGAAAGCTAGAAGCACGTCACAGTTAAAAAAACACTGAAGTGGTACAAGACTCCACTTTTATACTTTCCTGAAAAAAAAACACAACCTCCAGCATAAACACCAAATCAACATGGATCTTCATCAGACACTGAAAAAATAGATCATAGAATCATAGAAAGGTTTGGGTTGGAAGGGACTTTTAAAGACCAACTAGTTCCAACCCCCCTGCCATGGGCAGGGACACCTCCCACTAGACCAGGCTGCTCAAAGCCCCATCCAGCCTGGCCTTGAACACTTCCAGGGATGGGGCATCCACAGCTTCTCTGGACAACCTGTGCCAGTGCCTCACCACCCTCAGAGTAAATAATTTCTTCCTGATATCTAATCTAAATCTCCCCTCTTTCAGTTTAAAACTGTTACCCCTTGTCCTATTGCTCTACTCCCTGATAAAGAGTCCCTCCCCACCTTTCCTGTAGGCCCCCTTTAGGTGCTGGAAGGGGCTATAAGGTCTCCCCGGCGCCTTCTCTTCTCCAGGCTGAACAACCCCAACCCAGCCAACTGAGTGAAGAGCCGACTCCTGACAGGGTGGTGGCGGTGTGTTACACCGAAGAGTAACGGCGTGTGGCTGTGGCAGGCACATGGGCAAGGAGGGTGGCCACATGGCCACCCCAACCAACCCTCTGATGTGCCGGCTGGGAAGGGTGTTACTCACCATCACACCTCGGGGCGAGTCCCAAAATCTTGGTGTTTGTCTGAATGTCAACTTAAGTACATCAATGTGGGCTTGGATTCTGACAGACAGATGCGAGCACCTCTGGAGGAGTCACCGGGCTGCAGTCTGCATCCCGCCGTCCAGTACTCCAGCACCTGTGCTGTTTGATTAAATTAAATACTGTACAGTTGCTTTGAAGTCAACACCCCTACCCTGCTTTAACACCTTTGGGGGACTGGTTCAATCACAGCCTCTACTGACAACAGTTGGAATAAAACCACAGCTTTCAAGACCCAGGGAAGGTAAAGCCAAATAAAACCCCTCAGCCATCTGGCAAAAAGCTTCAAAATGTTCCACAACTTGAAATGTGGCCCGGGAGCATCGGCACCAGCTGGGCTCAGAGGAGGTGAAACTCTTATTGCGATACAGATGAAACAGGAACAGATCAGGGATGCTCAGTAGACACCCCATCTAGATATCCAACAGAATATACGACCAAGTATCTTTACAACAGTTCCCGAGGTAGTGTGAATTCCCCAGTTATTTCTGTACCTAGGAAAAACCCCATTTGCTTTTCCTGGTCGCGGAGAAGTTTTGGCTGTGCCAGCCTGGGTTGCAGCACGTGCCTCTGCGCCCGGTGGCACAGCAAAGCTCGCTTTGACATTGGCCCAATGAAACAAGGAGAGGGGTTTTTTTGCAGCCTCCCAGTGATGTCGGCTAATTAAGGCAATAAGTCAGCTTCCGCTGAAAACAAAGGTTTGCGATTTACAAATTGGCTCAACCTGCAGAATTTCAGGCCCAGGGTGACTTTTCAGATATTGACGTCAAGCGACCAAGAGCAGAAAGAACTGCTGGGAAGACTGTGGGTTCCTCACATAGAATGGGAATTGATGGCCGACGCAGTCAGGACTGGCCGCTGCTCCTGCGCTCCCGGTTGTAGCGACCTGACGCAGTGAGGGAGCGGGGCCTGGCTCCGCAATGGCAACTGGTTGGGTATTTTTTCCCCTAGTTTTGTAGCGGCTGAGGGAACTGGGGTTGTTCAGCCTGGAGAAAACGTGGCTGAGGAGAGACCTTATCACTCTCTACGGCTACCTGAAAGGAGGGTGTAGAGAGGTGGGGGTCGGTCTCTTCTCCCAAGTAACAGGCGATAGGATGAGAGGAAATGGCCTCACGTTGTGCCAGGGGAGGTTTAGATTGGATATTGGGAAAAATTTCTTCACCAAAAGTGTTGTCAAGCATTGGAACAGGCTGCCCAGGGAAGTGGCGGAGTCGCCATCCCGGGAGGTATTTAAAAGATGGGCAGATGTGGTGCTGAGGGACACGGTTCAGCGGTGGGTTGGCAGTGCTGGGTTAGCGGTTGGACTTGGTGATCTTAAAGGTCTCTTCCAACCCAAACGATTCCATGAGTCTGTCAGGAGGAATCGCTGCGGGGCTCTGGGGTCCTGGAGGCGCTGTACATTCTACGGCCACGGCGGGGACCACGCTCCGCCACCTGCCCCGCGCCCCGGCGCCGCACGGTGAGGCCGGCGCCACGGGCAGCCCCACAGAGCTTCCCCCTGCCCCGAACGGCACAAAGGCGGCCACAAACCCCCAAGCCCCCGGGCTGCCGGTTTCGCTCCCCGGGGGGTGGAGGGGCGGGCGGGGCCCGGGCCGTGCGGGCGGGGCGGGGCGGGGCGGTGCCGCCGCTGCGCGCTGTGTGCTGGAATGCGCGGCGCCTCCCGCCCCGCCGCCGCCGCCGCCGCCGCCAGCAGCGCCTCCCCGCCTCGCGCGCGCCCGGCCCCGCGCGCACCGCCCCGCGCACCGCCGCCGCCGCCGTCGCGCGGGCGGGCGGCTCCGCGCCGCCGGTGAGTGCGGCGGGGCCCGGCGGGGGACGGGGAAAGGCGGGGGGAGTCGGGCCGGGCCGGGCCGGGCCGGGCGAGAGGCGCTGTCCAGGGCTGATCTGCGGCCGGGCGGGCGGGCGGGGGCGGCCGGGCCCGGCCGGGCCGCGGCGCGGGGGGGGATCAGCACCACGGCTAAGGAGCCGCGGCCGCCGCTGGCGACGGGGGCGCTCGCCGGGGCCTCGTCGCCGCCGGAAGGCGATGCCGCCGCCGGCCGGGCCGGGCCGGGCCGGGCGCAGCCCCAGGCCGCGGGGCCGGGCGGAGGCCCGCGGCGCCGCTCGCCCTCCAGCCGTCGGGCACCGGGTGGGCGCGGCCGTCGTGACCTTGCCGGTACCGAACCGCTTCCCCCACCCCGCGCCCCCGCGTTGGGGCCGCTGCTCTGCTCTGCCCTGCCCTGCCCTGCCTTGCCCTGCCCGCCGCGGGGGGGAGGAGGAAGCTGAGCCCTCGCCTCGCCTCCCGTCCCCGCGGGCCGGCGGCAGGGGGAGCGGCGGGGCGGCCGTGCCCGGCCAGGCCCCCCGGCGACGGCGGCGGCGGCGGGCGGGCCGGGGGCGGCGCGGGGAGGGCCGCTTTGTGTGGGCAGGCAGAAAATGGCCGCATGCCTGGCAGGGAGGGAGGGAGGGAGGGCGGGCGGCGGCGGGGGCACGGCCCGGCTCCCCCGGCCTCCTCCCCCGGCGGATGTGCGCCGGGACGCGGGGGGGGGGGCGGCGGCGGCCGGGCCGAGCCGCCCCCTTTTGTTGGCGGCCTTGGGCCCGGCGGGGTCCCTCGAGCAGCCGGGCGGGGGCCCTCGTCGGGGCCCGGCGGCCTCAGCACCCACCGGCGGGCGGTGGCGCCGCCGCCCCCGGTGCCTGACATGGCGGGTCTCGGGAACGGGTGGGTCCCGGCAGCCCCGTGGGAGCGGGCAGCGCTGCGGCCCGGCCCGGGCCCGGTGGGACCGGGGACGTGGGACCCCGCTGACAGCCCCCCGCGCCCGGCCTTCTCACGGTGGGATCCTGCACCCCGCGTAGGGTGAAACCGACCAGCCCTTTGGGCAGCGGGACCCCCGTCCGCCCCCCGAGGCCGAGCCTGGTTTCTGGTAGCAGGGAGGCCTCTCGCCCCGGCTTCTGCCGCCTGAAGGGGTTTGATCCTGTGGTGCGATCTGGGGGGGCTGCTGGGACAGCACAGAGGAGGCTGTTCCACAAGTTGGGTGCTTACAGGTGTTCCTTTTCTGTTCCAGCAGAACTGCTGCCATGGCAACCCAAGTGCTGGGACAGTCTGGTGGGAACAGCCTCTTTCCTGGCAGTGCGAATATCGGTATGGCGTTGTCCAATGACATGTATGACTTACACGACCTTTCTAAAGCTGAGCTGGCAGCTCCTCAGCTCATTATGTTGGCCAATGTGGCCTTGACAGGAGAAGTTAATGGCAACTGCTGTGATTACCTGGTTGGAGAAGAGAGGCAAATGGCAGAACTGACAACAGTGGGGGACAGCAACTTCTCCGACAGTGATGGAGAGGGTATGGAAGATACCCAGGCTGCGGAGAGCGACCGTGAGGCACCTGAAAATGTGGAATTAAGCTCTCTTGAAGTTCCTAGTGCGGAAACCCAAGGTGCAGCTTCTTGCCCCCCTCCTAAGACTCCCAGTGTGGACAAAGATGTCTCATTGGAAGCACCGGGTACTCCAGAAAGCACAGAGGACAAGTGTAAGAGCTTGAAGAGCAAGCCGTTTCGTTGTAAGCCTTGCCAGTACGAGGCAGAGTCTGAAGAGGAGTTTGTGCATCATATTAGGGTTCACAGTGCTAAGAAATTCTTCGTGGAAGAAAATGCAGAAAAGCAAGCCCAGGTGAAGGAGTCTGATTCTTGCACCGCAGAAGAGGTGGATTTCTCTAAGGGCCCAATCCGTTGTGATCGTTGTGGCTATAACACTAACAGATATGATCACTATCTGGCTCACTTGAAGCACCACAACAAAGCAGGGGAAAATGAGAGAGTCTACAAGTGTACCATATGCACTTATACTACCGTCAGTGAATATCACTGGAAGAAACACCTAAGAAATCATTTTCCCAGGAAAGTGTATACCTGCTCACAGTGCTCCTATTTTTCAGACAGGAAGAATAATTATATTCAACATATTCGAACTCACACAGGTAAGTCTTTCATCTTTTTTGATTTAAGTGTGCTAAGAATGCTGGGAAACTGATGAATGAAGCAAGCCAAGAGTCTTCTATTTGCAAAGCTCATTCCACCCTGATAAAGCTCTGCGCTCTCTCGTCTCGGTGCTACCAGGTTGTAGCCTCATGGAAGTGTGGATTTGGTTTGAGCTCTGGTCTGCTGTCCTAGAGGACTGAGAAAATATCTCAATATCTGGGGCCCAAAAGGAGATGAAGAGCATCCTGTTCCGTAATATTAAGCTAATTTTTTGAAGAGGGCATGACAAAATGTGCCTGTGATGATTGTCAGGCTCTACAATACGAAAGCCTGATGTACTGTAAAAACAAAACAAGCGTGTTGACAAAAGGTGCCTAAATCCCATAGGTAGTTTTGAAAATGGTATGTTCAGACTGAGATGAAACTTGACTAAGTGGTAATTACAGAGAAGAGGGAGCTGATACACACATGTGAAGGAGCCCTCCAGCATCTACCAAGTCAGAATAAGAGTTGAGTAGCGTTCCTTGTGAATTGATTCCTCTTAATATACAGGGGCCTCATTTTTTCTGAGGTCTGCATCACTGCAGTAGCAAGAAGTAGCCACATACTTCTGTTGGCCTATAGGAAGCCCTCGAGGGAGTCTTTGGCCTGATTTCCTGTCTTCTCCTAACCTTGGTTTGTAACCTCAAGGAAAAGCATGAGGCCCCTTTTTACTCTGGTTTATGCCAAGTGGAATTGGAGGACCTTCGGCGTCGCTGCCGTCCTGCAAGCTGGGGCTGCAGGTGGTTTAGGAAGCGCCTTGCGTTGTATCAGATCCTCACCAGCCTCTCCCAAGGGGACTCCTGAAGCGTACCCAAACTGGAGGCTCCTTTCCAACCCAAGGCCAAAACCGGCAAGGGGAGGTTGCAGCCACATTGCCTCTTCGGGCAGTGAGGTACAGTTGCTTTGCCTCCTGATCCCTTTGGTGGAAGCAGGAGGGCAGTTCAGACCTTCCCTGCAGCTTCTCAGAAGCTTTTATTTCCCCCTTGCCAAGGCTTTCTGAGGAGGGGGCAGGCTGGCTAGCCATCTTCTACTCTGCTGACCTGACTCGGTTCCCCTTTATTGTAGGCTGTGCTGGCTGAGCAAAACACTGGGGAATTTCTCCTTTGAAGTCATGTTTTGTCACAGCAGTGACATGAATGGTTTGGAGGCTTCAGTTGAGTTGTCTGCAGCTGTCTGGAAGGGGAGGGCTGGACTCGGTCCGCCTCGGGGCTGGGCTTGAGCTCAAGTGTGCAGAAGTTTGTGTTCGTCAGCATGCTTCAGGATCTGCTTTGACGGGGTTGGGAGGATCTGCTGGGATTTTTAGTACGTTAAGACATATTCTCTTAACAATAGCCACGTGTTGCTGTTTAGAGAATACCGTCAGTTTAAAAATCAGTCCTGTCTAAATATTGTTTTTCCTAAACAAGTAAACAAAGATTATTGTGAGAGGTGTTAGGAAAATGGTGTGGTTTATCCTCCAGTTTGTTTTCTTTGTGTGTATCGTGGGAGATAACAGTAAAGAGACCAGGTAAAAAAAAAGACAAAATAATAGGAGAAAACTAAATAAATCATGTGGGGGACTCATGACCAAATGTGAACCCATGCTGTGGTGCTGGTCTGTTTTACATTTGTCTTGACTTTAAATGCATCCCTGCTTGTGTTTGTACATGACATTAGGTCCCCCCTCTGATCTCTGAAAGCTCTTGTTGAGTTTTACAGGAGCTAACCATGAAAGGATGTTTGCTGAGGAAGTGCTCTGTTGTTGCTGCGTTTGACCAATTTACCAGTGAACTGTATTAAAATTAAAAAAATCAAGCATGTTAAACTACGTAGGGTATTGTCCAGTTCCTCTTTTCTCCTTTAAAAATAGTGGTGCAATCAAGGTTTCTGGTTCTTTGGTTTGCCATGTCTTTTCATTATTTTAATTAAGCTGAAATGAGTGATTACGATTTCAGCATTTCTTAGTCCACCCTGGTAGTTGTTTCATTGCTAGCTCTCACTTAAAAGTTAAGATCTTTTAGCCAGTTCTTGCTTGATAAAAATCTTTCAAATATATTAGTAGACTCATTTAGGAATGTGCCTTGTTTCCAGTAACATTGATTTTTGTGGGGGAGAGTGTTAAGTCTAAAGGAAGAGTATCAGAAGAATGAATAAGCTACTGGCAGGTATATTTCTACACCAGGCTAAACATTTCTGCTGGTATTAATGTGTAATCAGTTGCCTTAAAAAAATACAAACAGAACCACACCGCACAAAAAACCCACCCCCAAACAACCAACCAACCCACCCCCCAAAAAACTAGAAAAAACACCCACAGATATTTTGTAGTCAAAAGTATTTGCAGGCTGTTAACATAACAGCACTGAATTCAGTAAAAACTCTCCGAATAATACTAAAATATCTGCAGATTATAGTTTTCATTTAAAATTTAAGAAAAATATTTGTTGGAAAAAAGATGAGAGGGATAAACATACATACTGCATTTTCTTCCTATTTTATGGGTTCAGAATGTTAAGAAGGAAGTTGGAATTGTTTGTTTCTTTAGTTTACTGATTGCTAATAGGTTAAATAATTTTGGATAGATACTTTTTTCTCTCTCCTGTTTTTTGTACTTCACCTGCTTATTTTTTTTTCTGTGTGGGAAATGCCTCCTTGCAGATAATTGGATTCTGCTGTGTCTGAGACATCATCCAGCTTTCTGAAACACTGACTCTGTACAGAGTGCAGTTTTCATAGGATCAAATGTGCTGCTGGAGAAAGGTAGTCTCAGTTTTCTCCCCCTGCCCTGGGACTGGTTGATTCAGCTCACTAAAATGGCAGCAAAATATTCCTTTCCTCTTCCCCAGGTTGGTTTTCTGCTGGTTAGTGAACTGAATCGACTTCCTAAGGACACATAAAAATGCCAGAGCGCACGTCCAGGAGCAGGGAAGGGGGGCTGCCTGCTAGTACCTTGCATGTTTGGAGAAATACTGATCCTCGCCATGTTTGGGGACCGCAGGGAGGCCAGCAGAAGTTTATCTGGTTGCCTGTTGCTTGCATCCGTGTTGGAAAGCAGGTGTCCATGAACATGCCCTGTACTGGTAGATAACCTTGCAGTTTATGACAATGCTTTTGTGGCAGGCTGCTGACAAATGTGGGGGACCTCTGGCAGAGGGGTGGTCTAAGGACCCTGCAGATGGTCATAAGCTTGGGGAGAGCTACATCTGGAGGAGCCTCTCTGCTGCCCAGGAGGGGGTGGATGGAGATGTTCAGGCCCATCCCTTCCTTTGCTGGTGGAGCAGAAAGGAACCTTTGTGTCAGGGACAGACCTACCTGGACTCGATTGTGTTCGTTAGACGTGTTAGACCAAGTTTTGACTTGATTTATCCCATCAACTATCCACGCTGCTGATCCTGGAACCATACTACATGCAAGACAGTGCAGCATTGTTCTCAATTTCTTCTATTTAACTTGTTAGAAGCAATTTCTAGAAAACCTAATTGAAAATAATCTGCAAGGCTATATAAATAAGACATCTACTTCAGGCAGTCCCAGTGTTCAGTGCCTAGCTTTGGGCTGTCATTTTTATTTATTTATTTTGGTTGTCATAGGGGATCTTTCTTGCTTGCCACTGTGTTGGACGTTTGATGGAAGCAGTTTCATTTCAAGCAGACAACTTTTAATAGAATTACAAGAAAAGCTTTATAAAGAGATGGTCTTAAACTCGTTCACTGATATCAGTCTGTGTGTTCATTTACATAGAGTTAAGTGCCTGCTTAAGGTTTTGCTAGGTCGGGGCTTATTCTTTAAGTGTCTTGTGGAGAGAGATTTTTTTGGTGTCTTGTTTGCATGTAATGAGTCTGTAAAATTACAATAAAAATCCTTTGGGGAATAGCATTTTATAAAACAGCCCTTATAATGGTAGCCAGGCATTTAACACATATGGCAATAGCACATTTTAAACTAGCTGCGTTCATCATACTTTGAATCTAGTAGTGTTTTGTTGCTGTACCTTATATAAAATACCTAGAAGAAAGCCTTTTTCACATTCCTAACATTGTAGGTAACTTTAAATATATGAAATTTCAGGTAATGGGAAGAAGACATGACTGAATATTCCAGGACCTTTGGCCACATTTGCAGATTGTAAGGAGTCATTTAAAAACAAAACCATTTCTTTATGGTTAACAAAAGGCCTACCCCTCCCTTGTACATGACTTAATCTTATTGTGTGTGTTGCACCAATCTCCTACTGTGTTTTAACTGGAAAAGGGGAGTGTTTTAACTGGAAAGGGGGACGGTATGGTTGTTCGGGTGAATTTACCTTTAAACTGCTGATCTAATCAAGAATGACAGTCTAAATGTTTGATGGGAGGAAGAAATGTGGGATTAGTCTGTATTACAAAGACTGCTTCTACTGCTGTTTTGGCAAAGGCCTGCAGCGGAGCCTCTCATCACATACTGGCAGATGAAGGTCTTTGCTGCTGCAGGTAGAGCCGTGCCTCTGAAAGTGAACAAATAGCCTGTATGCAGGGCTTTTGCTGGGGTCCAGGTCTCAGTGACTTGGAGAGCACATTGGTTGTGTGCTTCAACTGATGTAGCACAATGCTGTAGTGTCGTTCTGACTATGACTTGAATAAATACTACAACCAAGTAACTTACTTTTCGCTTCCCAGCTTCATTCCCCTCTTCTGTTGGGAGTATCCACCTGAGACTAAAAAGTGCTTTTACAACTTGTAGTGGAGACAAGGCAGCCTAGACCTCTCAGCTGTGCTAGCAGTTTGAGGCAAACATCCCTGGTACTTATCTGGACCTGCCTAACAGACGTTAATTCTAAAACTAACTGCCTTTATTTGGGGCTTGTCTTCACTTGAAAAGGATTTTCAAGTGTCATTGTACTGATAGTTACACAAGCTAACTGTCCCTTGTGGAGACCTAATTTATGACAGGTTAGTTTCCATTAGTTCTCCAGAAACAATAACTCTGCAGGCAGAGGGATTTGGGTCTTCAAAATAAATGTTGCTGCTACGCTTGAGCTTTTGCTAGCAGCATAGTTTCACTGAGCAGGGCATCATGCTTTTTCATGCTCCAAGCTAGTTTCAGGTTGCCAATAAAACTTTAGAACTAGAGACCCTGTCTCTATCTGCACTTGTGTTCTGGCAAATGCAGGTCCATGCTGAATGGATGGTTGTTCCCCATCTTAATCCAAATTAAACATGGAGGTTTCAGGTAAGGTGTTAAGTGAAGCAAGAACATACCTGGTTTCTTACAGGGTCTGTATCTTTTGTGCGTCCTCTGAGTGGTGGGAAAAAATACTGTAGGAAAGTTGGCTCTGGTGGCTTAGGGCTTCCTAAAGGTGGCTGTCATCATCACCTTTTGCCTGAGGTTACCGTCTGACCCCGGATGGACATGAGGATGTGCCTCTCTCATATTCTGCCCCTTCACTACCCTTGTTCATAAGCCATGGCACATTGCACTGGTCCAGCGCAGGTATATGCTTCTCACTGTGTCCCTTTGCTGAGAGATAATGTGCCCTCAAGTACAGCTCGGGGATCTGCAACAGCCTCGCATGTATGGCTCAGTAACCAAGTTTGGGGATCGGCTGTGTTTCAATAACTAATTTGCTGTTTGTTTTTGCAGGAGAGCGACCCTATCAATGTGCTATGTGTCCTTATTCCAGCTCTCAGAAGACCCATTTAACCAGGCACATGCGCACCCACTCAGGTTGGTAAGGGGCGGCAGCAGCATGACTCAGGAAAAGGGGGTAGTTCACAAAATCACGGCATGGTTGAGGTTGGAAGGGACCCCTGGAGGTCATCTGTTTCAGCCCCGCTGCTCAAGCAGGGCCACTTACTGCAGGCTGCCCAGTTCTGCGTGAGGTGTCATCTCATCCAGGACACCCTGAACTCTTATTTAACAGGTTGTCTTTACCTGCTAAGGAAGTGCTAAGTGTCATTAATAAAAGTGATAACAGGGGAATATATCTCTTTCTTTCCCTTTTACTCTCTGAGATGTATTCCGAGGTTCACAGGTCTGCTCTAGTAGTCCTAGTAATGTAGTGGCAAATACAACATTGTGATGATACAGGAGCAGATTCTTACCTTCTGTCTGCTGCCATAACTCAGTTCAAATCAATGAAGCTGGAAAAAAGTTGAGCAGCTGAGAGTCTTCCCTGTGATGTCTGCGATCTCATCTCATCCAGGGGCTCTGAGGGAAACTTAGCTTTTGCTTAGTATTACAGAAAGATGCAAAATAGTGTCTGCTTATGGCAAGCAGACACAGAGAAAAGAGCAAACTCAGAGGGGGTTCACAAGCAACTCGGTCTTGTGACACTAAAAGCCAAATTAGCAATTTTTGCTAGCCTTTATTTCCCATTACTGGTCATAAGCTCTGGTGTTACAGACATATCCTGCTCTTTCTCTTGCAGATCTCTTTTTGAATGGTTTAATAGCATTTCTGGGAGTTGTAACAGCATAGGCATGCTAACACAAGCACAGTTGTCGTTTGTGACCCTCCTAGGGGACCTCAGGTTGATCTCAGCCTATGCTTTTGGTTTACTAATAATCTGAATTGACCAGACCTAGATGAATTCCTAATCCTAGCAAACAGTAGTGAAAGTCTCCTGAGCAGTAATCTTTCAGTTTCAATAGATGAGGCTTTTAAGTGAAACCAGAAACCAGTTTTAACTGTAGTGGCGGGGGGGGTGGGGGGGTGGGTGTTGGACCCATTAGAAATAGCCAGCTTTAAAATGACATGCCAGTATCTTGGTTTGAGAATATTGTGAATGAAATATTCCAGTTCCAGAAACAAAAACAATTTTTGGCTAAATCTCTGGGCTAAATGTGAATTTGCAAATGTTTTGGTCAGTACTGAGCCTTGGAAACCATTTCGTGAATATCTTAAATCTCCCCTTGTCTGTACAAGGAAGTCACCAATCCAAAGGAGGTGAGGAGTAGGATCTGTCCTTGGCCCTTAGAGATCTGGGAGGGAGGGCGCAAGCTGTGCTGGCAGAATTGGGAGTGCACATGGGACTCTTGCTATCAGGGGTGTTTTATTAATAGCTCTCATAGCTTCTATTGCATGTCTTGCCACATTGCCCCGGCAGCTGAACCATTTCTGTGGCAATTTCTGGACTCCTGCAGTTCACAGGCTGGCCTTTTAAGGCAAACCGGTGCTGGAGCTTTCTTCAAATGTCAGACAGTGAACCACAGTAGTTTAGAACCTACTTCACAACTGCAGCTGTGTTGTTAGCCATCTTGATACGTGTCCTTTCCACTTGTGCAACAAAACCCCTGGATTAAAAGGTGGTGATGAACAGAAAACTCTTCACATACAACCTTTGAGTTACCCCATTGCAGCCACCTCTGAGCACTCTGCTTGTTCAAGTGCATGTAAGAGAGAGGCTGTTCTTGTCTATGTAACATGGAACTGTTCCTTGAAGCATAGGCAATAAAAGTCCATACTTGCGAGAAGGATGACCAGTGAAGCACATCAAGCTTAAACTTGTGCAAAATATCTCCAGGAACTGAAGGGAAAAAGGAAAGAAGATAGTCTGAAGATGATACGGAATCAAACTAACCCTTCTTTAAATAATGAAAAGATGCTGCAGGCAGACATGAAGTCATCTAGAGACTTAAAGAAGTGTCCCCAAGCTTTCTCCCAGGGAGGAAGCACAGCTTTTCATAAAGCTTGTGAGGGCGTTGCACATCAGCAGTGTGGCTAACACACAGACACCACAGTCACAGTGACTTCATTTTCAGTGCAGGCTGCACCGGGCGCCTGAGTTGTGCTGCAGAGGAGCAGCGTGAATATTGGCAGGCATGGGAGAAGTACTATCGTACCATGAGCAGAAGGGGCTGGAGTGGATTTTCAATGTATTTAGGAAGTGGCATGCATTAGTTTTGCAGGTCAGTTTTGAGATGCTGGTTCAGAGCTCGGGAGCATCCCAAGTTCCTCAGCTGAATTTGCACATGCACAGATGTTCTCAAAGTATTTCTGGACTTGAGTTGTTGCACTAGAAGTGTTTTTCCTGTTTGCTTTGCTGTGTAAATGGGAAGCTACTTCTGCTGCAGCAGCATGCACTAAGCAGAATGTTTCGGGAACACTTCTGCAAGAGTCATTGCAAAACTGTAAATGCAGATTTCAGTAGCAACATGATGGCTTTGGACTGCAGCTGGTTGGCTTGGCAAGAGTAACCTGCAGCCAGTGCATCATGTGTTTGAGACACCATAAGAGTGAAGTGAATTATGAGAGGTAAAGATCATCTGAGCAATGTGCTTTGGGGTTTGCTAGCTTTTTCCCCCCCTCACTTCCTTTTCAATGCAAACATGAAGTATGCTAAATCTGTAAAGTTGGACTTTTTGAAAACGTTTGTGTGAAACTGCTATTCATCACATGTTAACATTTCCATTTTTCTACAATGCATTCAATGGACCAGTTGGGTATGGATTCCATTTGCTAATATTACTGTAGAGAGATCTCTGCCGGTATGTATGCATAGCCAGAACCTGTGACGTTGTTACTGCTTGTTTGGTTTTGGATCCCCTTCCTCCCAACCCTTGCCCCTTCTCTCCTTTTTTTTTTTTTTTGTATTTTGTTCTTGGTGTCTTGTGAACGTGTTTGTGGCTCGTGGATTTCTTATGTTGATTTTACTTAATTTGAAAGGCGCATGGATAATTTTTTCTTTTTCTTTTTGAGTTTCATATTTCTGTATCTGTATTAGCGGGAAGCGATTTCCGCCCCCTCCCCGACCCCCCCATGCTTAATAATCACCATCATTCCCTTCCGCCCTTCCTTCCTTAGGTGAGAAGCCATTCAAATGTGATCAGTGCAGCTATGTGGCCTCAAACCAGCATGAAGTAACTCGTCACGCAAGGCAGGTTCACAATGGGCCGAAGCCTCTGACTTGCCCGCACTGTGACTACAAAACAGCTGACCGCAGCAATTTCAAAAAGCACGTTGAGCTCCACGTCAATCCGCGCCAGTTCCTCTGTCCTGTTTGTGATTACGCAGCGTCTAAAAAATGTAACCTGCAGTATCACATCAAATCCAGGCATCCCGATTGTTCTGACATCACCATGGATGTTTCAAAGGTGAAGCTACGGACAAAAAAGAGCGAAGCTGACTTTTCTGAAAGCATTAACGACAAAGCGGAGAAGGAACAAACGAAAGGGGATTCAGCTGCAAAGAAAACTGAGAAAGTTGTGAAAGTGGAGAAAAAAGATAATTTGGCAAAGGAAAAGAAGCCAGCGAGCAATGTTTCTGCAGGCCAGGTGACAACCAGAAGTCGGAAATCGGCTTCGGAAAACAAGGAGGTGGATATTAAAACTGAGAAAAATACTGAGAAAACATGTAAAACAAAGAAGATCAAAAGAAAGGCAGAGGCTGAAGTAACTTCCTCAAAACAAGAGCCTGCAAATGATACCTCAGCAGTAACGAAAAAGAAAAAGAAAGTGGAAACTAAACCCAGAGACTGCCAGGAAGCTCAGAAAAGTGATGTACCGGAGGAGGAACCTAAAAAGCAAAATTCTTGCCTCAAGAAAAACAGGAAAAAGAAAGCTCTGAAAAATAAGCACAGTAAGAAAAGCAGCAAACTCGATCAGGAGAAGATCGAGGATGAGGAGATGCCAGACGAGTGTCCTGTCACAGAAGAGGATGGATGTGTGAAGCCTGATGCTGAGAGCAGCGACCAGAAGGAGCAAGATCCCACTGATACAGCAGCATTAAGCAACGATGGTGGCCATGCTGTCAAGGGGGAGAGCGCTGACCCCAAAGGAAGCTGCATACAAGACCCAGGGCAGCTTTGTCTGCCGGCTCAGGATGCAAACACAGAAGCTGAGGTAGAGGAACAAGAAATGCCTGCTGCAGCAGGAGGCAGCGAAGACACTGTTGGTGAAAAGGAGGAGAGAAAGGCGGACAGAGGGGAAGACGCTTGCTCCGAGGAATCTTCCCGTGCAGTGTCTTCTGAAAAAAACTTGGATGTGCCCCTGGATGTGGTACCAGATCTGGCACCTGAGAAGGAGCCAGAGGAAACCTGTGTGGCAGAAACTGTGAGTAACTCAGAGCCAATGGACCTGACTAAGACGTGCCTGCCAGCGACAGGGCCAACAGGAGACGCCGTGCCGGCACCTGCGCCCCCAGAAGGGTGTACACAAAGCCCTAAAGTAGCTCTGGCCTTATCATCTCCGGATAACACAGCAGTGAATGAATCTCAGGAAATGGAGGAGGACGAGGGCATCCACAGCCACGAAGGCAGCGACATAAGTGACAACATATCAGAAGGAAGTGATGACTCGGGGTTAAACGGCACTCGCTCTGTACAAGAGGAAACAAGTCCAAAGACGTCACAAGGGGCTGCAAACACCACAGTGGCCAGGGAGAACTATGTGTGCATTTTTTGTGACCGCTCGTTTAAAAAGGAAGGTGAATACAGCAAGCACCTCAATCGCCACTTAGTCAACGTGTATTATCTGGAGAAGGCAACAAAAGGGCAGGAGTAGAAATAGCTGTGGCTTGGGGGAATCTTTTTTTTGTAAGATCTTATACAGCTTATGTACAGATATTGTAGATTTTTTTTTTTTTAAAGCATGGTTTGCTTTAGTGTCTGCATTGGTTTGTTCTTTTGTTTTGGTTTGGTTTGGTTTTTTTTAAGTTGAAAATATTTTTTGACTTTTTGTGTTATGGTGAACTCATTCACTATTGGATCTCTGCATTAGAGTAGGCAGGTAGGGTGTATGAGGCTGTGTCCTGTAAAGTCAGTGTAAGCTTCTAGTCTATTAGCTTATGTTATATATTTTTAGGAGCAAGACTGTAGCTACCAATACACAAGTTGGATGTTATTAGAGCCATTGGCATTAGTTGCTTTTTGTTCTAGCAGCCAACTCCTCCACTCTCTTCCCTCTTCCTTTCTCCCCTCCCCCCCCCCCTTTTTTTTTGTTCTTCTCAATATGTCTTGATGTTCAAAGTGTTAAACTACTTGATGGTTTTTCTACCAGGAAGATAGCTTCTATTACATAAAAGAGCACTTTGTAAAACAAATCAAAGTTGGCTAGTGATGAACATAACTGTTTAAGATAATTATAATTGTGAACGTACATTTCAGATCCCCTAAGCGTGAATGGTGAGCCAAAATTTAGGAGTAGTCCTTCCAACTTTTGATTGGAGAACCTCTGTCTTGATTAATATCTTAATGACTATGTTACATAATTGGCTTTGTTGTGGGGGAGCAAGTTTGTTATTTTTAATTTCTGGTTGTTTTTTTTGATTGTGCTTTAAGGGCTTAAAATATTGCACATTGTTTTTGATTTTTACCTATGCAGTTTAATCCTTTAGGAATAGCGCTTGTGCAGTACGTGTACACTTTATATATGCATGTTTGGTTTTGTTTGTGTAAGTTGTTTTTTTTTTTTATTTGGAAACGTTCAGATTTGTTGCTTACCGTGGGACAGTTTTCTGCTACAATTTCCTGTGATGCTCTTTACCGCAGACTTTTCTTGTTTTCTGAGGTATTATTAGTTGTGCATGAAGTTGCTAAAATTATGAAGTGCTTGGCTATATATTTTTGACTGGCTTTAAAATTGTATTGTTCTTGAGCAAAAGGGTACCAATGCAATTTCAAAACACTATTTTATAGGATTTTTTTGTGATGGAAATGCCACTTCTGCTATTTTGAATACACATACAGAGTAATAAATTCTAATTTATAATTTGGAATCACCAGACAGGAAAATACTCAGTCTCAATGGAAATGGTCTGCAGATTCTGCAAGTCCAGATGATTTCTTTTTTTCCTCTCCTTTTCATTTCAGTCCAACTTCATGATCTTAAAAAAAATAAAATGGTAGCACTGATAGAAGTATGGTTCATCAAAGTCTAACATCTCCCACACCAAAAAAACCCCAAATAAAAATACACCAACTGGTAAGCAACAAACCTGGCGTTAAAAACTGTAGGAATTCCTGCTCCTTATTCATTCAAGTTGAATTTAATAAAACCATCCTGCTTCCATGCAGAGAGAAACACATAAGTGATCAGATTATCATCTCAGGTCTACATGTCATACCAGGAGTTTTTAATTCTGACGAGATTTAATTTCTGGCACAAACACCAGAGAGACTGCATACGCACTGCTTGTAGCCAACCAGTGGCAAAATCTAAACAAAGTCCAAGCCAGCGGAGACAAAGCAAAACCCTCCGGTCCCATCTCTGCACTCTTCTGACTGTTATTAGCCGCCTGTTCAGTGGCAGCAGTCGAGGGCAGCTTCTCTGGTTGTCACCTCCAAAGAAGAAAATGGGGAGGCAAGTGCCGTTTGGAGAGTGGAGTTGAGGAGCTCGGACAGTATTTGTCAGAGCACTTCATGGCAAAGACTCTCAATGTAAGCTCTGGAATAAACCCTGTTCTTCTCTGCGTGTCCCCTCATCATCTTGCCCTCCAAACAAACCCGCTGCCTTGAATGAATAGAGAGCAACAATGCTACATTGCTTCTGCTTTTGGGAGAGATTGGTAATAGGAGGCCAAAGATTTGAGAGGGAAGGCATCCCTCGTGGCAGAAATAAATTGTATAATGTATAGTGAGTTTCTGTTTGCTTAGATAGTGTTCAATCCTTACCTTGGCTGTGACAATCATTGTCAACTGAAGATCAAGTTGCAACTATATTTATGTTAAACATTAAGAAAATAAACCTAGTTGAACAGTTTTCCTAAACAACCAGTTGTAATAGTCTTAGATGTATTTTTTTTTCTTCATAATAGTGTTTCCTTTATATATAAATGTTGCCACCGTTTGTGAGCGATGTAAGCAGATGCTGGGAATTCCAGTACTGTGTAGAGGTTTTATAGCTCCCTTCATATCCTTGCGAAGAGCCTTTGCCATCTTGTGAGAGACTTCAAGGACTTTAGCTATATGGATAAATAAATTTATGGACTGGCCTGATAATTTTTCTGGTTTGTTTCTAAATGAAAGTAACGGTGTTGACTGACTTTAAATCTCTCTCTATGAGATAAAAACAAAGATGTGGTTCCCTGCGACACTCTGCTGCACATTTCTGGGAAGTGGTCAAGGTTTCAATGCTCAATCTGACAAGACCTCTTTGAAGACGACAGTCGGCTCCTGTTCGGCACTGTTTCTTACCACCACATTAGAAACTGAAAATAAATTATTAACACATTAAGAAGAAGAAAAGTTGATTCTTTCTTTCTGAGACCCAGCAACAATGTCCCGAAATACCTAATGTGGGTGCAGAACTGTGTTGGAATTTGCTGCTTGGTTAAGACAAAGGTTTGGGAGTATGTTATGGTAAAGCAGCAAGGATGTGATGCATTACGTGTTCCTAAAATGTTAGACATTGCTAATATTGAGTGTTTGAGGAGGGGTGCAGGTCAGGTAACCCACCACATACGGTGGTCTTACATTGCTGTATGTCCCTTTAAACAATGCGTCGTGGTTTTGGGTTTTCTTTGTCTTTTTCAATATTCTTAAATTATTTTGTGTTGGTTTTGCCAATGCTAGCATTTTTTGTGTTTCTTGGCAATAATACCTGTACGAGTGTTCAACCTCTGATAGGGGGTTGAAAGGATTAGCACAACGATACCCCTACACTGCCAGCCCTTGGTTGAGCAACGTGATGTTTTGGGCTTTTGCTGTATGAAGCTATACGCTCAAAGTAACTGCCCTGAGAAATGATCTCGAAGTGGGTAGCTAGGCATTAATAATCCATGGTGTTGGAATTGCTGTTTCTGGATTTTGATGATCTAGACTGGAACTTTAGTCGTTTAAAGAGGAAGAATGTTTAACAACTGACAGGCCAGTTAAGATATGGTAACGTCATTGATTTCAACAGATTTAATGGATTTCAACAGATTAAATGTAGCTGAAAGGTATTAAATCAAATTCAAGAGTTTTCTTGAATGTCAGTTGTGTAGATATGTGGCGTGCATACAATATTAACAGAATCCAAATAGCTAATGGAATTGTTTCATGTGTACATATGTTTTTCCCCCTCTGAAATTACACTAGCTAACAAACTTTTGTGAGCTGGCATGGAAACATGTTTATGATGTTTAGTTGCACCATGTTTGATGCTTTTTACAGTGCAATACTTGTATTCTCTGAATTAAACCAAAGGTAAATTTTTTTTCATGCTCTCTCTACTGTAGTGCATGACAGTCTTTTCTACGTTTGTAATAGATGTAATACAAGCCAGATCATACATCCTGTTTTTACCTAAAACATGTATAAGAAGTCTTTTGTCCAAAATGTAGTATAAAGTTAAACTAAATTGCATTATATTAACCCTTACAAGTGTATTTTCCTAAGCATAGTTATGATTAAATAAACTTTATTAAGGAACTTGCAGCTTCTATCTCCCAGTTATTAATGGCTATGAAAGCCGTTTGTAACGAAAGGCAGGAGCAGTGCAAGCGCCATCGACAGAGCTCTTCACGACCTCAAGCCACCAGGGACAACGGCACCAGAAAATACGTTCTTTTTCCATTTCAACATACTCGTATTCAATTCCCTGCCCGCTTCAGTGAGGGCAGGGCACAAGGTGGGAGATGCACGCATACGGAGGAGGTTCAAACTTAACACTGGACCTGCCTCTAACTTGGCAGGACAGGCCTGATGGGCCTGGAAGGCATATTCCCTGCCACGAGAGAAGAAATGCAACTTGATGGAAGCTGCGGATTTTAAATTTGAGTATCAGCGGTAATACAGGTGGCAGTTCCTCCTGCATTCCATACAGGTTTCTGGTGCTGTCTCATTTGGGGAACTGTCAGTCACCCATCATCCCTGTGGCTTTGATACTGACTATATAGTTATTGGAAATGTCTTGAGGGCGGTGGAGTCTGGTATGGCCTGCAAGGGTGACTTTTTGTCTCTCTGCCAGCCTGGCCCTTCTTGAAAACCTGAGCTGGATAAGCCCATGATGCTAACCTGCCTTCTAGGCCTTGGTCATTCTTACCTCCTACTAACGCAGAACAATTCCTTTTTGCCAAGGGATCAAGGCAAATGACATTTGATGAACTTGTGGGGATAATTGTGTATGCAGCTGCTGCAGCTTTGAACAATATGGGATGCTCCTCAAAGCATAAGAACTGAACGTTTGTCTTCTCCGATTAGATGTTTTCTCATAAGTGATGTCCCCCAAGAGTCATCTGAGTCTGTCGGTGGGAGTTTGGGCTCCTGAGCCAAGCGGTTAGTAGTCCAGCAGCAAAGAGCAGGCTGCACTGCTACCATGGGACATAGCCTTGGAGGGCTGCGGGGTGGCAGGGGCTGGCATCCCCTGGGTAAGGGGCAGGTTTGGGCTTGCTGCCCTCAAAGTCTTGTAGCCAGCGCGTATGCAGTTTGTGGTAACGCCGGTGTAAGGAGTGGGAGCGGGAGTGGTACCCGAGCCTGCCCACGGGCTGCAAGGGGAATGCTCTGGGAGTGAGGCATGGAGCCGGCAGGGTCTGGGCACCTGTGTGCCTCTGCCTGTGCTGTGTGAGTTAATGATTTCAAAGGGGATCGATAGAGGAGACCCTGCCCTTTGTACCACCAGCTAGTGCTGCCCCCCACCCCCGGGAAGGTGTCCTGGGGACAAGCTAGCTGAAACGAGAGAACATGAGTGGGTTGGCAAAGGTGAGAAACCATTTTCCCTTAAACCTGCAGTCAGGTCATCCTTATCTTTGACTAGCTCCTTGCACCTTGGCAGAAAAACCTGCTAGTTGTTTTTCCTGCTAGAAAACCACGATAAAACCTGCTAGGCGGAAAAAATTCCTTAGAAGCTGCTTTATGCTAAGTTGTTTTTTTACAGAACTGGGTAGCTGAGCACAAGTGCGTGGCTCTGTGGTACCTTGCAGGCCAGCGTGAGCTCCTGCCCACACACCGAGATGCCCAAAAGGTGAGTTAGCCCAAGAGGGGGATGGCTTAGCTTCCTGCTGGCCATTTTTATGGGGACAGAGCAAGGTCATGTCTTAGTTCAGCTGCCTTACTCGGGCTTTGCTGGTGCTCTGAAGGAGCCCGAACACTAATTTCCTGATTTTGGTTTGGTGGTTGGGTTTTGTTTGTTTGTAAAGCTTAGCCACGCTGACACAAGTGGCTTTACCTTGTTCATGTATAATCTATACATAGGAAAAGGTAATTCTAGAAGGGCAAAACCCTTCCCTTGGCCAGGTTGTCTTAAGCTCGGTAAATTCAGTTCCCTGCATCTCCGTCCTTTGCTGGAAGCACCAGACTTGCAGCAAGGCAACGTCCTGGCAGTGCTCTGGCACCCTTGGGCTCGAGCCAGGTGGCTGAAGCTGTCCCTTGCCTATGGGCTGGTGGAAGGGGCCATCTTTGGTCTCCTTTCGTTCTGTACAGGTCAGAGCACTCAAACTGCTGTCATCTGCAGCAAAAGCCGTGCTGGAGGTAAGGGGACAGAGGAGTTTTGTGGATGGGTTTGTTTCCATCACAAACAGATAAGGAAAATTGGGGCAGAAGGTTGAGTGGGAAGATGGTGACTGGTCCCTTGGTGGGGATGCGGGGGACAGGGACATCGGCAGCGCCCTGGCTGGTTGCAAAGCAGCAGGGCCACCTCCCAAGGGCTGGTGCAGGCGCCTGCTGCCTTCAGCAGGAACTCAGGAGGGGAAACTGCCCAGGGGCAGTCTTTTTTTTAAGTGGAGATTTCAGGAGCACACGCTTGCAGCATCGCACCGAACAGGCAGCTGGGGCTGTGCAGGAACCATGTGCTCAGGCACGCTCCCCGGCCAACACACAGGCAGCGCAGCAGATGCTCGCCTGCCCTCTGATCCGGCCTGGATGTTTGCACTCTTTTTTTTTCAGCATCCCTGAGCCCTGCAATCATGGGAAAAAAAACCACAAAGAAAGCTGAGCTCCTTTCCCGTTGCTGTGCTGGGTGTCCTGGTTTTAATAAAGGTCACACATGCTGCTCTACTCCTTCCAAAAGGCACTAAGCTGTGGGTCTGCTCAGAGTTGGCCAGAATAACCCTGATTGTTTGAGGGCTTTTTTTTCTTTCTCTTCTTTTTCTCCTCTTTCTTGGTTTGGTGGTGCCTGGTGAGGCTGGACTGGAGATCTGAGGCACAGAATAACTCAAATATGCGGCCACAGCCACACTGTGGCACCCAATATGTGGCATGGGACATAACGGCCAACTCATCTTCAACAGCAGCTGGTCAAGTATTTGCCCCGGTGTTTCAGGACACTGCTAGCTGACCTGCACAGACACAAGTCTCCTCTGACACCAGAGGAGCCGCTGGGACAGGTCAGGTCAATGTACCACCAAGAAACGGCCCCACCATCAAGTTTCTCCTCCAGCACTAGTCATGTTGGGCAACCCCCAGCATTTTAGCTACAAGACCAGTGAAGACAGTTGCTGGTGAGGGGAGTTTATGGGCAATTACAAGCTGTGAATCACAGGAAACTCAGCAGGAAGCAGATGCTCGAAACTTCTGGTCCATTAGGCTCACGGCCCAACGCACCTCTCACCTATTTTGGGAGTGTTAACAGTGGACAAAATTTTAGAATTTACATGGGAGTTGTTCTGCTCTTGCCATGAAAAACAGACACCATTTCCCCAGGCTGGGAGTCCCCTGCCATGAGCATCTCCAAAAAGAGAACATCCACCGACCAGAGAAAGGAAGCCGCTTTTTTTTCTTTTTTTTTTTTTTTTGGGTGAGCTGGCGCCAGATGGGATGCGTGCCAAAGCAAACCAACCCACGGGCTCCCAGCTGCAGTGGCACGTCCCTGCTTGCAGCGCGGTGGGGAGGTGCAGCCCTCCCTTGGCTGGCCCGGTTCTGCACGCCGCACTGCCCCGCTCCAGCCCAGCTCTGCGCCTGGCCAGGAAGCTGGGAAGCATCCCCCCCTCCGGGTACACAAACACCCCCAGGTGCTGCCACACAACCCCCCCGCACCGTCTCAAAGGCATTGCCAGCCAGCTGTAGCTGTTAGATGTTCAAATCTGTCCTTCTGTAGGATTTTACCTGTATTTTAACTACCCCGTCCTAAGCCATGAGCTGGTTTTTTTGTGCAGGTCTCCAACACACGGAGCGGTGCTGCCTCATTACAATCTTCTGGAGCAGCTACAAGTGGTTGCACCCCAAGGGTGCGCACTGGGACACCCATGAAGAGCAGACCTTCCAAGGGGGCTGGACCTTCCCAGCCCTTTCCTTATGCCTCAGTTTGCGCACAGACTCAAACCACCTTCGCTTTTGGCTCCTGTTCTAAAATTAAATTAGCTGTTGTCCACTGGTGTGGCAAAAATTGTCTTACCTTTCAGGCTGTCTGGCATAAACCAGACATGAGTCCTCCCTTTGAGAAGCATTTCCAAGCTGGTCTTCAGCTCTGGTGTAATTCAGCCCTGGGAGCTCATAAAAGGCATGTCAATGCTTTCAATGAGGCACTAATTGCTTCCACATTACAACCTCCTACATGCTGAGGTTTAGCATCTGTCCGGAGCATCCATGTTTGTTCCCAGCTGGGGCTGCTGCTGGCTTGATGCTGCTCTCGTGGCACGGTGCAGCTTTTGTGAAAGCCCTCCAACACCTGCCCAACACCAGGCCCCTGCGCTGCCCCAGCTCTCCACTTGCACCTACAGCTTGGACACAAAAGGATGCTGGGCACAGGAATCATGCAAGCCTTTTCTCCTCGGTACATCTCCAGCACCCCCTGATCCCACCCATCCTTGTGAAATGCTTTTTTTTTCCCCAAAAAAAACAGGGGACCTGCTACAACAATCACTTGCCTTGTCTGCAATTTTTCACGTCCAGCCCCTGGGCTGAGGACCACCGCTGTAACAGAGGCAGGTCTTCCAGTTACTCGTTCTGCGTGCGGAGCCGTTTGCCTTTCATGCTGCGTCTTTCCCAGACGTACAGCGGCACAGGAATGTTATAGGGGATGCCTGGTTTGGATTTGTCAAGCTAGTTTGAACAGACCGCAGCCAGACCTTTTTCCTGCCTCCCAGTTTAGCTGAGAGTGCCATGCCCCTTTCCGTGCCTGCTTTCCTCGGGCTGCCCCGCACAACCCCAACAAATGAGGAGGTCCAAGCTTCTGCTTTCCAGTGTTTTCTCCCATGCCCCCCACCCCCCTGTTCAATGAAGCGTGTTACCGGCACAAGACAGGTTCTCCTCAAGGCATAAACATTGTGTATCTGTGTGACAGAGTAAGTAAAAACCGATGTCTATGGTTAGCTCTGGCTGGAAATGTAATTTTTGGCAGCAAGATGGGGCTAGCGCCGGGATTCTGCAGACTGGCCCTGTTGAGCTGTCTCAGCATGGCTGCAGTGCAGGCCAGTGAAGAGGCATCTTTAAGCATCATCCAGACTCAAGCAACTTCTCCAGCCCAGGCTCCACACCCACAAAGGAGCACACAGAGACGGTGGTGGGAGGGGAAGCCCAAATAATGCCCTGCCAGGCTACTCCCAGGCTCACCATCGGGGCCATCAGCCCAGCAAAGGCCCACCTGCACAAGCCTAGAGCTGCACAGGGGCACACTGGCAGACAGAACCCAGCTGAAGGACACATGAGGAGTGAACACCTCATCTGGGGTCCTTTCAGGACCGTGTTTGCAGAGCCATCAGCCCCTCTGTCCAGGAGTGAAATCCATTACCATAAGTCTTTGTTTTGGGCAGATCTCATCAATGTATATGAACACCTGAAGGGAGGGTGCAAAGAGGATGAAGCCAGGGTCTTTTCAGCGGTGCCCAGTGACAGGAGCAAAGGCAATGGGCACAAACTGAAACATAGGAAGTGCCATCAGAGCATCAGGAAACATTTTTTTTACTGTGAGGGTGACCGAGCGCTGGCACAGGTTGCCCAGAGAGGTTGTGGAGTCTCCCATCCTTGGACATAGTAAAAAAAGATCTTGAAACAGTACTGGGCAGCTGGCTCTAGGTGGCTCTGCTTCAGCAGGGGTTTGGCCCAGAGGACCTCCAGAGGTCACTTCAACCTCAAGCATGCTCTCTCTAAGCCTGTGTCGTTACCTAAGTCCAGGTCACCTTTTGGGCTAAGTGGGACTGCTATCTAGGGGTGTGGGAGCACATCGTGGGATGCACGGGAAAAACATTTTGAGTTTGGGCAGGACTTTTTCAGGGGAGGAATCAAAAGTGTGAAAAGGGAGGGTTTTAGGTAATTTGGGGAACAAGTGTGGGAAATAGAGGGGTAAGGGGATAAAGAGGGCTCATTGTGCGTAAATAGTTGGCTAGTCAGTACCTTTGTCTGGCCACGCCCTGCACAATCCGTCCTGTGTCCTTACTAAATTCCTTTCTAATTTTCCCAGATGAGGGCTCTGTATTGCGTGTCCATGCATGCACATGGGGATGCGAGGACAGCAACTGGAGTCAGACCCTGGGTTGTAGGAGCTGTGTGTCCATGGCGCAGAAACTGAAGTGGGAATGGGTGTGCTACTGTTAGTGAAGATCAAGCTGGACTAGCTGGAGAATGGGTGAAACGGCCAGGGAGAAAAGGGGTGTGGGGGTCTCCAAGGGGCAGCTCAGGGTGTCAGAGCACCTGGATAGCTGTAGGAGAGCATAAGGCTACGGCACCAGGGGAGTCCTGGCCAGTTGCGTCTGTGTGCGAGGCTGGCTGCACCAGCAACCAGAGGGCGGCTGCGGCCTCAGGGGCTCACATCCCCAGGTATCAGAAAGGAGAATGGCATCCAGGAACCAGCAGTTTCTGGGCAGATTGAGTGTCTGAGCCCAGCAGCTGGAGGGATCCACCACATGTGTGCATGTGCATGTGTGTACACTGGCTGTTGGTGCCATCTACGTTCCCAAGTGCTGTGTGTCTGTCTGTGGTGTGTATGCATGCTCTGCGCCTACTGGGAAGACATCTTCAGCCTCACTAGTGGCAGGACGGAGCTGCAGCAGCCTCACCTCTCTTCAGCTGTCAGACCTGGCGTGATACATTTTCCTCTAACACTAGGCTTCCTGCTGGAGTTTGTGTGTAGTTATCAGGATGCTTATGCCCACACAAGAGTGTGTCAGCAATTTGAAAAGGATACAACGGAGTAAGTGCCTTTGAAAAAGCTTTATTCTATGCCCTCGCTTTCAGAAACCTTTACACAACCTACAGAAACCAAATCAAAGCAGCAAGTCGCAAAAGTTTTCTCTCCAGGCATATGAACAGCCTGCTTTTCATTAATTCACCTTTCTTGTGTCCAAAAGCAAGGCGTTGCACTCCCTCATCTGTCCCAGATATTGAAGGACTGAAAGGACCTGATTTTTGGTCAATGTGGAATTACTGTCAGCCACTAGGAGGGTCATACCCACACTGGAGCATTCCCTGCTCCTTTCCACTCCCTTCACCTCTGGAAACACCATAAAGCCTGCAGGAACAAGACGACAGTTTCTGACCCATGGGAGCATGTCTGCAAGAGAAGACCTACTTTATGAGCAGCAAAGGCAGCCCAGGCAGGCAGGTGAGTGTCCATCTTGTATTTCAAAAGGGAACACATAAAGGGATTTGCTCATAGACACTGGCAGGTCCCAGGGAGAAGCTGTTTCACCTCCCACTGTAAGGTACCAGCCACCCAGCTCATTAAAAATGCCTGCAGGTCAGTAGCTGGATCAGGGCTTGTGGAATACTGAAGCAGGCACTTTACTTCTCCCCAGGCCTGCTTCCAAAAACGTGCCCGTCTGCTTTTAAAAAGGTAGTCCAAGCTCTCCCAAATATCAATCAGCAACAAGGTTCTCCAGAGGCTGTTCTGTCTTCTACCTTGCTCAGAGGATGAGAAGTGCTATCTCCTCCCCGTGGTTTTCAGGTTTTCCACCTGGGAAGGAGGCTTTTTCGTCCTATAGGCAGCGGTTCCCGGGATCCGGGCCCCTCTGATGGTACTGATGTATGGCAAAAGGGGAGGCTCCCGCACCACCAACGCAGTGCCCTTGGGAGTATAGGCTCGGAGCAGCAGTTTCTCTTCCGCGTGAGCCGTCACTGCCACCCAGCCTGCACAGCCAAAAAAAAATACAGACAGTCAGCACGATGAGCTAGTACCAGAATGAGGATTCTGATGCAAACTCAGTGCCTCCTGTACTGGCTAAGAACCTGAGCTATCCCGGTGTGATCTGTTTGAGAAACCAAGCTCAAAGGCAATATCCAGCCTTTTCCCAATAGAAGGCAGCACCTGAATCCACATCTTACTCTCCCCAGGTACACCTCTTTCCTGGTGAACTTCAGAGAGAAGGTGTGAATGACCAAAACCACAATAATAAAGCTTTCCAATCCGTGGCCCTTCTCCTCTCACCTCGACAGCAGACAGTGTCACAGCCATTCCTGATGCTGTGGAACTTTTATGGCAGCCAGAGCATAAAGTATTCCACTGTGGTCATCCTGTACAAGCATGGTTGTCAATCTCCATTCTTGGAGGTTGCCAAGCCTCAGCCGGACAAAGTCATGGCTGCCCCCATTTTGTGTTGGTGACAGTCCTGCTCTGAGCAGGAAATACAGCTTCATCCCTTCAGAGGCCTCTTCCCATCAATGTTTCTAGGATGCAGACCCTGCAAAGCAAACTAATGAAGAAATAGTAAATTACCTGCAGAGGAAAGCTTGATATCTGCGACTGCCTCAGTGGCACCAATTCCTTTCAGTGTAATGTCCTGAGGGACAAGCGGAGGGAACTCTTTCATTCGCTCTTCCCCACCCATGGGAACCTAACATCAAAACATGGAGAAAAAAATTTAACCATCAAGAGATGCTTCAGCACTCCTACCTTAAACTGGCAAGCACATATCCTGGTTTGAGTGACACAGGACTAAGTTCTCTTCTAATGCTTGGTAAAACTGCACTTTTAGAAGACTCTAGCATCTGAATTTGTGAAAATATTTACTTTATAGCCAGCCTATGGGATGTGGGTTTCAAAGTCTCAGTGTTTTCAATCTCACCAGGTGCAGGGATGAGAAGCGAGACCCGGGCACTTGACCCAAGCTGGCCAACAGGATTATTTCACACCATGAACGTCACATTCCATATAAATTAGAAAGTTTGCTGAGAAGTTCTCTCTCTTCTATGATGGCTGCAATCCTGAGAACTTCTTGGCCTGGTGCTGGACCCCTGAGCCCTTCCCTTCCTCCCGAAGCCATGGTCCTCACAGTGTCCGACATTTGCTGCCCACTGCCGGGAGCGCACAGCTTCCTGCTGATAGAATTGGCTGAGTATAAACCTTGTATATTTTATATTGGTATCAATATTGGTTCTTTAGTATTACTAATGTTAATTATCTAGTCTTATTCTATGAAATCTGTCTGTATTTCAATCCTCGCGTTTCCTTGTTTTTCCCGATTCCCCTTCCTGGGTGGGAAGGAATCATTGGGTGATACAGTAATTGTCTAAACGACAATAAATTATTGTAGGTTCCTCAAACCATAACAGCACAGCACAAGTGGCAATAAAGATATTAGACTGTTGTTAGCCAAATAAGAGCTGGCTTGAATACCCTACAGGAGTTACTTCTAGTTTGCCAAGAGCAGAATCAGGATTACATCACTGGGGGGTGAGCAAAGATGAAGTGTCCACTACAGGACACTGTTGGTGGCTCAAGCCAGCCAACCTGATGTGAGTGACAGAACTTGTTCTCGACACGCACAGGAATTCAGCTGCCAGCACAAGGACACCTCACCTTGTCCCCCATCAATCTGCAAGTGCTACACAGTATGTGGCAATACTAGGGAAAAAGTCAGACCACCAAAATATGCAGGAATGTGCAGAGGATCCAGGGGGGAAAGAATAAGAAAGGTACATTTTTCAACTGCAGTCTCTTCTGAAACCCCAGTCTGAAGTTTGCCATGGAAAATAACCCCATTGCTGCCTTCACTTTAAGGCTGTTCAAGAAAAGCCAAGCATCAGAGCGCACAGCACTGCCAATCTTATCGCTTGGAACAGAAGCTCTGATGAAATACATAATTTCAGGTGCTCTCTCCTAACACAGCTGCAGCCATGCAGACTGTGCAAGGCTGTTCCACACTGCAGACCTCCATTCTCCCACTGCAGAAGTCCTAAACTCCTGACATGTGCTGGTTTTCCCTGTCAATTGTGGCCCAGCCAGGGCGCCTCACCAGGCAGGACAGCCTGCCTATCTGCAACCAAGAGCCCACGACAATGCCTCCTCTTACCTTTAGAAACTCTTGTCCACCATACTTCTCGTAGAGGGCATCTGCATTACTTAGAGTAGAAATGTGGACTGGCAACAGATTAGAAGCCACAACAGAAAACCAGGCAGGCTTTTCTCCCTGAAATAAATAACAAGAGGAAGATGTTACTTATATTAACAGAGAAGCAGCCCTGAATTGCACTCTCCTGCTCAGTTTCTTTCCTGCACGTTGAAAACCCATTTGACTGATGTCCCTTCCTTGTCCAAGGAGGAGTCCTTGCCTCTGTCACTGCAGAGCAGCCAGGGTTTTTATAAAGAGGGGAGCTCAGCTTCCAGGAGAGAAGCACCCATGGCTTCACCATCCTGCCTCAAAGCATCCCCAGTACCATACTCCCTGCCATCACACCTGCTCAGCTCAGGGAAATCATCCAAGAGATATCTTTGCTCAAGTTTAATTCCCAAGAACAAACTCAGTGTGGTTATTTAACATGAGAGGTGATGAATGTCTCATGTTGGGTGCTTTCTCTCCTATCACTTTACACTTCTAACATGTATCTCTCATCAAACCATACTTGGTTCCAAGCTGCTCTCAAGCTATGTAAAGGCTGAATGTGGAGCAATTTCAGCAGGCGCTTTTGTCACTTTTGCAGTTAAAGCAAACAAGGTTACAGAGGGGAAAGACATCTACAAACTGCTAGCAGCTTGAAATAAGGAAACCCAAGTGCAGCAATTCCTCCAAGTTCCTCACAGATCTAATCTGAAGCAGGGGCTCCTCTGTCACGGTCTGAGCACAACTGTGTTCCTTCAAGGTCTCTGGAGGATGAAGATAGGCACGGCGCATACAGCAATGGGCTGAGACAGATAATGAGAGTCTCTGGGGTCCTACATGTGCACAGCTGAGCTTGCTAGGAGCACCACTACATGGAGAACAGGCTTTTAGCACGAAGCCTAACTGCCAGCCCTGCTGCACTGGACATGTCTCTGAGCCTGTTCTCATCAAGAGGTGGTGTGACACTATTTTACCCTGGCCTCAGGTTTCCCAGGCTGCCAATATCATCTGCATCCTCCACAACTCCCAAGAACAAAAATCACCCCTCAGGCAGCCCTGTGGCCGGACTGCCTGCCCTGTCCTCTTCATCGTGTGAGAGGCCTCGTCCACGCTCACAGGCTGGCCTGATCTTGCAGTGTTTCTGCACAGGGTGTTTACTGCCAGCAAGATGTCATCACCTGTATCGTTGTCCTACTTTGTCAGGGATGCAAATTCAGGTGCTTTCTTGAGTTCCTGATAGCGCTTAAACAACACGCCTAGTTCTTTTCCAAGTGCTTTGCCCAAGGCCATATGGATAAAGGCAGGTGTTTTTTTTTCTGCTCGGTTGCTCTCCCCACAAACAGCATTTTTTCCTGAGTGAGGTATTGCTCCTCTGTACTGACAAGCTCTTTTTTGAGCTGGGGCTCTGGATTCTCACCTTAACTATGATGGAACTCTCCTGCCACCCTGGTACACTATTACTTACAGAATCCTGTTCCCCTCACCTTTCCGGTTTTCTTCCGACAGGTCAAGAGCGTCCTCAGCAAAGTACCAATTCAACATTTCTATGGTGAAGCTGACTGAAACAAAGGAATAGCCATACACACACCCCCTTCCCAAAATACAGGGAACTACTGAGAAAGGAATTATCATAAGTGCTAGACTCATATCTGGAAGAAACCACCCCTTCCAGAGGAAACATCATGGGAGGTCAGCTCCACACAACTCCATAAAGGTGTATGGCATGAGATTTCTAATAAATGGAAGAAATAGGCGGGGGACAACGACACACAGCACCTTTTAAAAATATTTTTACAGAAACTAAAATACGAGTACATTTAATTGCTTCCTTGGGCAAATTCTTCAGAGAGGTCTGTGTCAGGAAAGAAAAACGCCCACACTTTTCTCTCTTGTCAGACAGCTTTCATGAAACACTGAAAGGAGGAAACCACCTACTTTCCAACTTAATTCTGGCACTCTCCTTCTTACCTCCCTCCCTGCCTTGTGTCTTTGTATATTATGGGAAGCACATCAAGCTGAAGGTGTTTGTCAGCATTCATATACAATATAAAATATGCACACTGGTAACAAGTATCAGCTGCAACTCTCCATCCCAAGGCATTCTGCCTTTATGCAGTGCTTCATTAACAGATTAATGATCTCAAAAGCAGCAAAGAAAGGGTCTGGGAAAGCTTCCCAGAAAGCCTTTTATTGTCTGGTACTATAACAAGAGATGAAGCAGTTGCTCACAAAATCCTTTCTTCCCTTACCTGTAAGTAGTCTACACGTCCCAAGGCTGCTAAAAACAAGACCATTCCTGGTTTGAGAATGAAGGTGCGTGGAATGATGGCATTTGTTGGCAAAACCAGCTTTACTTCTTTCTCTGTCAGGAGATTTAAAACCTACAAAATAAATTGTACTGTCACAATTCACTCCAGATGTTTCAATGGGGACGATGAAATTAATATTGGTATTATATTGCTAGAGGAAAAAGATCAAGTAGAGCAGTGTGAAAAACGTCTAACAGAACAGTTCAATTCTGGTCCAGACAGTAAGTGAGGAGGCAGGGATGTCACCCATCTCCATAGCAATGCAGGGTCCATAGCAAAGTAAAACAGCTGCCAGCAGCCTGTTGGACCAAGGATTTGGGAATCCTGGGTCTGGCTGGAACAAGCTCAAGCAAGATTTACTATGCTTTAGCATGAGTGCAGCCATGTGTCATGAACTGCAGACCACCTTCAGCTATAACATTTGAGTTATTCCACTTGGGAAGTAACACAAAGGGCCAAACCAAAACTAACAGCAAAGCTAGTCTCAAATATCTCACTGAGAGAGACGTGCTGGGTCGGACCGTGAAACCACTCAATCTGCAGGATGACCAGCCTGCCCCACAGTGTTGATCTCTACCCTGGGCACAGCAAAACAAGCTCTCCCATCTGTGAGGGCTCCCAAATGCTCCTGCTGCTTGTATTCCTCTCCTCCCCGCTTCCCTTCCATCTCCTGCCCTAACTGGCTCATCTGTCTAGGTGCTAACTTGTTTCAGTAAAATGATCCACCCCAAAGACTAATGAAAAGCCAGCAACTTAACTAGCAGTGCTGCAGCCAAAGCAGTCCAGTCGCTTCCTGAAGAAGCACTGTTCAAACCCAGCTACGGAACAATGTGCAGGCACCGAAGTTCAGGAAGCAGTGCCTTGAAGGAAAAAACTAGTCTCCAGATTGATGGTGTCTCTTTCCTAAACACAGGGAACTGACAGGGGAAATGCTTCCAACTGTGCTACCCCCACACATGCCACAGCCATGCAAATACCAGTTTGTAGCAGTCTGGCTATAAGGATTAACCTCAATTCAGCATTAAAAGACCGAACTAACAAGGGTTGTGGTGCCGCCAGAGACCCAAATGCTCTTCCTATGTTCACAAGCAGACAATCTTTTTTGAAAGTCAGGGCAGCCTTCAACACCAATTCTAAAAGACGATGAGGCTTTGCCCTGCTAGTGTGTTTGGAAACGCGTAACCCAAAACCTCAGAGTTATCAGTAATCATTTTCCTTGCTTTCCAGAAGTTCGGCTTTGGAAGGAGTCCTGAGGATGCAGCTAAAAACAAACCTCCAAGGAGTAAGGATAAAAATGTAATTCCATCATATGCTAACAGCCACTTTCCCTCCCTCCCTCTTCTTCCAAACTAAAAACCAACACACAAACCTGCTTGTAATTAGAAATCTCCCCTGCCAAAATCTGTCACGTAGACCAACTGCTTGTCCTTCAGCCAGATTGAACACTGACTGCAGAAACAAAATTTGATCTGAAACTTGGCATGTAGCTCTCCAAAGGCACAGCAAGGATAATCAAAATTAGAAACGGCGGTAGGTATTTCTGGATGTAGAAAAGCCCACTTATTTCCACATTTATTCAACTTCAGAAGCGAGGAAGAACATATCCAATCTCCAGCTGTTACCAAACCAGGTCTCTAAGCTAATGACTGTCTTTACAGTGGACACTAACCAGCTATCAGATATGGCAAACCAATAGTTTTCTAGTGTTTATGAAAGAAGCACCAACACTTGAGCTGTGCAGTCTCAGTACAGTTCTTGTGCTTCCTTCTTTTCAGAACTTTCCTATCTCCTTGCACTTTTTAACTTTCCCAAAAAGACGACCTCCAGCTCTGCATAGATATCAAAGTGATCAAAAATCAAAACACTACTTTTTTTGGATGTGTGCACTAATCAACACCAACTTCAGAGCCACCGCTCTACTGAAAGACTGAGGCAGGCCTGACGTATTGGAGCTATTAACAGGAACACTGCAGATCCTGTTAGCTTCAGAAGAATACTTTCTCAAAGATTTGGTTCAGTCATGCAACACTGGTTATCCTCCCAAGCTCCACCTTTTCCAGTAGGCTGGTAGAGATAAAAAAGTGCAGCTTTCATTGGGTGATGCTGGTATAAACTTGCTTACAGCACTCTCTCTTACTTCCCTTCATTTAGATGTTAAGAAAATTTGATGATGCAGTCATACAATTCCTTTGCAAAGATCACAGTATGCACTAATCAGAAATGCAACAGCGTTAAAACAATGAACGCTTCACAAGTAAATACAAACCACATTTTAACACAATTGCCTAAACCAAAAGAATCCTAACCCCAGGACTGCAGCAGAAACACTCTCCCACATGCACAGCTAAGGCAGAACAGTCCTCCCAAACCCTGTCCATCCCAAAACACAGCACCACAGGGTACCTACACAGTTTTCCTTTACAATCCCTGGAGTATCAAAACACCAGCGAGCATCCTTCACTTCGTTGTATGTGAACTCCTCCCTTTCCTCATTCTTCTTAGGGGAATGTCTGGGATCTTCGTCTATGCTGTAGGAGAGCATGTCAGGGTCAAAGTCAACCACAGGGCTAGACTTCTGCTGTTGAAATGTTCTTCCAACTCTTCCTGGATTAAAATGAAAGGTTTGCTGGTAATTAATTTATTAACGTGCCTTTCCTTCCGTTGGACATCTGTCCCTTTTTTTGCTTAAAAGAGACACACATTGGTAATATAAAGGTGATAAAGACGCTACGTGGGTAGAAATTTATGCATTCATAAGCCAAGATGCTAAGAAATCCCTTCTATAATTCTTGCTTAGCACTCCTCAAACGCCAAAACCTTAGCAGGGACCAGATCACAGACAGTCTATTATTTCCATTTTACAGTAAAGCCCTTTTTTCAGTGCCTTAGACTGTCAAACGCGGAACTTTTGAAAATCAGAGCTATCTTCCGGCACCTCCCTCTCTTGGATACTTACTAAAATGATGTACAACCACTGTGGCCTGCAGCCAAAATGTGATTTTTTAAAAATGAAACTTGTTTTCTTTCTTTGGGAATGAGAGATTACCTATTAATGCAATATCATTGTAAACGGCTAAGCTATTTGAACTAGGTTAGCAAATGCTGATGGGAGGTGCACTGCAATGCTACTACAACAGCTAAAAAAAAGTACTCAAAAGAAATACTGATGAAGTTACTTATGAAGGAGCTAGAGGTCTTGCACCCATTACTCAGGGAACAAAAACTGGTCAAAATAACTCAAACACAAGTTTGGAATTTTTTTATTGCTACTACAGATAGCATGTTCTTCCCATCATTAAATGGAAATGAGTTCTTTCAGAGTGGGAAGAAATTGCTTGCCAAAACCAGCTGGATTGTACAGCAAATTAAGGACTTAACAGTCCTTTGTGTAATACAGTATTTTCATCAGGGCAGAGGGACGACACCTTTACTCAGGCAATACTCACCCACTAAGTAACCTTGCTTTTTAAGTTGATCAAGGTACTTTTTTTCTTCACTGCTTAGCTGATCTTCTGTTTTTGCTGCCTCCTCTTTCAGCCTCTCCTGCCTTCGGAATATCCTGTCACATGTAGGATTAATAATTGGAAATTTCAACAGGTTCAGTGTTGTTCCTGGAAAAAAACAGAAGGTAGGTTTGGGCCTCTGACTGCCAGGCACACTTAAGCTCTGCAGAAAAAGAAAAAAAAAATTGCTCTGCTAGAGATCTGCTCTCACCCATGGTTTGATGAAACCGGTCTCAAAGCCAAGTGGTGCCAAGACTGACTTAACAGAACCCTGGCAACTCCTACCTTCAGGCAGCTTGGTTTGGCCTGCGATTGTTTTACAGGTGCTCACCAGTCCACCTCCGAGTCTCTCTTGAGGCTGGAGGACACCCCTAATTGACAGGGAGATGGCAAGGCACACAGATTGGGTACTGTCCCCGCTGCCAGGGGAGCACGCAATGCTCTGGTTTACCAGCCCCCTGTTGGGGGGGGGTAATCTCCCTATTGTTGGGAGACGCACATCATCCTCTGTGCGTGCCTCCCACCCTAAGGAAGGTGACGATTTGAAGCACGGCGCAGCACTGGAGCTCGCTGCCCACAATGGTGATGCTTCATGGTGGTGGCCACCCACTTGGCCAGGTGGACAGGTCCCCCCACCCCAGGGGTGGCAGAGGGCAGCCCTGCAGGAGGCCTAGGATTAGCTGGCCTCCGAGTGACCCGCTGCGATGGGCAGAGTGACATCCCCTGACCTGGCCAGGGGGAGACGGTGGCCCTGTCGACGACATCAGGAGCACGGGACTTGCAGTAGTCGGAGAGCAGCAGGCTGTTGAAGAGGGTGGACTTGCCGGAGTTGGTGGCGCCCAGCAGGTAGACGTCTCCGGCGCACTTCCAGGAGCGCTGCAGCCGGCTGATCAGCCCCTCCAGCCCGAAGCCCGTCTTGGCACTCACTAGCCGGACATCCACCAGCGGGGTCCCGCGCAGGCCGGCCTGGGCGCAGGCCGCCGCCAGCTGCTGCCGCAGCCGCCCCAGGTGCCCGGGGGAGTCGGCGGGCAGCAGGTCCACCTTGTTGCCCACCACCAGCAGCCCAGCGGCGGGGACGTCGGGGCCCAGCAGCCCTTGTAGCTGGGGCAGCACCGGGTCGGGCAGCTCCAGCAGGTCGAGGATGTAGAGGAGGAGCGGGCCGCGGCCGTGGCGCGGCGGGCGGCGCAGGGCGGCGCTCACCACCTCCCGGTGCTGCTCGGGCGGCAGCCGCAGCCGCAGGGCCCGGCCGTGGTGGGCCAGCAGCCAGCAGCGCTGGCAGACGGCGCCCCGCAGCCCCGCCGGGCCGGCCGGGCCCTCCGACAGGCTCCGGTACTTCTCCGCCGGGACGAAACCCGGCGCCGCACCGTCTTGGCACTGCAGCTCGGCCCCGCAGCCCGAGCAGCTCACGCCGCTCGGAGGCACCGAGGGGTCGGGCCGCCCCACCGCCGCCACCGGGGGCCGCTCCCGCCGTTCCCTGCCCGTCTTCCGGCGGGGCACCGCTGCTGCTGCCGCTATCGCCGCCTCGCTCAGCTCCGGCTCGTACTCGGGGAAGACAAACCGCTCCTCCTCGCCGCCAGCTGCCGCCCCGCGCCGCAGCACCGGGACCCAGGGCCGGGCCAGCCGGGCCAGGAGCGCCGGGGCCAGGCGGAGCATGGCGGGGCCGGTGCCGCCGGGGCGGGCGGCAGGGGGGCGGGGCGGGTGCGACTGCGCATGCGCGTCCGGTCCCTTCGCGCGCGGTGCCTCCTGGGAGACGGCGCGCGCAGCCGTTCCGTCGCGTCTCCCGTGGTCGCCGCTGTCGCTCTGCTCGGGCAGCCCCGCCGCCGAGCCCCGCTCCTCTCTCGGCCGCTGAGCCCCGCCGTCCGCCCCGTTTCCCTCCCGGCCGCCGCCCGCGGCTCTTCCCGCCGCCATCATGTACGACGCGGACGAAGGTGAGGGAACCGTGCCCCAGTTCGGCCTGGCGAGGCGGGCTGGGCCCGCGCAGGCCCCGTGGGGGCGGGGGACGCTGCGGGAGCGGTGGGGTCTCGCCGCAGGGTCCTGTGAGCGGGCAGGGGCGGGATGGGGTGGCGGAGGGTCCCTCAGGCCGCCGTGTGGGCCCCCCCCCCCCCCCCCAGTAGGACGCTGAGGTGAGCGGGGCCTGGCTGAAATGTTATGCTTCCCCGGCAGATATGCAATATGACGAAGATGATGACGAGATCACCCCCGACTTGTGGCAAGAAGCCTGCTGGATCGTTATTAGGTGACTTTTTAAAACTCGCTGTTCTTAATGCTTGGGCACACGTGCTCTTGGTCCCTTTGCGAGCAGCGTGTCAGAGCTGCGGGCTGGGGTGTGCCGAATTGTGCAGTGGGGTACGCTGTTTTGAATGAAGTAAGAAGTGATTTTGATTCCGTGTCAGGCACGTGATTTTGCCTGTTCCTCTCACCGCTGATGCTGGCAGTACGAAATCAGTACTTGGCTGTTTCACTGTCTTGGTGTTTTTCTAGCAAGGCGTGAATGTCCGGGGCCTGCAGCTTCTTGTGACTGTTAAGGAGCACGATGCTGGGTGAAACTGAGAAAAAAGTGTTTCTATCGCTAATTATGTCATTCATAAAATGTACATGACTGGTGTCTTAGAGCAAAGAGAATGATAAATCTGTAGGGATGGTCCCATAGGCACCCTGGGTGTAGAGCAGAGATGAGAAACTTTGAAGGCAGAAGGATGTCCTTTCTTTTGCAGCCCAGTGATGAGTGCTACCTTTCTTTTCAGTCAGGTGAGAGGTAACTGAGGCAAGTCCTTCAGCTAAGGCTGCACCTCACTCTGTATGAGGAGACACTTTTTTACTGTGAGGGTGACCGAACACTGGCACAGGTTGCCCAGAAAGGATATGGAGTCTCCATCCTTGATGGTATTCAGAAACCATCTGGATATGGTCTTGGGCAGTCAGCTCTGGGTGACCATGCTCGAGCCGGGTGATGGGACAAGATGACCTCCAGAGGTCCCTTCAGCTTCAACTGCTCTGTGATACAGGCTGCCCTTTCCCTTGCCCTTGTGCGGTAGCAGGCTGTGCTGGCAAGACTCACTGTGGCAACACCATGATGGCCAAGGGTGTGTTCCTCTTCTTGGGCAAGCCTGAGGTTATTGGTAAGCAGGTAGTTCTTACTGGTTTTGTCTGGAGATTTTGGCAGTGATGGAGTAGAAGCTGAGGTAGTGTGGATGCCCTGGCTGGCTTCAGTAATGTGAATTAGAGGAGCTTGCGGCAAGAGTTCATACAACAGACATGTTTGGGTCATCCCATTAAAAAGTTAGGATGTTGGGCTTTGAATTTAACTTATGTAGCAGACGTGTTTAGGTCATCCCATTAAAAGTTAGGATGTGGGGCTTCAAATTTAGGCTTTGATTTTTACACTTGGTTTGTGCTGGGCTGAAGCTAGGTAACACGAGGGCTAGGGGAAATCCAGGGAAGGAGTGAAGCTGGGAATCTCTGTTGCTGGAACAGAGGGGATCTAAGCTAAGAAAAGTTCTAAGAACTGTTACCTTGACTTAGGAGCACGCACACAGTTTACTGCAGCTTGCAAAATTAGTTAAAGCAAAGTGATTTACGTGCATTGTTGAAAACTTTAGCTGAAGCCACTTCTACTGAGGTTAAAGTCATGTTGCCTTTCTAATTTAAGGTAAACTGTGCATACAGTCATGGCTTAGCCAAGAGGTGGCAGCAAGTCTGTCACTTTGTAGCATCTGTGGCTTCAAACACTGAGAGAGAATTCTTTAGCATTTTTTGACATCTATGTTCGAAACTCATGCCTCGAGAAAAGTGAATGTGTTTGATTCTGTACTGTATTTCATGGCTTTTGAAGCTTGTTGATGTATAAAGTACGTGATTTAAATTAAGATATCTTGTTCGTTAATGCATTCTTTTTTTTTCCTTTTTTTTTAGTTCCTATTTTGATGAAAAGGGTTTAGTCAGGCAACAGTTGGATTCTTTTGATGAATTTATTCAGATGTCTGTGCAGAGAATTGTTGAAGATGCTCCACCAATTGATTTACAAGCTGAAGCCCAGCATGCCACAGGAGAAGTGGAAGAGCCGGTAAGTGGAGACCGCCAGCAGAGGCGATGTGTTCTAACAATGCAAATGGTTTTAAGTGTGTTTTATTCAACCCCCATCTCAAGAGATGGAAATACATCTGAATTGTGACACTGCTCATGCAGTCAACAGGACAGAAGTATGAACTCTTTGGAGTCTGTGATGTACATGGCCAAGTTTCCAGATAGTTAGGTGTATGGCTGAGAAACATGTGCAAGAGCTTTGTTATCTGTGGAACTGAACTTCCCTCCCCTATCAAATTACTTTGTCCTGCTGGTTAAGTTGTTGGTTGAGTTGAGACATGACCAAGAACAGTTGGCTGCTGCAGCTCATGTTGTCAGTTTTTGTATGAAACTGCACTGACAGCGATGTAGTAGAGCAAGTCAGGTAACCAAATGCAAACTGTTCTGGTGGGATTTTAATTTTCAGTAGCTTTACCACAGCAAGAAGAGTTTATGGCTCGGAAGTTCTTTGTTAGCTTTCTTCGGCTGGAGTTATGCCCAGGTTTTCCAAGGGTGCCATTGCGCATCATCTTCCATTGGCACCATGTTGCAAAGGAGAACAAGTTATCTAAGGTCTGCACTTCTACAATGAGTGTGCACCTTCTACAGTGGCTGGGGTGCTTTCATCCGTGTCCCTCATGTGGTGTGTTCTCAGTTCCATAAGTGCAAACAGTGATGATCCCTTCCCCTGCTGTCAGTCACTACCTTGCCGCTTCCTTGTAGAGATTTAAAGGAATTTTAGGATACCTGAGCATTGAATTTGTTACATGTTTTGACTGTTCCTTTACGTTTCTTTGCAGGCAAACAATTGTGCTGTAGAGAGAATAACTGGGATTTCTTTTAATTTCTTTGTTAGGCAAACAGTTCATAAACATTTATGTCACTGTAATGTTTCTTCTGTTATTCTGTGTGTATTATTGCTGAAATCTCTAGCGACAGTTCTGTATTGCTGTATATGCTGTATGTGGTTAAAGTTCAGATCGCAAGCATGGTCTGTGCTGGGCTCCTTTTTGTCCAAAAGCTGGTATTTTACTTTCTCAAATCAGAGAGGTTAGTTTCTTTTTCTTACTTATCAATTAAATTTTTTAGGAATAGGTCTAGATCTGAGAAAAAGGAAACTTGCTTTTTCCTTCAGAGTCACTTGCAGGCAACCTCTTGCCTCATTTGAAGATACTGAATTAATTTAAGGAGACTGAGTGAGAATTTTTTTGACCTACAAGATGTTTGCCAACAAGGTTCTGCCACGTACTTTTGTAGGGAGCTTTTGTGCTTTTTAAAAATCGTATTGTTTTCAGTTCTCTTCTGATAATTCAAGTCTTACTTTCTTTAGTGATCCTATAGAATCATCCTAGGAACTGGTTTTACCCAGCTTGCCATGTTTTCAGTTATTGATAATGGTTATCCTTCTCCAGTAGCAGTTTTGGTTAGTAATAATTAAGAAAGAATATCTTGAATATGGAAGGCTAGTTATTAGTATAGCTTACGGATAAAGCAGCAACGAAACTACGTGTCTGAAAGCTGTGTTTTTTTGATAAATTGATGCAATAATCTGTTTAATCTCTAGAGGAAACAAAACCACCTAGCAGAGATGTTAAAAAGGTGGTTTCCGTGGCTCTGTGTAAGACAGAATGTACGGGATGGATAATTTTCACCTTGTCCTTTAATAGTGAGTCTAGAGAAAGGACTGAATATAAAGACTTTGAAAAAATGTTTTAGAAAGGCTAAAACCACTTGCTACATAAACCATAAACTGACTTTTTTTTCCTCTGCATTAGAGCTTGCTCTTGCTTATGGCTAAGATACGCTAAAATGCCTGCATGGAATTAAAGTTTTGTTTTAGTAATAGGTATTCTCAGCTGGCTTCTAGGCAGATATGTTAGTTGGGGTGGCAGCACTGTAGTTCTTTATTTGTGTTAGCTTCTGTTCTGCTAAAAGGCACGGTGGAAAATAGCTACTTGAAGAAAAGGTTGTAAAGCAACAAGTCTGTCCACTTGTTTATGTGCAGGTCTGATGATTTGCTTATATTTCTCACCCTCCCTGGATTTTGGCCTGTGAAGGAACGCTTTGTGAGTAGAGGCCCTCCCTCTACCAGATACACAAACACACTTTGATAAGAGTATCGTTTTAAAACTGAGAATTGTTCTGTTGCTGAATGATATCCATCCTTTCGTGCCTGTGGTTTCACTGTAACACGTGAAAGGATTTCTGTGGAACTAAAACAAAGTTATTAAATTTAATGTTTTATGCATGGGAGCAAAAGTTTACAAAAACTCACACCTTTTTTGATACATTGACTATCTCATTGTATGTGGTTGAAGCAGATTCACCTTTTTGCATCATAAACCTAACAATTTTACCTAAAGTTACATAAACAATAAATACCTAAATAGACATAGTAAGGCATATTCTATTTGTTAATATATTCACTGACTTGGCAGATTTGGAGTTTGTCAGCTATTTTATAGGAAGACCTATTTGGGTGCTTTATTCTTCTTTTACCAATGGTTTTGACCCTTCAGTTTCCTCTGTTGGCTTATTTATTTATTTATTAATGAGGTGTTTAGAAAATATTGAAAGTTCTTGAGTGTTTTTTTTGATGTAGTCATCTGAAGAGGGATTGTTTCCATATCTTGAGCTGAGGACAGGCAGCAGCATTGGGTATTAAGCTCTAGGGCTGCTCTTGAACAACCAAAGTGGATGTTTCTGCCACTACAGGTAAATGTTGTCTTCGTCTTGTTTTCTAGCCCCGGTACCTGTTGAAGTTTGAACAAATCTATCTCTCCAAACCTACACATTGGGAAAGAGATGGAGCACCCTCACCTATGATGCCCAATGAAGCCAGACTGAGAAACCTTACGTAAGAGCAAACGCTGTAGTGGATGAACACAAGGAAGGACTGGCTCTGCATTATTAATTGATAATATTTTTCAATTTATTAGTGCCTTGAAAATGTAATAATTACTGCTCTATTTATATTTCAATATCTATTGTTAAATCCAGATGATGACTTGTTAATAATGCTTAATACTACCAGTGAGTGCTTGAATAACTACATTCATTATCCTTCTATACAGTCTGGAGCAGTAACTGGCAGGTTACACAACGGTGTTTTTGTTCCCTAGGTATTCAGCCCCCTTGTATGTGGATATAACTAAAACAGTTATTAAAGAAGGGGAGGATCAGTTACAGACACAGCATCAGAAAACTTTTATAGGAAAAATTCCTATTATGTTACGTTCAACATACTGTTTATTGAACGGCTTAACTGACCGTGATCTTTGTGAACTGAATGAATGCCCGCTCGATCCTGGTGGCTACTTTATCATTAATGGATCAGAAAAGGTAAGGGATTATATCTTCCACAGACATCTTTACAGATGCTGAAAGTTCTATTACTTGTGTCGGTATGTTTTGCCAGAAACATAAGCACTTTTATTCCAGCGTATCAGTTACTGTGGGTGCTCGTGAACTTGTAGAAAGATGGGGTTTTAGTCCTCTGTTAGGACTTTCTTGAGCCACCTTTTCTTCTTCTCTGAGGCACATTTCCCTTTTTCCATTACATAAACTGTTTTGCATTGAATGCCACCTAAGTACTCTACATGCTTTCCTTTCCCTTTTCAACATCACAGAGCAGTATGCACTCTAAAATGAGGTACTTCTTCACTTGAAGTGTTCTCCAGTTTGTTCACAGCTGTATAGATGCATTTTATTATACTAATAGGTTCTTCTGTCCATTGCTGTGAATTCAGCTTTAGCAAATCATATTTTCTCCATGCTTGTGCCTCACCAATGAAACTGCCAGTTTTTTGTAACTGACACCTGGGCAAACACAGCAAAACAGCTAGAATTGTATTTTTCTTCTTGGGGGAAAAAAAAATAATCTGGCTTTGACTGTTGGAGCTGGCATTTAAACTTAAATGCCTGTGTAATGCATTGGCCTTGGAAACTAGATAGTGAAAGGCGTTCTTTATCGGTGTTGTGCCTAAAGCTAACAGAAATGTCTCGGCACAGCTAGCAGATGCTGTAAGTACATCATAGTCTTTTGTTTTGGTTGTTCTATCTTAATTAGGTCTATGCTTTGCTTAATGCCGTATTTTTAAAATATAGAGTATAATCCATCTGCATTTGGCAAATTAAAGTTAAGGCACCTGAAGGAATCGTAGAAACACAGTGTGCTTGTTGCTTTCAGCATGCCCTTTTGTCAGTTGTTTACTAGTGTTCTTGTTTCTAACACAGGTTCTTATTGCTCAAGAGAAAATGGCTACAAACACAGTGTATGTGTTTGCAAAGAAAGATTCAAAATATGCCTACACAGGAGAGTGTAGATCTTGTCTGGAAAATTCCTCTCGACCAACGAGTACTATATGGGTTAGCATGCTGGCCAGAGGTGGGCAGGTATGCCTAAGCAGTAATAACCCCTGCCCTGGGGCTTTCGTTAACATTACATTGTTTTAGTAGTTTTGTTACTGTCCTGTCTCTTCATGTCATTTACACTTTTGGGATTTTGAGAAGAAATTGTTTCTAAGTTAGGAAGAAGGTAAAATTAAATCAAAATGTATTCTGTTTGTTATAGATTTTGACTGTCTCTGGGACAAATAACATGAGGATTGAAATGAAGACTCAATTTGTGGCAGGTTGTAGGTGAAGGCTAAAAAAATCATTTTAGAATTACTGTAAATGAGTTTTTAGAAAATCCACACAGTTTCCTTTTTTTTTTTTTTTTTTTTTTTTTTTGACAAAGGATAAGAATAAGAGCAGGGAGCCTGATTTTGCTGACGGCCAAGCTAGTGTTTGGATGTGTTTTGCAGACCACATATTAATTCATATTTAACATCTAATTGTGCTGTCTGTGAGAGGGAATAAGTGCTGCTCATAACTTCTAAAGCATAAGGTGTCAGTACTCGTTTACTATTGCACTGATGTTTGGAAATTCCCAAACATGTTCAAAGAGTAACTTTAATGGAAGCCTTATGCTGCTCTCACTCCTGATGGCTGGAGCACTCTTGAGTGGTGGTCCCTCTGCATCCCACAATGTTTGTTTCTTTCTGGGAGGGGGGACCAGCTACTTGAATAATTGTGAGAATGGAGAGTCTTACACAGTGAAAAGCTGGACTTAAGCTGACAGAAGGAAAGCTGAAGGTGGATAGGATTATTGCCCTTTGCAAATACACAAGGGGAGACAAAGGATGCATATGTGTCAGCCAAAGCCTTCCAAGTTTTTGCAGACTTAAAGTTAGAAATGCTTTTAAAATAAAAAAAGTCACTGCTGGAGTAAGGTTTCAGAATAGCTCCTTAGTTGGCCTGCTGAGAAGTCATGGTTTCCCATAGTGCTTGAATAAATGTATTTATGCTGTATCATCCAAATCCAGAGAGATATTTTTATTTAAAGGCAAGATCATTTAAGACTAATGTATGTTTCCCCCCATGTTTTCAGGGTGCGAAGAAGAGTGCTATTGGTCAGCGCATTGTAGCAACTTTGCCGTATATCAAACAAGAAGTCCCCATCATAATTGTCTTTCGTGCACTAGGCTTTGTGTCTGACAGGGACATTTTAGAGCACATCATATATGATTTTGAAGATCCAGAAATGATGGAAATGGTAATATATGTTAAATAAGTTATTTCCTGGCATGACACTCTGTGATGTGTACCTGTGGCTAATCATCATTCAAAATATTGTTCATTTTCCAATTGTAATTTATTACTTTATTATTTTTGTGGGTTGTCTATTAGAAATGTCAAAAGTTCTCTGCCTAAACCTATTCTAATGAGTGAAGAATTCTATTCTATTTAAGTGAACCTATTCTAATTAAGTGAAGAAACTACGACAGAGATTGTAAAGAGTCAATATGTATTTGGAAAGGTAGGGTCTTATCCTGCTGCAGTTGACTTTAATTGTAAAATCCCAGTTTATACTGGAAGCAGCAACAGGCGTAGAATGTGCTTGAATGATAACTATTTTCTGAAGCCTAAACTATTTTTGTGTACTTGCCGCGTGCTTCATTAGTGTTTTCTGCTGCTCTTGAAAGAGCTACTATAATAAAGCCAGAAAGAACTGTATCAGTAACTAGTAGTTCCTGAAAAGAGTCATCAGCAAACTACTGTGTAGTTTCCTTCAACCAAAGGCACTGGTTTTGCTCTGTTTTGTGCATTAGGTCAAACCTTCTCTGGATGAAGCGTTTGTCATTCAGGAGCAAAATGTGGCTCTAAACTTCATTGGATCAAGAGGTGCAAAGCCAGGTGTCACCAAAGAAAAGAGAATCAAGTACGCTAAAGAAGTCTTGCAGAAAGAAATGCTCCCGCATGTTGGTGTCAGTGACTTCTGTGAAACAAAAAAGGCCTATTTTCTAGGGTATGTTAGCATTTTCTGTCACACGTCTGCAAATGGATCTGGAATACAGTTTTATTCACATATATCTATATAATTGGAAGAATGCACTGAATGGAAGTTTGTTTTTAACCTCAGTCTTCTGGATACTCAGTGATAAACTTTAGAGTGCTGGTGTATTTTCATAACTGAGAAAATGCCAGTGTTGATAAAATAGGAAAAAAAAAGGAAACAAAACAAGCCCTCCAGTACATTCTGAATCTTAAGTTAGAGGTGATGACAGTGATGAATGACTGTTTTTGACAATTCGTTGCACAGACAACAGATAGAGGTTGATAATTAATGCGTAGATAACTACTGATAAGCTGTTTGTAATGTAATCCCACTCTTTCAAACTAGTACATCCTCTTGATCCCTGCTTATTAGTATGCAGATGAACTATAGCATCAGGAGACTTAACATTTTACACCTGATTCCATGTGTTTAAACATAGCCCATATTACAATATAGGACAGACGTAGCAGAAGACGCATTGCCATCATGATGTAAATATTAAGTTCTCTCTAGTTATCTGAACTTTCAGTGGGTCATTCACCTCTAACATCGTACATGCTGAAGAGGTCTGTTTTAGGATAGTAGTATCCTAAAGATCTAGAATGGAAAGCCTCTGGGAAACAGTTCATTGATTTATCTGTGAAAGCGTGTTGTCTTTGTTTTGAACGTCTGCTGTCAGTTTAAAATACAAACTATCTTATTTGCCTAGGTATATGGTTCATAGATTGTTGCTGGCAGCACTGGGAAGAAGAGAGCTTGATGACAGAGATCATTATGGCAACAAAAGACTGGATCTTGCTGGGCCACTGTTGGCTTTCCTGTTCAGAGGGTAACTATAATCTGTACATTTTCTTTGGAGAGAATTAATGGTAGAGGCATTGTGAAATCAGTGCTTCTAGATCTACTCTGCTCTACCAAGTTGTGTCTGATAACCAATCTTGGGCAACACAGCCTGTATCTCATGAGTTTTTCATGGAATGGGTAAGTTTCCTCTAATAGTAGGTGGCTAGCATCAGCTTTTTTTGAAGCGTATTTTGTGCATGTTCACAAACAGGTTAATTTGTTTTGGTCGTGTCTGCATCCCACCCACCCCCCCTCCCCCCCCACCCCCCCTCCCCCCCCCAGTTACAAATTACTTGTTTCTGTGACATTTTTTTCTAAATAGTGCTGGGTAGGCTGAATTGCTACAGTATACTGTTTAATCATCTTTCTTGGCATTTTCTTCTACAGAATGTTTAAGAATTTGCTGAAGGAAGTGAGAATATATGCACAAAAGTTTATTGACAGAGGGAAAGATTTCAACTTGGAACTGGCAATTAAAACAAGAATTATTTCAGATGGTTTGAAGTATTCATTGGCAACTGGAAACTGGGGTGACCAGAAGAAAGCTCATCAGGCCAGAGCAGGAGTATCTCAGGTACCATAGCTGAATAAGGCATGGTAGCATTTGTCAGGTTTACATAAGAGTAAAATTATGTGGTGGAAGAGTTTAACGTTGCTTGGCAGCCTTGCATGTTGTGTGTTGAATAGAACCATTTTTAAAAGGAAGCGTCCATAGCTGAAACAGATGAAGATCTAAATAGTAGAGTCTGGTTTGGGGTTGGAGTTTTTTTTTTTGTTGTTTGTTTTTTTTGTTTTAGCTATTGTATTCACTGCTAAACAGTTGGTGTAACTCTTATAAAGACTTTTTGTATTAGAGCATATGCTCGTGTGTCTGGTCAAGTCCTAGTCCCAGGGAATCTTTAGGGCTGATGGATTTCTTTAATTACTTCCAGCGTTTCACAGGTCGTTAAAGAAACTTGAGTGACACCTTGTAATGTAACAGTTACATATTCCACAGCTAATGATGAGGAGGACTGACTTTATTAGCCCAGAGCAGTGCTTAGTTAAGCTTGTTTCTCATAAAGGCGGAAACAGGAAAGAGGTGACAATTTTTAAATGCCAGCACATTTTCTTGTCTGGAGCGCTGTTGAGATCATAATTTGGGGAAAGCAAAGTTAGGAAAGGGATGAAGATGGTAACTGTCCCTGGATGGTGCGTTGTTGGTGTGTGTGTATGATGGGCTTGTTTGCTTTTTAACTAAACTCATGCTTCAGGTTGTAATGTTAAATTTTCTTAAATTTTTTAGAATCCTTGAAAAGACTCTGAACATAATGTAAATGCTGATCTGCTCTTAATAACTAGGTCGTCTTAGTTTTTCGAACTATATTTGAAAAGATCTCTGTGTCATTGTACTGGCAAACCCTCCTGGTGAAAATGCAACTTAAAATGTATTTTCACTATCATCACTTATTCTAGTTACTTGATCGGAGTAAGATATACTATAAAGAACAGATTTTAAGGGTAAACTTAGTCTGAGATTAATGGAGGTGAACTAAAAAGTGTAGCTAACAAATATCAGAGCTATTTTAGTTCTTTTGAAGTACATAATTTCTAGAGGGCATTGATCCTTTGCTCTAATATATCATGATGTCTGTCAACAACATACTTAAGAAGCTTTGACTAACTGAATTCCTTACTATGTGCAGGTGTTAAACCGTCTGACTTTTGCATCTACACTTTCCCATCTGAGACGTCTGAATTCTCCAATTGGTAGAGATGGTAAACTAGCAAAGCCCAGGCAGCTGCACAATACACTGTGGGGAATGGTTTGCCCTGCTGAGACTCCAGAGGTAATGAAAGTAATATTTATGTCAGCTTTTACTCATGGCTGACTACTTTTATCTGCCATTGGTTTTCTATCCGTGGCACTTGTGATGATCACTTGCACTTTTTTTGAAATACTGACACGAATACTTAGTTTTATAGCTAACTCTAGTTGAATGGTAGAAATGAATAAAGTAAATACCACGTTTGGTGTCCAGTTCCTTGAGGACTCAAAGTTTAAGTTCTCATATCTTCTTGGGGGAACTTGTTGATTTGGAAATGCAGCTAAACTTTGTGTTTCTACTAGGGTCATGCAGTAGGACTTGTGAAGAACTTGGCCCTCATGGCTTACATTTCTGTGGGGTCTCAGCCATCCCCCATTTTGGAATTCTTGGAAGAGTGGAGTATGGAAAACCTGGAAGAAATATCTCCAGCAGCAATAGCTGAGTATGTGCAAATGAAACTATTTAAACAGACTTAAGTTTTTTGTCCTGCACAACACTTGAAGGTTTTGGAGTTTTGGTGTTTGGGTTTTTTTTTTAATTATTTTTTTGTTTTTCCCTCTTTCTAGTGCTACCAAGATCTTTGTTAATGGCTGCTGGGTAGGAATACACAAAGATCCAGAGCAGCTCATGAATACCCTAAGGAAGCTCCGTCGTCAGATGGACATCATCGTGTCAGAGGTATAAATTTTACATCTAGAGGTTGGGTGTCTTTTTAGATGAGAGAGAATAATGCCTTGACACTACTTTGCAAGCTCCAAATAGCATTATTTACAAGTCTTCTGAACATAGTTCACCTATTCACATTGCTCGAGGTTTTTTTTTTTTGTTTTGGGAGTTTTCTGGGGTTTGGTGTTTTTTAGGTGTTTGTTTGATGTTGTGTGTGGTTTGTTGTTTGGTTGGGGGGTTTATGTTTTTTTATTTTGTTTGTTTGTTTTTTTTTACAAAAAGAGGATCCAGTTAAAAAACATCGAAAACAGTTTCTTGAAATGCTTCTGTTTGTAGGAGTGTTAATGTTTGTTCTGTGCTGCTTGATAGCATCTGTAAGGTCTTCGCTTTAGGGAACTTTGTTATCCTATTTTGTGTTCCGTAGTTCTGATTCCAGGCTGAGACTTTGTACTCATGGGGTGCTGCTTTCTTCTCCAGGTCTCAATGATTAGAGATATTCGTGAGCGAGAAATCCGCATCTATACTGATGCAGGCAGAATTTGTCGACCCCTTTTAATTGTGGAAAAACAGAAGTTGCTGTTGAAGAAAAGGCATATTGACCAACTGAAGGAACGAGAGTATAACAATTACAGGTGAGATACGTTCCTGAAATTCAACTAATGTCTAATTTTCCACCCCCGAATTGGAGAGAGAAATGTTTAAAGCTTTGTGCAACACAAAGATGCTTTCTCTGCCTGGTAGCTTAATTCATATTTTTTTTTATCATACTGACACAGTTGTAGTAATAATAAGCCAGGGGAAGTCCTTATTCTTGTTACTGTTGAAGAGATCCATTTTAAGAGATCCGTTTTATTTGTTGAACAAGTGTTTCACATACTGGTTGTTCAGTTGGCAGGATCTCGTGGCCAGTGGTGTAGTAGAGTACATTGATACACTGGAAGAAGAGACTGTGATGCTGGCAATGACTCCAGATGACTTGCAAGAGAAAGGTGTGGCATATTGCTCAACATACACGCACTGTGAGATTCACCCATCTATGATCCTGGGAGTATGTGCATCCATTATCCCTTTCCCTGATCACAACCAGGTCAGTGCATCACTTAAGACATCCTGCTTTTAAAATTGATAGAAAACCCAGGGGGGTATGTGTAAAGAGCTTTATGTTTATACATACTGTTTTTTCCTTCTCTGTCTAGTCTCCCAGGAACACATACCAGTCTGCTATGGGTAAACAGGCTATGGGAGTTTACATTACCAACTTTCATGTGCGTATGGATACGCTGGCACATGTGTTGTATTATCCTCAGAAGCCCCTTGTAACAACACGTTCCATGGAGTACTTGCGATTTAGAGAGTTACCAGCAGGTATGTTGTCCGTTAATGGTTATTAAACAAAGATACTACTGTTTTGTTTAAACTGTATCACAGATGTCATGTGTATAATACTTGAATATTTAGCAAATGTATGTAATTTAAAATAATTATAGGTTAAATGTTAACTTGTAGCTTGACACCTAGACTGCAAAAACTACATTGCTAGTGTTGCAGCTGAAACTACTTTATCTGTATAGTCTGGTAAAATCTAACTGGAAAAATGCATTCTCTGTATCGGTATTTGCTAGGTTCTTCACAAGGGGTCACTCTTGACTCTCTTTTCTACCTAAAGTTGCATTTGCTGATACCATGTGGTTTTTCTGTGTGGGACATGGAGATTTTATCTTAGAAAGGGTAGAACAGCTTCATTGTAGAGAATGGAGCTTATTTTGAATTATAAGTAATGCCTGTTTGGTATGTGTGCATTCTTTCAAAGTATTTGCCCTATGTGTTATAGGTATCAACTCGATTGTAGCCATTGCATCATACACAGGCTATAACCAGGAAGACTCTGTCATCATGAACCGTTCTGCTGTTGACAGAGGCTTTTTCAGGTGAGACTTTGTACATTTTTTAACTGTTTGGAAGGAAAAAAAAAAGTATACTGAGTTGTCCAAAGGCTCAAAAAAAAGTCATAGTATGCTGGAAGACACCATTCTCCAAATCTTTTCAACCTGAGAAGCTTTTTTTGTTTTTTTAATGAGGGTGGAGGGAGCAGCACAGTGAAAATAGCGAATGTGTGTCTTAGCAAAACACAGTGATTAATGGTTCATCCTTTGTGTAACCTGACTTGCCGCTCTCTCTTCCCAACTCTTCCATTTTGTTTTTATTTACTATGTTTATTGTTCTTTGTATGGTGGTTAAGTGAAAAAATATTTGGATTCTTTGCTGTTATATTTTTATATAACTCTTGCCAATTATATGAACTCCTTAATGCCAACATATAGTGTTTGTAATATAGTCTTGTCTTTAGTAGCATAACAGTTGCTACCAGTGAGGATTGGGCATGTTCCTCTCCTTAGTAGGACTGCTGTTGGGACAACTGGCAACTGATGTGACTTTGGGCATTATAGTTTTTAGATGTCTGTGCTTAGCTGTACAGCTGGTCAACGCGTTTCTAGCTTTGTTCATTTTCTTTTGTCCAAGTTGAGCCCAAGAAGTCTGTGCATGGTATCTTGGATCTGCTGCCTTCCAGTGTAGAATTAAGTATGAATGAGACTACTAGACTTTTATGGCTTATGTGAAGCTTTTATAGAATCTCCTGTCTGCATGGGAGTAATTAAATGTGGATAATATTTATCTGAAAGGCTGTGGCTTTGGCGTGCTGGCAAATGAGGCAGCAAAAAAAAAACCTTTATAAATTGAAAGTTTTCCCCTGCAGCTCAGTTGTGGCACTGCGTGCAGCACTGTAAGGTAGCAGTGGAAGCCTAAAAATGCTTGCAAAATGGCAGGTATAAGGGGAAAAGTAATATGAGAATGATATGATGATGGTGATGTGAATAATCTTGAGGCATAACAACTGCTTTTGAGATGTCAAGCAGATCTGAAGGTCTCCGCAGTTCGTCAAAAATTAGCATGTTACCTATATAGGTACTTTGGCAATATCTGAAAAGTGACCATCAAAATGCCCCCTGAAACTGTTTTGTGTTTGTTTGGTGAGGTGGTTCTTGTTTTTGTTTTCCCTTCCTCAGTGATGGACAGATAACGAGACTTTAGAGGAAAGCTTGTGTGGCATATGAACATTATTTGTTTTAGTTGTCATTAGTAATGGTAGCTGTAATATATGATAAAAGGATGACTATAGTGAAATTGAGATGTCCAGATGAGGAAAAATGATGCTGGTTTCACTGGAAAAGGCTTTATAACTTTGTTTCAGATCTGTGTTCTATCGCTCATACAAAGAGCAAGAGTCTAAAAAAGGTTATGACCAAGAGGAAGTTTTTGAAAAGCCTACACGTGAAACTTGCCAAGGTAAGATATAGGAGTGTATGAAGACTGAGTTTTTAAATTAATTTTTTGTGGGCAAGCTTGTTAATGTTGTTGAATTGATTCCATCTTTATTTTGGGATATATAAAATAGCAGAAATGGCTGTATTAATAGCGAAATACATCAGTTGAGATATTTGCATAAAATTATCTTTAGATGTTTCAGCAGTAGTCTGAAGTTGCAAGCAGACTTGTTGAATTTCTACAGAAAGTCAAAGTCAATATGTTGAAAAATTTGAGTCTACTTTTTTTTTTTTCTTTTTCCCAAGGTATGAGACATGCAATCTATGACAAACTTGATGATGATGGTTTGATAGCACCTGGGGTTCGTGTGTCTGGGGATGATGTCATCATTGGCAAAACAGTGACACTGCCAGAAAACGAAGATGAACTGGAAAGCACTAACAGACGTTTCACAAAGAGAGACTGTAGCACTTTTTTGCGAACTAGCGAGACTGGTATTGTAGATCAGGTCATGGTAACCCTTAACCAGGAAGGATACAAGTTCTGCAAGATTAGGGTAAGCACTGACATGCGTGCTTTCTACTTTTAATCATTTTTATTCTGTATTTAAGTTACCAATTGAATGTTTTCCTATGGTTTACAGGTACGGTCTGTAAGAATCCCACAAATTGGAGATAAATTTGCCAGCAGACATGGTCAGAAAGGAACCTGTGGTATCCAGTACAGGCAAGAGGTACTGATTCCTCCCCCTTGGACTCCTTAACATTTTATCTCTGATCTTCTTAGCATTGGAACTGTGTGAGTGAGTTGTCTGTGGAATATCTACTAGGGTGTAATAGATTGACTTAAACTTAGCTAAAATATATTTAGAAAGGGACACAGCTGCTTCTTATATGGTACCTCAGTGCCTTTGAAGTGGTTTAAAAGATTTAATTTGAATCCATGGATCAGCTTTTCATAAAGCTGATACTCTGGGAAGTACTGACTGTCTGTTTCCCTGCTCTAGGATATGCCCTTCACCTGTGAAGGAATCACACCTGATATAATTATCAACCCCCATGCCATCCCTTCCCGTATGACCATTGGTCACTTGATTGAGTGCCTTCAAGGGAAGGTAAGAAGAATCTTTTATGCTGCATGTCTGAGCAATATGAATTAATTTTTTTAAATTTTATTTTCCTTTTTTCCCTTTTTGATAAAGATACTATTTCCTGGTAGGTGCTAATCCACTAAAACTCGATAGCAAAAGCAGGTTTCTTGGGGAAGACCTACAGTCCTGTAAATGTTGTCCACTAAGTCAGACTACAGTGTATTCTCTCGTCTGTTCTTATTCCAAATATTTCATGTGACCTAGAAAAAGGCATAACAACGTTGTTGATACTGTATGGTTTTTAAAATATTAATGTACACTGTGTAGCTGATAAACAAAGCAAGATAGGGTACTTCACAGGCATGGAATCTCAAGTTCTGGCATTAAGAGTTAAAACTGTTTGAAACAGCTTAATGTTGTCTGACCAGTCCTTCAGAAATCTTACAAGCTTTTGCAAATCTCTTCTCTGTAGGTGTCTGCAAACAAGGGAGAAATTGGTGATGCTACACCTTTTAATGATGCTGTCAATGTGCAGAAGATTTCCAATCTCTTATCAGATTATGGCTATCATCTAAGAGGAAATGAGGTATAATAAAAATATGAATTCACTGTCATTTTTTTAATATACATTTGATGGATAGTAAAGCTCATGATTCAGTGATTGCATTGACTGTTTCAGGTCCTCTACAATGGCTTCACTGGTCGAAAAATCACATCACAGATCTTCATTGGTCCTACATATTATCAGCGGTTGAAGCACATGGTAGATGACAAAATCCATTCTCGTGCAAGAGGGCCAATCCAGATACTTAACAGACAGCCCATGGAAGGTAGATCTCGGTAAGGATGTTTATTAGTTTCTGTACAGTGTTTTCTTTTTCTTTGAAGTTTTTAGCCCTAAAAATTAGCTGCCTCAACTTTGCAGCTAGAACTTAGCACACCCATTTAGCAACACGTTTTCATGTGTTTGGCTTAAGATGATGTATTGGGTGCAGGTGTCAAGGTTTTGGTAGCAGGAGGTGCTGCTGGGGTGGCCTCTGTGAGAAAGGACCAGGGGTCACCCTGTGTTGGATGCAGCTACTTACCACTGGCTCCAACAGATCCACCGCTGGCCAAAACTGAGCCCATCAGTGATGCTGGTGGTAACATATTTAAGAAAGGGTAAAAAATGCTGTGCAGCAGCTGAGAGAGGACTGAGAAAATGGGAGAGGAATAGCCCTGCAGACAACCCAGGTCAGAGGAGGAGGACGGGGAGGAGGTGGTCCAGGTGCTGGAGCAGAGATCTGCCTGCAGCCCATGGAGAGACCATGGTGTAGCAGGTTGTCTACCTGCAGCCCAGGGAGGACCATGGTAGAGCAGATATCCACACTGCAGCCTGTGGAAAGCCCACACTGGAGCAGGCTCCTGGCAGGAGATGTGATCTGTGGGGGACCCATGCTGCAGCAATCTGTTCCTGGAGGGTTGTACCCCGTGGGAAGGGCCCATGCTGGAGCAGTTTGTGAAGGACTCTCCCATGGGAGAGACCATGCATTGGAGCAGGGAAAAAGCGTGAGGACGAAGGAGTGACAGAGAGGAACTGTTATGCGCTGACTGCAACACCCATTCCCTCTGTGATCACAGGGAGGGGAGGAGAGTTGGGAATGAAAGAGTTAAGTTGAGCCTAGGACAAAGGTAGGGGAGATGATGTTTTTAATTTTGTCTTTTTTCTCACCATCCTGCTCCATTTTTAATGGGCAATAAATTAAACTGATTTTCCCCATGCTGAGTCTTTTTTGCCAATGATGGTAATTGGTAAGCGATCTCCCTCTTTTTATCTTGACCCACGAGCTTTTCCATCTTATTTTCTCCCCCTGTCCTGTCAACTTGGGGCGGTGAAGAGAGCTGCTTGGTGGGTATCTGGCAGCCAGCCAAGGTTAAACCCACCACAGACAAGTAGAGAATGATTTAATTGTTTACCTCATTTTACTATACGGTTGTGCATGGTTGTTATCTGTCTGAGATCTGCTTTTGAAATGCTCAGCAGCAGTTACAAATGATTGTGTTTGCATTCTCCCTAATAGTTTTATTCTGAGGTGTTAGAGGAGAATTAATGCACAGCTTTACTCTTGCCTTGTAATACTGCTGTTGTGTTTCTGCTAAGTTGCTTGTTCCACCAAGAAGAACTGATGTATTTTGCCAATGGACTCAAAAGTTGATGTTTTCTCCTTTTTTCTTTTCCTTTTTTCAGTGATGGTGGCCTTCGTTTTGGAGAAATGGAACGAGATTGCCAGATTGCTCATGGAGCAGCCCAGTTCTTGAGAGAAAGATTGTTTGAAGCTTCAGACCCGTACCAAGTCCATGTCTGTAACCTCTGTGGCATCATGGCGATTGCAAACACAAGGACTCACACCTATGAATGCCGGGGATGCCGTAATAAAACTCAGGTACGTCTGGTTTTCATCAGCCAGTGTTTCTCTTTGTGGGTAAGAGGAAATGCTACTCGGGTGAACAGGACGATAGGGAAGTAAATATTTAAAGAAGCACCAGAGCAATTGCTATTTTAGTTTAATAACTGTTATAAGTGTTTATAGTGCCCTAGTTAATTTGGATGTTTCCTTATTAATTTTACAGTGTTGGCTTGTCGCTTGGCAGGAAATGCTGTTCAAGTATTTTGCAGTGCAGTGTTTTCATAGGCTTTAAAAGTAAACATTTGAGAGCTTATTTTTAGAAGTAAAACGCAGAATCACAGGAATTTAGAGCCATTGTCCTTGTGACTGTCCCCATGAAGATATTTATGGTTTCAGAGCTGGGTCCCCAAGGGAGGTCTTTTGTGTTGCACTTTTTTTTTTTTTTTTTTTTTTTAAAATAAAAAAGTTCTATAGTGTGTGCTTGGTTACAGAACTATGTCAAAGGAGAGTGTCAGCAGAGATAAAAATAAGTTGCCTTAAACAGGCTTGTTCTTGTGCTAGGGACTGACTGCTGCAACTCTAACAATGGCATTTGGGTTACTGAAGAGCTGTGTGCTGGAAATCTTAACTGCATTTACTGCATATCAGGCACACTTTACTACGCATGTGTTCCCTTGTTAAATGGCTCTTGTTTAAGATCAAATCACTTGGCTGCAGGTTTTATCATTGATGTTGTCTTTGAGATAGCTGCTGTGTAGCTTCTACAGACAGTCTGGCCTTCCCTCTTGCTTTGTTACTGTCTGTGAGCAATTCTTGTTAAATGCTTTCATGAATAACTTCAGATTCACTTTTGAGCAAGTTATTTGTGTAGAGGGTGGTGGAAGCTGATGCTTTCAGAGTGCTTATCACAAGCCTTTTGAAATCTCTTTCCAGATATCTTTGGTTCGGATGCCCTATGCCTGCAAACTCCTCTTCCAAGAACTGATGTCTATGAGTATTGCACCTCGTATGATGAGTGTGTAGCCCTTTTTTTTTTTTAAAAAAAAAAAAAAGATGAGACTGAAGTGCTCAAGTTTTGTTTCATTTTGTGTAGGTCGCGTTTAAAATACAGTTTTACTCATCTGCTATGTGCTGTTCAAAGGTATGTTTATTTCCTGTAAATAGAATTAAAATTTGTAATCAAACTTGTGAGTCTCTGTGTATCTGAAAGTGCACAAGCAAATCAGTAATCAAAGAGTAAGGGAGTTAAGAGGGATCGATTAGTGTGCTAGAAAAAGCCAGAAGTTACAGCTCTCCGAAGTACTTATTTAAAACTGTGCGTAAGTGAAAGTCCTCACATCACAGCTCCGCACCATCATCTGTGGAAAAACAAAAACATGTTACGCTCCGTACTGTTCCAAGGGGTAATATCACAACCTGGGCAGTAGCACAGCGTGTGAGTTTTCTGAGTCTATACTGGGAGCAAGACCTGACAATGCAGTCCTGACCCTCCTTCCTTCTTCCCTTCCTTCCTTCCCTACTGCAGGACCACAGCAGCAGGGGGATGGTAATAGATGGCATTTTTCTGTGCTGAGATCATCTGGACGAGGGACAACACACTCCCTAACTGCGTAGCATTGTAGTTATGGAGGAGCCTGTTGCATCTGACAGTTTGTTCCATTAATGTTATCAATTTACTTTAAGTAGTTGTGGACCGCCAGCTTATTGCTTAGCTACAGCATGCTTACTTGAGGGCTTTCCTACAGCTGAGAAGAAACAGCTGTAAGATGTGATGTGTGTCTAAGAAATAAACCATGAGGCAATGCAGGCAGTACTACAACCTCGCAGCAGAGTTACTGTGAGAGGGGGAGGGAACATCTCCTATTCTGGGGTATAAGTGTGCTGCTCATGGCACGACTTGGTAGAACTCAATTTCATTCACATCTATAAACAAGATGTTTGAAAAGGAGGGGATTAGAGACTAGCCTAAAAAGCCTTTAGCAAGGTTCCTGTGCATTAGTGATACTGGGATTCATCTTATGCTCTTACTTCAATGCCAGGTGCTGTTAATATTCTCATAAAAGAAGTCTTTCAGCTATTCAGGGAAGTCAAGACTGTATAGTTTGGATAAAGCTACTGGGATTAAAATTAAGGATTATGTCTAAAAGTGGGTTTGGGCAGCACAGTATTCTCTAGTTGGATGATTTGTTCCCAGTGCCTCTGCTTCTAGCATGGCTATGGTTACCGTTCCAGCTCTCTGTATTTATTCCAAAGCCCATGCGGCCGTGGTAGTAAGCCGTCCTCTTTGCAGCTGGAATGAGGGTGTTGGTTTGCCATCCACTTTGCATGCAGCCTGGCAAAGGGGACCTGGGTTTGAAAACTGGCTGAGGGCTGGAGGGTAAAGGCTTCAGGTCTTGCCTAAAGGCTTGCTGTGGCATATCTGTCCCCTCCCCGGTTTGACACTCTAGCATACAGAAAGAATGGCAGGGACTAGGATGTTTCCAGGATGGGGAATAATAATGAGGTGCAGGAACTTGGCAGGAATTTAGTGGTTGAAGTTCCCCCTCTGTCTTGGTGCTGGTTGTGCCAATACTGCTCCTAGGAGAGATGGGCAGGTTTGGAAGTGTCCAGAGAATGCTGAAAGGACGATACAAATCTAGGGCTGGAAAACCACTGAAAGTTGCTTTGTAAAAAACCCCAAAAGGTGTTTTTCATTTGGTATCTTAATCTCCAGTACTTCACAGCACTTGGGGTGTTACTTAATAATCCCTTGAGAATTCCAGCAGCTGAGATTTGCTGGGAATGTTTTGCCAAACCCAGTAAAAGCTGCATGTTGACTGATATTTCTAGTGTGCATTTTTTTTTTTCAGAAAGCATTAAACAGAGGTGGTTCTTCTGTATCAAATAACTGAGTAAACTGTTAGGGGAAAGAGCTGCTGAGTGTTCAGCCACACTACCTACCTTTGGTCAGGGCTATTTCATGCAGAGTTTCCACAACGTGGATTTTTGCAGAAGCTGTTGCCTCTCCTTTGGCGTTTGATGCATGACACTCATACTCTCCAGCATCCTCTTTGCTCAGAGGAGATATCTAGGGGAAGAAACAGCCCCCCCATCCCCCAGTAAGTATCCTGTGCATAAGGTACCTTATGTAACTTGTTAATTGCTTGAGGCATAATGAGATTAACGGAGTGCATGAAGTAGCAGTTAATCCTTAGGGACCACACTGACTGCATGATTTCTTCTACCTGCTCTCAACAGTCTGGTTCAGATTGCGGTGGCCCTTTCCAGTAAGGGAGACAAGCACCCACTCCTGTAGGTCAGACTAACCTTCTTCTCTGCTGGGCCAAATTAAGCGTGTTATAACATTCCCTCCTTGTCTTTTATTGTTTACTTAGTTTGGAGATGTGTCAGAGCAGTGTAGGGGGAGGGAGGCCGGGAAGAAAAAGCCTTCCTACAACATGCTGCATCCAGTCAGTCAGTTTGGCAAAATCATCTGCTCAAACCTTTCCTTCTCCTTTTTTCCACCTCCACTTTTACAAGCGGTGCAGGAACCAACACCCTGAGCTGTGCTCCCCTGCTGCCAACTTCTCTGCAGCTGGGTGCTATCATACTTGCAATTCCCTTACTGGGATGCACAGCAGCTCCCTCCCACGTGTGGCGGTCACCAATTAGCCTGCAGGAACTCCTGCAGCTCAGCAAGTCTGTTGCGCGAGAGCTGGCTTCTGCACTGGGCTATTCTCAAGCAGGTGCTGTGCTTCACTGAGGGAAGGACAGTTCTGCCAGATCTGTAAGGGCTCCTCAGCTGTGGGATTTTCTTAGGGATGCCTCGCCTTTGCACTGATTCCTTCCTAGACACGGAGAGGGTCTCCTTCCCACCAATGGCAGCAGGAAAGTAAGAACATAATGAGATCTTTTATTAAAGTCTCACCTTCTCTCATCATAGAATGCATGCTTCTACTGCATGCTAAACAGAGGTGAAAAACTGCAACGGGTAAGGCTGGAGCCAGCTGCCACCCTTCCCCTTGGTGTCTAATTCACACAGGTTGTTTTCCTCTAAACGCCCTGTCTGTTGCCATGTGTCTTCTGTACGGCTCTTCCTTCATGAGTTGTTTGAAAACTGCTCTGTACTCTCTGTACTGTTCGTGCAGCTCTGTGCATACACAAAGTACTTACAAGCACCCAGCCAGTCACTTCGTGTTTCTCGGGGCCCCCTCGGGTCTGGATGGCCAAGTTTTCCCGATCCCCCGGCAGAAGCTCCATCCTCTGGACGCCATACTGTCCCCGAATTATCTAAACAGAAGGGTAGAAAGGTGTGAGAACGCTGGGGCTTATTTATGCTGGAGCTGTTAGGACCATACCTGCACACAGACAGCGTCAACGCTATTTTTGCATGAATGCGTTTTGTGCAGTAGCAGTATTTTTTCTAGTGACAGGATTCTACCTTATCTTCCGTGTACTACCCCGTCGCCTCAGCGCCTGCAGGGGGGCTGCGCTGCCCTTGCCTCAGCAGGAAGGGAGAGAACAGCACAGCTGACTGGTGTGGATGGTGCTGGGCAGTGGGGTGAGCAAACATGCCCTGCACTGGCCTGGTCTCGCTGAACCCTTGTGCCTGTTCCCAAAGGTGTGTTTAGCCCATCAAATGGTGCCCGTGCTGAACAAGGAGGAGGGTTCGGCTGCCTGCAGCTGCTGGTAGCTGTACATCAATCCAGGTCAGCAGGCTCGAGCAGCTGCCTTCTGGCTTGGGACTGCTGGGACAGCAGGAGCTGACTGTTGTCCTTGTTTGGGCATGCTCCCCCGCAACTTTCCTGACGATCAGGCTTTTTCGCATGGCAGCAGCAGTGAACCGAGTGTCTGCACGTTGCTCCTGGAATGGGCTCTCCCTGCGTGACCTGTGCTCTTCCCAACAGGCAACCAGCAGCCCTGTAGCTTTCAGCTGCAGCAAACCAGGCCGTCCCTCCTGGTGGGGACAGCATCGATGAGAGAGCAGCAGCACAGCCCTGCGCGTCTGGGCCCGGAGGACAGCATGGGATAAGTGGTGCTCAGCCCGTGTTACCACCAGGTCAAGCCGTCTCTCGGCTGTGAGGAAGAGGCAGGAAAAGCAGAGCAGCACTGACGGTCAGTGTAAACATGGCATCTGCTTGTAAACAAGCAAAAAATGCAGCCTGGGTCAACATGCCTACATTGCATGCTCACCCGAGAGTTTGCTCTGGGACCCTTATGAGCAGAGTTTGCTGCCTCAGAACAGAGCAATCTCTGGGCCAATCTATTTTTTTTCTCTGTATTATCGTTAGTCTAGTATTGTTTCAGCTTAATTTTAAGACCCAAGCGTCCACAAACCTGTGGCATCTGAAGAGGCTACAGAGGCCATGCAGTGGCTCTCAGCCCCATGGCGAGGATCCTCTCTGCCCTAAGCCAGGCATTACCAGGACGCTGCCAAAATCAGCACATTACCAGAGAGAACTGCCCCATGGGGTTTCCATGTGGGTGACCTGCGTCCACCCACCTCAGAGACCGCCGTCAGCAGCACGACAGCAGGTAAAGGGACTTTTTCCCTGCGTGCTCTGAATACTAGGTGCTACCAAGAGAAACACAAGCTCCTGTTCTGCCTTGGGATCAACAAGAGTTTAGACAAAGATTAAGCACAGTCAGATGTTTGGGGCTGGACAGAACTGCACAGATGGGAGAACTCATCAAAGATGCGTGTTTCTAAGGAGGGATCTGCTATGGCCTTTAGGCTTACCAGGCAGTTTCAGCTGCCTCAGGTTTGCTATGTCCCAAGAGCTCCTAGCAGGGCCCTTACCTTGTTCCAGATGAGGACAGGGGTTGGGATGCCCATGACTTCACAGCTCAGGTAGATCTGTGCTCCTGTCACATTCCAGATGTCCTTAGGAGGGGTGACAATGGAGGGTCCTGCAAAAAGGGGAGAAATGCTTTTAAGCACCAAGTGACTGCAAGCCAGTCTCCGTGCTTGCCTTTTAAGTGGAGCCAGTCACTTCTGATGGGTTTGGAGGATAAGGTGAAGGGGGGGGGCCTGCTTGGAGCGAAGCTTACTGGACTGATCCCACATCACGGTACTTCCCTCTCCAAAGCTACACACGCATCCGACCTTAAACTCTTCAGGCTGATGGACATTTGTCCCAAATGGAACCTCAAGTGTTGAGCAGTTCAGGTGATCAGTCCATCTACTTGCAAGACTGAGGTTAGGGGCAGGACAGTGTTTGTATTCTGTTCTCTTAGGGATGGAGAAGGACATTACGAATTGCTGCCTTTGCTCACCGTGCAACCACCAAGCGCCCGGTTGACACTCAGCTGGCGTGGAGCAAAGGACCCCCGAAGAGACAGGCTGGGTCCCACTCACTCTCCCATGCCACAGGGGAGCTCGGCCAGCTTTGCAGTGTCCTTTTTCCCACCACGATTTTATTCTGCAGCAGAGCCCGTGGCAGATGGCTACCTGTTTTACCTGTGTGCAATGTCCAGCCAAAGGAGGCTGGTTGGAGGGTGGCAGAGCTCTCCTTGGCGGGGGTCGTCCAGGAAGGGACCAGGTGAATGCAGAGCTCCTTTTTCCCCAAAGAGCTCCAATCCCTGGTTAAACAGGGAGTTGTTTCCAAAGCCAGATGGGAACAGAGCTGTTTTGCAGATCTGGCAAAGATGTTTACCCCTCAGGCTGGGAAATGTTGGAGACGTAACCCATATCCCAGGAACAGAAGAATGACCTTTTCTGTTCAGTCCCTCTTCAGTGGAGCTGTTTTGCAAAATGCAGCTATTAATTCCCCACAATGGGAAGTGCAGACCAAAGGAGCACATAGTGTTTATTTCCACTTACTGATAGTTGAAGAACACAGCATATTTTCCCCTTCTGCTCTGAAGATGCAGGCAGTAACAGGAAACTGAAGCTCCCATTAGGCTCCACCAGGAGAAGGCATTTCCTATGCGAACAAGTACTCCAGAGCCAGCCTGACCGAAGCCCCTGGGTATGCTGGCTCACAGACCATGGCTCATTCCCAGCCCCATAGAAGAGGGGCAGATTTGGGTCCTGATGCTCCTTCTGGGGTCCTGAATATGACTGACCCCATCCCTGCACATGCACTCTGCCTTGCAGCCCTCTTGCAGGTGGCAGGGAGCAGGTTTCGGGTGCATCCCACTGCACAAACACCTTCCAGCAGAAAGCTGGTGTCTTTTTTCCTCCTTGGGATCTGGGGGAAGATTCACACTGGTATCACCAGCCAGAGGACATCAGCCATGCCTCTGTCTTAGCACAAGGGATGATGAGGTGGCTCCCCACTCCCGAGCAGCTGGTGGGATCACAGAGATCTCTCCCAGGGATCTTTTCTGAGACCTCCCTCTCCAGGAATGACTGTACACGACCTGCTGGTGGGAAGCCACTAAGAGGCCAGGGGTGTCCAAATTCTCTGTTACAGAGCTATCCCAGTCCTGGTTTTAACAGAAGGCAGCTGTGTAGAAGCAGGGAGTTTTTATGCGTAGCTGCAGGCGATGGTTAAAACCACACCTAATGATCAGTAGGGCTGGTTTCCTGGCAGACATCACAACCCAGGTGTTCCTCATCTGCACAGGACTGAATCTCTCCGCTGAGAAAAGTATTTCAGCAGCATTTCATTACATCGCTTATCCTGTTCTTGGTTGTGTTGCTGCCTGGACTGATTCCTGTGCGCTGGCCAGGAGAGGGGTGTGTCGGAGTCACAGCACCTTTTCCCGTATGGAAGGGTTCTGGAGCTATCCTTGCTCCAGGTGGCCCAGAGCAGGTCTGTCCCTCCAGGCACTGCACAACACCCCACTGGGGTTTGTTCCCCTGAGCACCACCGTAGCGTAGTACAGGGGGGTGACCCATGGGGCTGGCACCCAAGCACTGCCTGGCTCCCTTTTCCTGGTGTTCCTTGAACAATACGGCACTTGGCGGCTCCAGTGGGATCCGAATGTCCCCAGGCTGCTCAGCTCACACCATGCTCTGCACGGACCTCCGGCTGATGTGCGCCCAGCACAGCCTGCTGCTGCCACCACCTTCTGCTCCGGCCATGAGAAACCCTCCTTGGGCAAGGTGCCCTTTCTCGGGCAGAGCTGTCCCCAAGAGGCAGGGCCACATTTGCCACTGTTGACACCGTCCTCCTCCTCACCGGTTGCTGGGGTTCTCCATGAGGCAGGAGAAACACAGCTGCCCCAAAATGACCACCGCAGAAAAGGAGAGATCCTGATTCTTATGTTAAAAGCCAAGTGGATTTTACGGCGTTACGCTCTTCCAGGACCTGGCTCAATTCTCCCCTGGTTGGGAACCAGCAGCATTCAACACAGCACGAAATCCACTGCCCGTAGTGTCACAGTCTGGGCTGACGCTGAGCTTCCCCCTGTACCAAGGGTCTGGACACCCTCTGCCCCTGGACATTTTGCTCGTCCTGCCAGGACCAGGTCACACCAGGATTTTTCTGCAGAAACTGCTGGCAGGGGAAAAGCGAGAGAGAATTTCTACCCTCCTCCTGGGCAAGGAGAAATTGTTTATCTTCCCTGGAAAGGGGAATTGCCTGCGCAGCTTCACAGCGAAGCTCCATCTGGCTTGGCACAGCACAGCGAGAGCCTGGCCGTAACGAGGCAACCCCCAGCTCGGGATGTACATCCTGATCCAACCAGGAGGAATGTGAGAGGCTGACTTTGCCTGCAAAAAGGAACTGGGAGCATTCACAGGCCTCCGCCTCCATCCGGCACAGCCCTGAGGCCGGGAGGGAATACACATCCCGAAAGATGCAACAGTGTCATGGGAAGAGTCAGCGTGGTCTCTCGGGATATTTGACTTAAATCCAGACAGCCAAAACTCTAGAGCTGGGCTTCTTCCTCCACTAAAAATAAATGAGAAAGGCCAAGAAGTCAGCAGATTTGAAGTCGAACCACAGCAGCAGTTAGACTCCCACCACTGCCGGCTGACACCCGGGTGCATGGCAGCCACCCTGCTCACTGCCTGCGCTGGTCCCACTCGCGCTCTCTCCCACGGTCCCCCAAAGCAGACAGAGATGGGCAGGGGACACAGCAACCCAGCACAACAGGAGAGGCAGGGGATGCCTGAGCCTTGCGGGGACTTCAGAGGATGTGAGGACCTTCTCTCCTGCAAGTCATCCCTCTTGCCTCAGGGGTCCTTGTGAAGGCAGCAAGGCCACCAGGACTGGAAACAAGCCCACCTTGTACCGAGCAGGTGACTTGACTCCCGCCAGCAAGGAGACCCCTGCCCCTTGTCCTACAGCCTGCATCTGACAGGGCTTGTTGCTCTACTTGCAGTGCTGCCCCCAACGGGGAATGCTTCTCCTTCCACTTCCTTTGGGCTTGCAGGTTGCACCTGCTGATGGAAATGGTCACCAAGACCAGAGATCCTCCCCGCATCAACGTGTCTGAGTGGTCTCTGCTCCCCACCGGGGACTGAGCCAGGGGCACCGTGGATGTACAGGACGCTCCCTGCCGGTACTTGCCCTGGCTGTGCCGGAGCTCCTTGGCCAAGAGGACATCGCAGGCTGTTGATGGAGATCAGCTGCTCTCCGCAGACACTTCAGGCATTTCCTCCCCACTCTGCCCATTGTTCCTCAGACAAATGGCTCTCCCTGATCCGGGAAGGGGCTTATTTACAGAGCCGGGCGAGCTCATTCACCCCGGGAGAGGAGCCCGAACGCACAGGGATTGTGTTTTTCTGCAGATCACAGGGAGCTGACAGCCTGCATTATGTCAAAAGCAGCAGCCAGAGAGGAGTTCCCATTGCTGTTACTGCAGGCGCTTTTCTGCTGCAGGAGCATGCAGCAGAGCCTGTGACTTCCTCGATGAGGCTATCTATCATGTGGCATTTGGTCCCGACACCCCTCCCACCCTGGGCACCTCTCCTCTGCCCAGCCGCAGCAGGCAGAGACCTGGCATCTCCCAGCCCACCCAGCCGCCCCTCGCTGGTACCACGGTGGTCTACCACAGCTCAGGTCCTCCCTGATTTTCCTTTGGCGTCCACACACACACACAAATAAATTACACTCCAGCAAGCAGAGCAGTAACTCTATGTGAAATCACGGGGGCTACGGGTTTGTCACTAAAGGCAGAAATAAGCGCAACATTAAGCACTGTGGGGTACTTTATGTGGGGGCCCTGGCGCTTGGGTGTGCATGGGAAGTCCCGACCACGAACACACGAAGCTGTGTACCCCACGCCGAAGCTTCCGTGGGTGCCAGCCTGATTCACAGCCAGCCCTCCTGCGCCACTGTGCCACAGCCCTGGATGAAACCCGGGCTGGGAACGCTCCCCGTGAGACAGCAAATGAAAGCAAAAGCTAGACATTGTCCACCCTCACAAGCGCTTGCAAGTCTGAAAATAGATGCACTCCAGTCTCCTAAATTGCTGGGAAAGTATTTTCCCTTCAAAATGACTTTATATGGAGAAGGGGAAGCCTTCTGTAAGCAGCATTTACTCATTCTAGCTGGCACGGCCTCAGCTGCTCCCTCCCAGGTCAGTGCTCCAAGAGAGGCAGCAGCAGATGGGAAGGGCAACCAGCTTCTGGTCTCCCCCTTTACCTCTTTCGGAAGGCATTTCTCCGCCTTCTTTAACCTGGCCTTGAAGAGACTAAGCAGTTACAGAAAGAGGCTCCGAGACATGCAGACCAAAGGAGATGATGGATGCTGAGCCTGTTCGGATGCCTCCCTTCAGACCTCAACAGCCCAGTGACCCTGGAAAGGCTGCAAATGCAAACGCAGCTTTGCCCCAAGCCCTGAAGACTTGAGACTGAGTCAGTAACAGCGTGAGGCAGGGCCTCTGGCCACCATCTATCGGCCATGGACCTCCTCCTGCTTCCCACGCCACTGGGCTCAGCACAGATCAGACCGGTGCAGCCGGAAATCCCACCCTTGATGCCTTCAGAGACATTGTGCATGATCTTTATATGGATATTTACCAGTCCTCCGTGGGGTTCATCTATGGGCTGGGAGGGAGGAGAGGGCGGCACTACGAAGAACAAAACCCCAAGCCCTTTCTCTCTCTGCCGCATATAGCAGCATCCACAACGCAATCCCAGACTCGAAACTGGGCTGATGGGGAGACCAACATGGCCGAGGCCGCTCTGAAGCTCAGCTGCAAGCTTATAACCACGCTTACCCCTAGAAACAGCCAAATGCGGAAAGGCCAAGCCCTCTGAGTGGAGATGACACTGCCCTTGCTATCAGACTGCTTCAAGTCAACCTCTCTCCTGTCTTTTCCTCCCGTCATGCCTTTTTTTTCCCACCTCCCCTTCCTTTTGCCAGTCTCTGAAGTATGCTGTCCCTGGGGCCAAACAGGCAGTAGCTTTCTGCAAACACACTCGCAGCTTCCCAGCCGTATCTGGATGTGTATTTGGGTTTTTTTTGTCCCAGACAAGCTCTATCAAGAAACTTGATAGAGGCCACCACCACCTCCCTTCTCTTCGCGTGACCTTGGCTCAGTTTTACTAAGACAACTGTCATTATGGCACAAGGAGGACCGTGAGCTAAAGCCTGGAGAGAATGTGAAAAGCTTGCAGTGGGTGCCACGGAAACAAGGCATGGCAGCATTTATGCATGGCAAAGCAAGTAGGGCTTCCAAAAGTCCAACCTGATTAGACACGTTACACGGTAATCTCCTATTTAGTGTGAACCTCAATCAAGCTCAGCCCAACAAAGGATTAAACGCATTTTTTTAAACACAGCATGCCTTTCCAGCAACAGAAAAAACAATCACAGGGAGGAATTTGCTGATCTGTAATCATTCCTTCCTAGTGATTTTTAATACGCTATGATGATTGAGAATGAAGACGCAGGTGAAATATGGGGATCCTCTTGGGTAGCGGAGGTATTTGCGTAGTCCCTGGCACACTGGTGCTCTACAAGACTCTGAGCTACCAAGTAATGTATTAAACAGCTTCCCTAATAAGATTTTAGCACAGTTACCATAAAAACTCAAGCTCCAGTGAACCAAAACCTTCTCACATAACTAAACGCCTTTTAAAGAGGAATTTATGGCCTATCCTACAACAGTGGAAAACCCCAAAGTTACAGATGGATTTTAACAATAGCAGCATAAAGCTTCAGTCCCAGAAACTCTGTCTCAAAATCCCAATGCACAGTGTGCTGGAAAAGCAAGCTCCATGCTGGATCACATCCCCGCACCACGCTCCACCTGAAAGGACCCCACGGGACAAAACAAAAGGTGGGACCCCAGCGTGCACCTCTGCAGCTCTGCTCAGCACGAAAACGCTGGCGACATCCACCTGCAAAAACACATCCCTTTCCTCTGCAGTGGGAGAAAGCAGGTAGCAGGCCCCTGCTGCAAGACCCCCACTTCCAGACAATGCAGAAACCCAAGCCAGCTTCCCAGGAGAATTAGGGAATTCAGCTCATTTCCAAACGCATATGACTTAGCAAAAACTTGTCTAAATCTCTCTTTCCCCGGCAAAGAGGAAAGCACGCATAGAATGCGGATATTCTTTTAAGCCCCTTAAAATCCAGGAAAGGAAGAACGGGAGGAAAGAACTAAAGCAGCCTAAGCCACTTGTTAACTAAAATGCACAAATCCAGAAGAGTTTCTTGCAAAATGTGATCAGATACGGACTGTGCTCTCTGGTGTCTAAAAGAGTTGGGAGCCTTTGAATTTAAGGCAGCTGTATCAGGAGAAGATGAGCCAACGTCAGTGATAACAGCAGTCTCCCATCTCCCAGAAAGTTTCCCCCCAAATCCCCTGTTTCTGATCTACTCTGGCAGTGGATTAAAAAAAACAACAACAAACCACCCTCAAACTAAAACATTTCTGGCAAAGCCTCAACAGCTGAATTTGGATGGAATGAGCCAACAGATGTGATTTATGTTTCTTCTTTTAAAATTGACCTGTGGGAACTCGGCACCTCTTCATTCAGAGCGCAGATGCAGCTTTATGGGACACTGAGACACCAGCAAAGCAAAACCACCACTGGGAGAAAGTGGCAGGACTTTGGGGGGGTGTACTTGCCCCTGGAGCCGTCAGTATCCACAAGAGCCTGGCAGCCACGATCCTACATCCATCAGCCCGTTTTTTAAGCCCTGTGGACAGCCAAGAAACCTTGCACCCATCTTTTCCTGAGCCCCAGAGCTGGTGGGTGTCACGGTAGCAAAAAAACCCTTCTAGGAGGGATGCTGTTTGGGCTTCTGGAAAGCCAAAAAGATACCCCTCTGGGGGGACAGCTCAGCTCCAATGACTGGGATGTCTGTCCCCAGACCAGGCATCCTTTAGTGCTGGTTACAGTCAGCTTTAAACGAGTTTCTCTCCTGGTCCTGCTGTTCATAAGCTCTGCAGCCTGCGGGATGGATTCTGCAAGGTGCTGAGCCCTCATCACCAAAGGACAAGCCCCTGCACGGTCCCAGCACTGGGAAAATACTTTCATGGAGCCACGGAGATTTAAGCCACGTTCAAATCAATAGAAATAAAGCAGGCTGCTTGGCGAGCCAGCAAATCTACCCTTCACAGAGAGAAGCCCCGAGTTTCTACCTGTGGGAGGTCTTTGTAGGTAGGTACAAAGCAGCACCAGCTCCCTGAAGAGTGAAATGCTGTCCTCAGATGTCCACCGAGAGATGCTTTGTGGTACCCTGTGTTTGGGCAAGAACAAGCATTCGGCTTTCACCGAGAGATAAGCGAGCACAAAAGAAAGGCAAAGCCTTGACTGACAACAGCAAAACAACCTGGAGACCCCAACTCCGCTGGGACGAGTACCAGGGACTTCAAACAATAAGGCCTTTGGGCTGCAATGAGGCAACTTCAGCGTTATCTCCAGCAGTCACAACATGTCCCTCGAAGCAGGTATTTGCTGGTAGCTAACGATAAGAGACACTTGGGGGTATTTGTCCCTTCTTGCACAGGCTGGCAACAACTCCGTGCCTGGTATTTTTCAGCTCAGAGAGCTCATCATGCCAAAAATCCCTCCAGCTTTTTGATGGGGGTTGGTGCTTTGAGGCTGTATTTCTGCCTGGCTTGAGCTGAGCCACGCAACCCTAATTCTTTATGCCAGTTGGCTTTGCATGGCAGTGGGTACCGTGCTCCTCCCGCCCCAGGTCCCAGCTGGCTGTAAACAGCCTCAGTGCATGCACTGCAAAATGAATTTCAGCCTAAATTACTGAAGGCGCCGACTGCGTAAGAGGCTCTTCTGAACATCCATGCACAGCTGGGTGACGGCAGTGGCCGAGGGCAGCGCCCCGGCTGTTATGGTGGCCTCGCTTCCTGCCGAGGGGACCACCAGTGGTGGCACCTCTGGCCACCTGTACCAGACATCAGGTTCCTGCTTTGCGTCCGGGCCTGCCCTGCCTGCAAGAGCTGGCAGCAGACTTAAGCGTAGCTATGCATATTCATAGGGAGAGAGCAAAGGGCTAATCCATTTAAAGGCAATGCTGGAATGCAGATGAAAAACTTCACAGCATCCGTCTCCTGCCTGGCCTCAGTACTGGGATTAGCTACAAAAGAGGCTGCCGGGCACGAGGGTAGAGACAGGATGCGGCTACTGGCTAGTGGCAAGGAGCCGGGCAAACCCCGAGCCAGCTGTGAGCGCAAGCATGACGGCACAGCACCAGCCCAGCCAGGAGGGAGCACCACGGCATCGCTGTTGTCCAGTTCTGGGCTCCCCAGTTCAAGAAGGACAGGGAACTGCTGGAGAGGGTACAGCAAAGGGCTACCAAGATGATTAGGGGACTGGAACACCTCTCTTATGAAGAAAGGCTGAGGGATTTGGGTCTCTTCAGTCTGGAAAAAAGACAGCTGAGGGGGGATCTCATCAACACTTATACTTAAAGGGTGGGTGTCAGGAGGATGGGGCCAGGCTCTTTTCAGTGGTGCCCGGCAACAGGACAAGGGGTAACAGGCACAAACTGGAACACAGGAAGTTCCATCTCAACATGAGGAGGAACTTCTTTACTTTGAGGGTGGCAGAGCACCGGCACAGGCTGCCCAGAGAGGTGGTGGAGTCTCCTTCTCTGGAGACATTCAAAACCCGCCTGGACGCGTTCCTGTGCAACCTGCTCTAGGTGACCCTGCTCCGGCAGGGGGGTTGGACTAGATGATCTCCAGAGGTCCCTTCCAACCCCTGTCACTCTGTGATTTCTGTGATTGCTGCCTGGTCCCAGCCGGGAGGGAGTACCACAGCATCGCCGTCTGGTCCCCCCAGAGCAAAGGCAGGCAGCTTTGCAGTGCCCCGCTGACACAGCACCGACAGCAGCCCTGCAACATCGAGGAGCTGGGAATCAAGGAGGGTGCCTTTTTCCAGCTGTTCCCAACAGTCCTGTCCACGTGCAACCGAATCCAGGAAGGACTGGCTGGATCCCTGCACCTGCCAAGTGCGGGTACAGCAAGGGTTATCTCCATCCTCTCAAACTCTTCTCAACTGTGTCTTCTTTTGCTCTCCAGCGGGAAGTTTTGGCTGCGACGGAAATACCTTTTTCTGCATGGCTTCACTATTTTTGTACAAAGAACACAGGCATGAGATTCAAGAGGTCTGGGAAACAAACAGCAGAAAGAGAATCCTGAGGACAAGGTCAAGGCGAATTATGCAGGGCCAAGAACTGGCTCCTTCCTTTTGCTATTGAACAACAAAGAAACATCCAAGTTGTTCCCAGTCGGTGCGCAGTATCTCTTAGTAAGCAAAAACTGTCAAATATCTTTTTAACTGAACTTTTATCCCCTTGGAAATGTATCTACGGTGGAAAAGGATGTGTGTCTCAAGGAGTATGTTGCATGTTAAGCCTTCTATAACTGAGTGCTTTGTTTCCAGGTGGCTCTACGCAAGCCCACACGGTGTTATCTACGACAAATCAGTAGGACTGTCCCTCCCAGCAGGTATACCCCCTCCAGGCCTTTTGAATACCTGGTACGTATGGGACAGAGAGGGAGCCAAGGTGAGGGAGAGGGTATGAAATGCAACCCCAGTTAACCAAGGAATTTTAATTGCCCAAGTCTTTGAATTGGTTGTGGCCGATCCCTGTGTCCCAAGCACGTTATTTCAAGGCAGAAGAGGAGGCAGCTGTGGAAGGCTCATTCCCACCTTGCCTGGAAGGGGAGGTTTGAGCAAATGGTGGCAGGAATCAAGAAAGGGATAAATGGGCGGCATTTGCCCCATTTGCATCTGTCCGTGTCCCGCCTCCTGCTGTGACACCCCCAGCATACCGTAGCGCTAGGGTGGGTGAGGAGGAGCACCTAACAAGAAGCCGTTCCCAGACACGTTCCCTTCTTCTGCTGGATGCCCCATCTCCAGCTGCCGCCCTTCCTGCCGATGACAGCAAAGGCCAACGGCAGTCACAGCTCCACGTTTCCTCCTCCTGAGAACAAGCTTTCAAATAGGATGTGCAAAACAAGCCCTCCCGCTCCAGCTCCACTTGAAAAAAAAACAAGCAATCAAACACAGAGCTGCTGCTGGACACATGTTTTTCTGGATCTCTTCTCAGACTTGAAAGGCTGCTCGCTCTTGGACCCAAAGGACACGATCCTGATAGTCCAGCGAGCACACGCAGACACCTCAGAGCCCATCTGCCACGAGTGGGAAGCCCAAGTGCCCTGTCCCACAAGGACTTCTTTCTGTGCAAAAGCTGTCACGCAAGTGACTGACGCAGGCAGGATCCTGCCTGTCTGTGGTCTCCCTGTGCAGGATCCCACCCTAGACAGCGCCTTAAGGAGATCACATCTCTTTGTGGCGGGAAATGGCCAAAGCCAGAACTTCCACTCTTCGACTCCCACAGCATTTAGGTTCTTTTAGGAACCCAGAAAAGTGCTGTCTCCTATCTGGAAAGATACTGAAAGAGGCCCTACCCTGCGGGCCCGATGGGATGGATGTCTTCTCCCGCCTTTCTTTCAAAATCCATGTAGAGATTATACCTTCCCTCCCCACCCAACAGTCCTAACTGCCAGGAGGCCCTGAGGGCTACAGAAATACTTCCAGATGTCTGCCATGTGTGTGGGCTGAGTCGCAGCCTCAGCTGCAAGCCACAGAATGATGCATATCACCAGAAGAAGGTCCACAGCACAAGGAAGGTTCATGCAGTCCAGCAATGTCTCGGAAGAGTCAGTTGCAACACTGTTGCTGAGCAGCCCACGTCCCTCCTGCTCCCTTCCCCAAGATGCTGGGTCAGAGCTCTCCCAGCAGCAGGAGCTAAAAGAAGAGCAGCTCCCCAGAGTGACAGAGGAGGGGACATTTTGCCAGTGTTTCGGCACCACGTGCTCCAGCAAAGTTCTTAAACAACAGATAACAGCCTGCAAAGGTGTCTCGCTGCACATCTGCACACTAGAAGGGACCTTCTCCAAGGAAAGGATGCAGTTTGTGCATGGAATGGTTGTCCCACGCTGTGACGCTCTTCAGAGAAGCTGCCACTGTGATGGCCAGGGGACGGAGAAAGTCTCGTGGGAGCTGTTTGAGGCTGGCGGGTCGGTGGCCTCCCACCATGCTGCCTGGTGGCTCGTGTTTGCATTGACCTTATCAAACTCTGTCTCCATAATCGGGGTCAAAGCCTGACTGGGGCTGGGGCAGCAGCTTACTGGTATGACTACCAATGCCTGCTTTGCCATGAGCTCCTGGGTGACTTTGGGCAAGACAAGTGAGAAGGCAGCCCTCTTCACAAATAAGCACCTGAAGCGTGACCTCAGACATCTTTCAAACACATCTGCTCACTTGGTCTGGACTGGCGGGGCCAAGAAGCAGCATGTATTTTTAGGACTGCTGTGACTGTCTCCTGAGCCCGCTGGGCAGGAAAGGCTCCTTCCAAATGCTAGACGGAGGCCCAAACAGAGGCCGTTCTTGTCTCATCCCACGTTAGCCAGAGGGCTGAAGGTCCTTCCCTTCAGGAGTTATCAGCATACCACAGTGTTTCTGGCTAATATATAAGCCTGATGTTTTGCACTAGGTTTGTGAAAAGCCACACAGGGCACTTAATGGGCAACATCAAAGTACATAACCCGGTCCTCACCCAGCCCTTCACGCTTTCCACCGGGGTTTCAGAAACATTTTTTTGCAAGACATACTTGGCCTCAGTTCTGGGAAGAAAGAGAAGGAGGAGGTGGAGGTTGTGACCCTACACATACTGTGTTTATGAAAACACTCCTCTACCAAAACAGCATTGGTGCTGCAACATTGTCCTTGAGAAGTTCAGTAAAAGGCTTGTGTGCTGCATCCCACCCCTCTCCCTCCCTCCCAGCAAAACCCACTCTCAGGAGCCAGGATTTCTAGTAGATGCTCCGCAGCAGAACAATTTCTTCATTGAGCACCACCCTTAAGCAAAAGTTTGGGAAGAATCAAGCTCCTGGTTGGAAATGCTGCAAGTGCAAACTGCTACGAGCAGCTCACAGGAAAGTCGCTCCTTGTTTTCATTTCGAACCAAAGCAAGCCAGCGAACGTTGGCTCTGAATTTCTGTGGCTTTCACATCCATTTAATCATTTCCTTTTCTCACTGTTGGCAATCTTCCTCTGCCGAGCCCTCCCCTGGATAGCTCAACCCTTTTGTCCCATGCCACAGCATCCCAAATGGGAAGCTGGGCAGCGTAGTTCCAGCACAGCGGGAAGCCAAGTGAGAGTGTCTGAGTTTCTCTGCGTTTCTGGGTCTGGTCTAAAGCCTTACTCCAAGTTTAGGCAGCACCACCCGCCGGGGACTCTCAGCTCCATTTAAGGTGGTTTTGAAATCGCCTTGGCTTCACAGATAAGCATCCGGATGGGATAAACCGGCACGAGGAGCGCTTCGGACCAGCTTTTCCACCGTGAAGTCGGACGGCACAGCCTCCATCCCCCGACCCGCAACCAGCGCCCGCCGCCCGCTCCGCCCCGCTCCCTCCCGGGCTGCCGCCGCCCCGCGCACCCCCCGCGCATCTCCCGCGCACCTTGCTCGCAGGCTCCCTTGCTGCGCTGGCTGATGGCGGGCTCGCCGCGGCTCTGTGCGCGCAGGCTGGCGGCGCGGAGCTGGCAGCCGCTGCCGTAGGTGAGCCCGTCGCTGCCGCACACCGGGTACCGGCTCTTGCAGAGGCAGACACCGGGAGGGCCGGCGGCGGAGGGGGGTCCCGGGGCCGGTCCGCCCTTGGCTTTGCGGCGCTGGCGGCTCTTCACGCACTCGAGGCCGGGGGCGCAGCGTCCGCCGGTCGCCCCGCCGCCGCCGCACGCCTCGCCCTCGCCGCGGCCGCACTGCCAGCAGCAGCCGCAGCCGTCCCGTACCCGGCCCAGCGGGCAGCCCCGCGGCGGCAGCGGCGGGCACCGCGCCGGCTCGCAGGGCCCGCAGCCCCCCGCCGCCGCCGGGGCGGGCACCGCCAGCGCCGCCAGCAGCAGCAGCAGCGGCAGCGGCAGCAGCAGCGCGGAGGGCGGCATGGCGGCACGGCGCCGCCCGCCCACGGCAGGCACTTAAACCGCGGCGGGGGGAAACCCCTCCCCGACGGCGCCGGCCCGGCCCCACGGTCACGGCCACGGTCACGGCCCCACGCCGCGGCAGCGTGGAGCCGCCGCCCGCCCCTCCCCAACCCCCGGCACCCGTACTGGCTGGGGGATGGAGGGACTGAGAGCAGCCCTGCCGAGGGGGACTTGGCGGGGCCGGGGGATGGAAAGTTGGACGTGGGGCAGCAATGCGTGCTCACAGCTCAGAAAGCCGGCTGCATCCTGGGATGCATCAAAAGAAGCGTGGCCAGCAGGTCGAGGGAGGTGATTCCCGCCCTCTGCTCCGCTCTGGTGAGACCCCACCTGGAGTACTGCGTCCAGCTCTGGAGCCCCCAACATAAGAAGGGCATGGACCTGTTGGAGCAGGTCCAGAGGAGGGCCATGAAGATGATCAAAGGGCTGGACAGGCTGAGGGAGTTGGGGTTGTTCAGTCTGGAGAAGAGAATACCTCAGGGAGGCCTTATAGCAGCCTTCAAGTACCTAAAGGGGACTTATAAGAAAGATGGGCACAGAATTTTTAGTAGGGCCTGTAGCAATAGGACAAGGGGTAATGGTTTTAAACTAAAAGAGGGTAGATTCGGACTAGATAGAAGGAAGAATTTGTTTACAATAAAGGTGGTGAAACACTGGCAGAGGTTGCCCAGAGAAATGGTAGATGCTCCATCCCTGGAAGTGTTCAAGGCCAGGCTGGATGAGGCTTTGAGCAGCCTGATCTCATTGATCGTGTCCCTGGTCATTGCAGGAGTGTTGGACTAGATGACCTTTAAAGGTGTCTTCCAACCCAAATTATTCTGTGATTCTGATTCTGTTCTACATACTGGGGACAAAGTTGCTGCCCAGTGCTGGCTTGGCTTGTGGTGGCTGTCCTGGGATGGCTCCTGAGGGATCCCTGAGGGGCTGAGGGCAGGGGGCTGTTGTCACCAGCAGAAACAGGGAATATTCCTTGGGCAGTGCTGGGCGATGCTGCTCGAGTCTGTCAGGAGAGTGCCAGGAGAGTGAAGTACCCCAAAGCATCGTGGTGCTGTTAAACCCCTCAGGCGCAGGGCAATGGGGTGGCCCAGACGACTCTTTTCTGCCCTTGTGCTCATTCCCTCCCCTCAGGCCTGGCTGCGCCTGTGGGGGCTTCATCTTGTGTGGGGCTGGCCAGGCCGAGGCGATGCTCAGCACTGGTACTGTCAGGGCCTGCGCGGCGGGCGCTGCTTTGGCACTCTGTCTGGGGAAGGATGAAATGTCCCTCGCTGTGAAATTGGGGGATGTGGCTGAGCCGTGCTGTGTGGTCCCTAGGCCACCACGTCCCTTCCGAGGCAGAGTGGAGTGTGAGCTGGGTGCCATCAGTCAGACAGGCCAGCTGAGAGGGGCTGCAAGTATCCAGGCTCCCAAATCTGCTCTGGAGGGATCGACCCACTGATGCCCACTCGGCTGCCGACACTGTGGGAGTGGGCTTCCACCACACTCTTCCTCAGCTCCCTGGGGCCCGCCATGTGACATTCCTCCTGGGATGTCATGGCATTGGCATACGTTTCCTTGGATTTCTCCATTCTACTCATGCTGGAAGTGCTCCATGCTGTTCTCCTGGGAGAAGGGCTGCCCTCATAAGAAAGCACTGTGCCAAACTGGAGGTGTTTGACACATGGGGGTTTTGCTTGCCTTTTTTTTTTTTTTTTATGGGTAAGGCCTTATAGAAGTGATGAAAAGGGGTGAAATGGCCAAAACATGGATGGACATGTCTGTCAAACCCAGTTCTAGCTATGAAAGATGGTCTAGTGGGAGGTGTCTCTGCCCATGGCAGGGGGGTTGGAATTAGATTATCTTTAAGGTCTCTTCAAACCCAAACCATTCTATGATTCTATGAAGAAAAGCATTTTGCACAGTTCATCTCTTTCCTCTGTCTCCTGCCAGTTGCCAGGCATCTCCCTCATGGGTCCCCAGATTCCTTTGGGTCAGACTATCACAAGTCCTGGTACCTCCTGGCAGAGAACCACAGGGTGTTTAAGGAACCTGCAGCAGCTCACCAGAGCAAACTTATCTGACATGAAGTCATTGTCAGCAATCTACTTGGCAGGAGAAAAAACATAGCTCCGAAAGGAAGGCATTGTTATGTTTCCTTTCCTCCCCTTGAATCTCTTCATTTGTGTGCCAGAGGAGGCAAGTGCCCTTACCTCTGCTTGGAGCAGTTTTTCCTCCCAAGGAGGAGGCCTTAGTTCATACTTTGGTGCAGAAGGACCCCTAGTGTCCCTTAGTAGCTCGTGCTTTTGGTCTCACAGCTCTAGCTCGGTATTTCTTGATCTAAAGACTTCCCTATGTACAGTGGAAGGAGATAAGGTCCCCGTAGTGTGTGTAGGGAAGTGGCTGAGAAAGACAGGCTGGGTTGCTCCTCCCTGGGGAGAAGTCAATTACTGTATGCCCCGGGGTCACCTTGCTTTGCTTCTGTGGCTCCTCCACACCCTTTTTTTCTTCACCTCAGGGGCCTCTGTGTCTCTTTTTGTGCACCACAGGCTGCTCCATTCAAATACATTAAATGCTTCTGGTGTCCCAGTAACAAAATTTCCATTGTGTTTCAGTGAACACCAATACAAACCTATAGATTCATGTTGTGCTTCTTGGGACTCTTGTAGAATACCCCACTAAAACCTGCGCTTAGTATTCAGCAGCATATTTTTTTCTTAAGCAGATTGAATTTAATTCATCAGTGGAAGCTATTAGGAATACAATGAAAATGCCCTTATGTTTTCCGATCCATTTCATCGTTCACATGGGTATCCCTTATTTCGTCATCCGGATGGTCCTGCATGCATCATTCCAGTGAGAAAGTGCGGGAGGTGGGGTAGGGTGAGCTGGGTGGCCTTCTGGGGGGGGGGGCAGGGGGGAAAGCTTCCAGGGTCTTTGAAGGCAAGGGGGAGATTTAGCAGGTGATAGGAGAGACTATGTGAGAATGGAAGCAGACGGCTTTTAGATGTTGGTATGCTTCTAAACTGCGCATTTCACTTGCTGCTTGACATCACCCAGCCAAGTAGCTCCTCTGAATTTGGGTGGACTCTTACTCAGGATACAGGGAGCAGCAGAGTAGGTCACTGAGCTTATAGAAAGCTATAAAGGATGGACACCGGCGGGTCACTCTCCGAGGTGAATAATGAAGTCAAACGGGTGCCTTTTCCATATGGAACCCCCCAGCATCCTTCTGCCCGCTTTCTGGTTTCCCCTCTCCGCCCACCCCGAGCAGCGGCCGCCGGAGGGAGCCGGGAGCTCCGCAAGGCCCCGCAGCTCCCCGGGTCCGTCTTTGCCTCAGCTCCGGACCTTCCGACGACGGCGATGCCGGGAACCGGCCGCGCCCCCTCCTCCTCCTCCCGCTGCCGCCGCATCCGCCGAGTTTCGGTTTCCGTTTCCCCGCCGGGGCGGGGCGTCCCCGGGGCTGTCACCGGCGCTGTGCCCGGCCCTGCCGCCGAGCTGTCGGGCGGCGAGCGGGGATGGCGGCGGGACGGCGGCGGCGGCGTGCCCGGGGGAGCGGCACCCGGCAGCGGCCGCGGCGCACGGCAGGTACCCACCGGCGGGAGCGGAGGGGTCGGGCAGGGCGCGGGGGGGCAGCCAGAGCCCTGCCGGGGCTCCCGGACCACGGGGGACCCGCCGCCGGAGCCGTGCGCTCGGCGGTGAGACCCTTCGGGACGGCTAAAGTGGCAGTAATGTGCTGTGCCGCCTCTCAGGGGGCGCGAACCTGCGTGAGGTGCTTAGACATGTCCCAGTGCGAGCAGTCGGGGGGAGGCTGGGAGGAGGGAGACCATGCCGGGGAAGAGCCGTGAATTTTCCTCTCTGGTTACGTGTTGTGATTAAGCTGGGGAGGTGTGAGAAGGGTGGACAGTGGGTCTGCCAACAGAGCAGAGGTGTTAGGTAAATCAGGGAAGGCTTTGCTGATGACCGCCTTTCACGCTCGGGCATCCTGGCTCTCAGACACTTGCACTGCAGTAGGGGCCACAGGCGAGTAACTGCGTGGATCTGGTGCCTCAGGGTCAGGAAAGCACCTGCGGACCCTCACCTGCCGGCAAGAAGGGACTTCCCTCTGCTTTAAATGGGCAGTGTGTTAATATTCCATCTTTGCTCCTCCAGCGTCTTGTAAAACATCTGGCTTAAATGCATCCCATTGCCAAAGTTGTGACAAATGTGGGGCAGTCAGATACCTCATGAAGTGCTTTATCTCCCATGGACACTCTCCACAGCTGTGCAAAAGTAACAGTGTGCTCTGCTGACGTTTCACTGATTGTCTTGGCAACCGGTGGCACAGCAGCCTTAGAGATGGAGAAATGCCTTTTAGTGCTAGCCAGGAGAGTTGTCTGGCGTGGCCTAAGAAAATAAGTCAGGCACACTTGTCTCACTTCTTCCTGAGGAGCAGAAGCTCTTGGTGAAAGCAGTAGCCCACAGAGATCTTGGGAAGGGGGCCGAGATGGTTAGGATGCCTGCTGCCTTAGCGTGACCGTCGCGTCCGTCTGTGTTTGTTCTCCAGAGCATACGCAGTCGCAGAGGAACGAGAAGATGCAATGCTCAAACCACAATGCAACACATAGGCTCGTTCTCTCCCCTAATGGGGAGCTTTCTGAACACTGGACTACAGCTGTAGCCAGCCTCTCTAAGACAAGGTAAGAAGCTTTCACAGGGTGGAGGTACGGATGGTAAAGTTCAGAGAAGGTGGCCCGCTTTTCCTAAAGGTAACATCCAAGAGACTGAGGTGTGTTCCTGTTGTAGAAGGGGAACTGGAACACATTCCCTCTTAGTACCCAAAACTTTATCTTTTTTTGTTACCCAGCAAGAAGTGTACTGACTTTGAAGATAATACCAGATCTGAGCTGCTTGGGATGCATGAGACAGGTTTCTCTCAAACTTAGTAAGGATCAGTAGCACATACCAGAGTAATGCAGATGACTTGCAAACCACATGTGGCTTGGGAAAGCTGCAGGTGAAGACCCAAGGACATCTGAACCTTGCCACCTTCTGATGAAGCTGTGAGGGTAACCATCATCTGAAAACAGCACAACAGATTTTCTGTTGACTTGCCCAGGGCTGAGCCTAATTTTCTTCCAGCTTCCCGTGGTGCAAACCCCAATCAAATCAGCCCAGCTGCAGTAGGCTAACATAAGAGCAGGGTGAATCAACTTACAGGCGACATATATTTTTCTATGTAATTCCTGCTAAATGTGCTAGGACTTGGTGAGCAGAGGATCTTCTTCATTTACTTTGTGTCACAACACAGCAGCTACCTATTTTGATTTAGTATTATTTTTTTTCCTTATTTTTGCAGGCTGTTGAAAGAACTGGGAAACCAACATATTGTTCAGATGGCGTGTGGGGACCACCACGCCATGGTGCTCTCCAGAGGTAACCTCTTTCAAGCACACTTCTCCTCCAAATGGGAGTCACATTATGGCAGGCTTGCTGTCGGAAGGGAGTGGTTGAACTCCTCCCGGTAGTTGGTGACACCATTAGAGAGCAATGAGCAATGGGTGGGGGACACCACCCATCAGTCTGGAAAAAAGACAGCTGAGTTGGGGACCTTATCAACACTTATAAATACTTAAAGGGTGGGTGTCAGGAGGATGGGGCCAGGCTCTTTTCAGTGGTGCCCGGGGACAGGACAAGAGGCAATGGGCACAAACTTGAGCATAGGAAGTTCCACCTAAACATGAGGAGGAACTTCTTTACTTTGAGGGTGCAGAGCACTGGCACAGGCTGCCCAGAGAGGTGGTGGAGTCTCCTTCTCTGGAGACATTCAAAACCCGCCTGGATGCGTTCCTGTGCAACCTGCTGTAGGTGACCCTGCTCCGGCAGGGGGGTTGGAGTAGATGATCTCCAGGGGTCCCTTCCAACCCTATGATTCTGTGACACAAAGCGCGCTGGCTCTGGGTGCTGCCCTTTCCTCCCAGCACCCAGGGACCTGCTGCTCTGTTTCTCTCTGGTTCCTTAGCACTACTCCTCCGCAAGGGTGTGTTGTGGTGAGCAGACGTGGTCTCCCCACGCTGCAGCCACCAGACCATTCTTATGTTGGAGCACGCCTCTGGTTGGGAACTTCTTGCAAGTAATGGCTTTAGAGGTGGGAACACCCTGCCTTTATTCTTGCTGTGCTGAGTCACATGGGCAGCATGGGGCTGCCTCAAAGGGGTCAGAAGCAAACAGGAAGATTTGGTTCCTGCTGCTGGTCTCACCTTGCAGCTAGATCCCTGAAAACAGCACTGATTTTCACTCCCACTCCCAAAGTGCAAAGACTCAAGGGAAGCAGTGAGGCTGAGCTGTTTTCTTCTGTTCTGTGCGTGAAGGAGGCGAGCTCTTCACCTGGGGCCAGAACACCCATGGTCAGCTTGGAGTGGGGAGCCAAACCACGACCATCCCCCAACCAGAGCTGGTGGAAAGACTAAAGGGCATCCCACTCGCTCAAATTGCTGCTGGAGGAGCTCACAGCGCCGCCGTGTCACTCTCTGGAGCTGTGTACTCCTGGGGAAAGAACGATTTTGGACAGCTGGGACTTGGAGACACAGAAGGTAAGGAAGGACAGCAGCAGGGAGGTGTTTCCCGGTCAGTGAGTTTACTGCAGACACAGGAGTGGCTCCTCAGCACTGCCAGGCCCCATTGGAGCAGCAGTGGCCAGTAAAGTCTTTTGAAGAAAGTATGCCTGGATAAGTTCTTTGTTTCCTGACCAGGAGAGGCATGCAGGGACAAGGGATTTAGGGGTTGTATTTCTACAGAGAACTTCCAATCATTTATGTGGCGAACTGGATAGCATGGACTCTTAAAAGGTCTCAGAGGTCTCTTTCCACTCCCATGCTCTCTTCAGGCAGTCTTCCATGAAGGCAATTAATTTTATACCTCTTTGCCTTCTTTAATTCTCTGTAAACACAAGGTGAGAGAAGAATTAAAATCACCCATTGTCTTCAAACCTAGAAGGCTAGAGCAGAGTTGCTCTACCTAGACAGAACCTGAAGGCATCGGGGTCTGAGTGAGCCCACACTCTTGAGAGCCAGATATTTTGAAACCAAGTACCTTTTGGAAAACAGATGTGAAGGCGCTGTGTTTTGTTTCAGATCGAATATAAATTAAAAGAAAACCCTATGAAAAAGAACATTATGAGAAAGTATGTTGAAGTGGAGGGTAGAAAACAACTCAAAGCTAAGTTGTAAATACATGAATTGCTGTAAGAGAGGACTGAAAAGCAGTAAACCCCTCTATTTTCCAAATCTTTCTTTGTGTGATTAACCCCCCCCCCCAGTCCTCTTTCACTTCAGCAGTGCTATCTTCTTTCCAGACAGGGGCTGCCCATCATACATTGGAGCGTTAGAGCACTGGAAGACTGTATTTATCTCATGTGGGGCAGATCATACTGCAGTTCTCTCCAAGGTGAGTCTGAAATGGGAAGTCAGCATGTGAGACCTCACCCTGGGAGAAAAGATACACTGCTAAAACTTAGCACAGAGAAATTGGGGTGACAACGCCTGCTTCCATCCCAGTCTGAAGACAATTCCCAAAGGATGCTAGCTAAGCTATTGGGAAAACTGGCCTTTTCTCAGATTCCTGTCACCTGCGTGCAAACTTTTGCAGGGAGATGGTGGATGGGAATCCTGGGGCAAAGAGGTGCAGCTCAACTCTCAGTATTTTTGAAAATATTATCTCTTTTTGTAGCATATAGGGCAATTCGGAAAATGGAACGATAGCTACTTCACTAGGGTTTACTCATACAAGTAAAACTCTTAAACAACAGGCAATTATTCTCAGGAGTGAAGTTGCTCGTCTCAGGAGTTAAATGATTTGGACATTAGACAATGTAAGATGAGGCTTGATGAGAAGTGAACTCTACCTGTGTTTGAATCAGGGATGTTTTGAATCAAGTCCCATATAACATGCTGTGTCTTGCCGGCTCCCACGCTCGGTGGTGACTGTTTGAATGCTGTTAATAGTGCAGTGATCCTGTCGTTTACTTCTTCATCTTCAAGGAGGGGTTGGTGTGCACCTTTGGAGCAGGAGGGGCTGGCCAGCTTGGTCACAACTCCACCCGGAATGAACTCACGCCTCGCTTGGTGGCCGAGCTGTGGGGAGCAAGAGTTTCGCAGGTTGCCTGTGGCAGGTGGGAAATCACCAATAACGTGCCTTCTAAGGTCCAGGTCTTAGGGAAATCACCAAAGAACAGTAGGGAGGGGCATCACCAAGATGTTCAAATCCCTGCATCCCAGGAGGTCAGCACTGTCAGAGTATCACCCACTCTTTAAACGTAAGCCACCCTCCTGCCACAGCCCCAGTGAAAGCAGAACCCTCAGCCTGTGACGAGCAGAGGGGGAAGGCTGCAAAAAACCAGCAGAAGCCCTTGGTTTTTTTCTCTTTTAAGAAATGAAGGGTCTGCTGAGTTCCGAAGGGCAAAAGACTGTCAAAAGCCAGCATCGGGAAAGTCACCGAATTCCTGTCCACTTTGACAAACTGGTGGGTCCTTAGAAAGAACCGAAGAGTGGTGATAATTACCCAATTTCATTCTGCCTTTCTGGCACTGGGCCAGAAAAAGTCTCCTGTCAGCTTTCCTGGGCTTTGCGTCAGGCTCGGCAGCATAGCAGTTGCCCTTTTAAAAATGGAAAGGCATGAAGCTGGCAAGGCATAACACTTTATTTTTGCATGTGGGACTGGGGTGAATCACAAACGTTAGAGGATCGTATAGGAAATTTGAGTCCATATGTTTCTTTATTGCTGAATGTTTATGCAAGGAAGCGTCCTAAGACTTTGGTTAAAGGGATTCCCTAGCTGGATTGTTAGGACTTTTAAAGACAAGCCTCAGCTATCCACTCTGAAAACATATCTGTAAATTTTATTCTGACTGGCACAGTGGTATTAGCTTATTATGACCATTTTTCTTTTCCTGAACAGACAACACACCCTGGTCTATGTCCCCTCCTTGGACAAAGTCTATTCGTTTGGTTCGGGTGCAAAAGGACAGCTGGGACGTCAGCCTAAGCAGTTGATACCACTTCCCATCAATTCACCAGTGAATACTGGAAAATCCTGCAAGGGTAATGACCATTGCAGAACCTACAATGACATTGTACAATCTGTATTTGTTTCTTCCAGGGAGTTGTTTGCTTTTGTGATTCCATGTTTACACTGAGAGGCTAACATTATGTCTCATGCTTGCTTGGTCATCACGACAGATTCTACAATGGATAATTCCATTTGCTGCTTGATTTATCATCATGGGTAACGGACACATAGAATCAACTTTTAGACAGATAGCTACTATCTGAGGGGTTTTTTTACTGTCCCACGTCTGTGCACTGAACTTCATGAGGGTAACTCTGTCTTCAAATGTTCCTTGGAAAATCTTTTTACTCTTCCACAGCAAACAAGACGTCACAGAATGTGCATGAAATTCTTGCAGGAGGAAACCAAAGTATTGTCCTTTGCAAGAACGACAAGGTACGTGCATATTTGATCATGGCTTCTAATTCTACCATTGTTCACATAACTGCTGGAAACATTTGGATTTTCCATCCTGCTTTTAGCGCTCCAAGTTCATATCTGTCTCTTACAGCTATTTCCATGCTTACCCAGAAACTTACTTACATTGCAGTTATGTATCTGTTCTGCGGTTAATGCATCTGGATCAAGCTGGGTGACCATTAATTTGTTCATACTGAGGCTGAAATCTTCTTGTAATGAGTGGCTTGAAAAAAAGAATCCTGTCTGCTAGACCTGTAATCTTGTCAATATTTTCGTGCATTTCACACAGAATTCTTATTTGAATGGTATTGCCACTCTGAAGGATGAAGCTGTGGATGGATGGATTTCCAATTCCAGTTCGCGACACTGGGAGGGTGTAAAAAAGTAAGTCAGAAGCCTGCTGTGTTTCTTTTTTTTTTCCCCCCGATGCATGATTTTCTCTAAAAATGATTATTCTTTGGAGACTATTGTAGGAACTGATGTTCGAGAATTTAATTGAGACGGAATCTCGTACTGGCACTTCTTACTTAAGTTTTTTTTTGCACAGGAAAAAGGTCTGTTGATAAGCAACGGCCCTTCGATAACCCTTTTGCAGGAACAGAGCAAACGTACTGCCTGGCTTCGGAAGCCTGTCCTCCTCTGCTTGCACAGCGTGGTTGTTAAGTTGATGAAGAGCTGACAAGTTAAATCAGTGAAAGATTCGGTCTGCAGACCCACGCCTTGTGCAAAAATCATAATTCAGAGTACCCAAACTGGAACGTTTTGTGTGTGTGTCAGCATTTAAAAATCCGTGATCCCTTCTTTAGTTACCCATTTTCAAAAGCAGTAAGTATATACTGCTGTGGGAAGCCTTACGCTTATGGCTGAGAATTATGATTATGTAGTCTTTTTTCAGATCTTACGTGGAAGGTTATTTTCTTTGGGAAAGTCTGACTCCAGCTGCTAATTTTAAGCATTTAAAAATCTTGGCTAATTTGGATCTAAATGTTTCCCTGGCCACTTTTAGTACGGTTTGGATCATACGGAAAGTGGTTGTGGAGAAGGTGAAGGAGAGAGGGTTCTTTCCAGATCTCAACAGGAAGGGCCTGACAGCAAATTGCTTGATGAAATAGTGGCTTTAATAAGAACAGAACCAGGAATACAGGTAGTGAGTAAGTCTAGTGTCCCTTCAAGCGCTGGGAACGTTTTTGTTCTTTCAGAATTACAAACCTGAAGTTGCTCCTCATGTTGAAAGGATTGACCTTGCTTTGTTTTTTACTATCAGGAAAATCAGACTGATCTTTTCATCCGAGGCTTGCATCAATGGAAGCTTCCTGGAGAAAAGGTAGAGTGTGCTGACTGAGACGTAACGGAATATATTGGCTGCATGTAAGCTGACCGGAAAGTGTTATTTTAGACTAGAAAGTGTTATTTTAGGCCACGTACATAGAGATTAGTCATATCTGAATTTGCAAGAAGCAAGTCTATATTTCTCAAAGTCCAAGCTACAATAACGTTTTTTATCTCCCCAGTCCTACTGAAATTTTCTACAGAAGCTCACAGTCTAGCAGATTACCCTATAGTGACGTTTAACACATGATAATCCCTTTAGGCAATATTACAGCTCCCAAAGGATCAAAGGATCCATAATAGCTCCTCCCAGCACTGAAGTGCAAGTTGTTTTAGGGTGAAATACAGGAAGCCTATCAGTGACAGCACACAGCTACGTAGGACCCGAAGGTCAGAGTGTTAATTAGGTCACACCCCAGTGAGAACATCTTATACCAGATGAAATTATACCCACTGGGGTCAGAGCTGAACTTCCCAAGTATTTTCTGATGTTAGGATGCTTCGCTGTTCAGTCAGTAGCAAAAAAACAACTTCTCACATCATTTGTTGTTGTTTTTTTTTACCTTTGTGATAGAGACAAACATTTCAAAACTTCCAAAGACTTTTCGGGTATAGACTTGACAGAAGTGCAACGTTTTTATGAGAAGATCAGCAAGCAGCCAAAAGTCTTGAAGGAGGTAGGGATTCGATGTGAGGATTCTCACTACACAGATACTGAGGAGCTCTGGATTTGAGCATGAAACTTGGCAATTTCGTGCCAACCTAATTCGTAGATGATTTTGGTAAAACGTAATTGCATTTTTAACCCTTGCCTCTTTTTTCTTTTTTTTTTCTCCCTCTGAAGGTGCAAAAGGGGATTGAGATGTTACTGCCATCGTTGTCTTCCTCTCCCATCTCACCTGAAAATTTCAGAGTCTACCTGATCTTGCCTTTCCTTCTGCAGGGACAGGATGACAGCTCTTCCCATTCTCTTAGGCTGCTAGGAGAAGCCATCACGAAGCTCCAGAAAAAGGACCGGCAAATTCTTGGTAGGGTTTTGTGATGAGAGAACCGAATGATTTAATCAGCTGCGGAGCAAGAGTTAGTATCGCTGATGGAATTTGTTACAGAGTTCAGCCTGAAAGAAATGCTTTCGGTAGAAATAGAAACATGGGGACTACACAGTAAGAACACTGGAAAAAAAATATTCTGAGTCTGAGGTTTACTAATTTTTGTAGTGCAAAATTAAGCATTTTTTTTTTGGTTTGGTTCACTTGATAAAAAGACAAAATGCAGCTTCATCCAGAAATTGCAGTTATTTGCATGTTACCTCTGAGGGATACTTCACTAGCTGTTTCCTTTACAGAATGCCTGTGGTCAAATCTAGAAACATCCTTTTTCAAGAAGCTGGTCATTCTGTATCAGAAGGTTTCCCAGGAAAACCTGTCTCAATTTATCATGGGAGTCAGAAACCTCCAAAGACAGCTCTTTCACCTGCACTCACGTGAAACCGCGACTCTGCAAATACTGCAGATGCTTTACCAGGTGAGGAAATGTTTGGGTTGTGATTAGATAGGACGTATCAGTTTGAGTTAAGAGTATTTTAATCCTTTTTACTTGTTGAATTCTCTGGTTTGCCTTCTTACAAGGGAACATGGGGCCTTGTCATTTGACATTGCTTGAGGAATCTCTTTGGCTGTACACCAGCATAGCTTTGAAGGAATCCTGCTCTTGAGCTGTGCCTGGCTGACCCTCTATAGAAATGAAGAACTGAAGCATGTTATAGCCCCTTGGCAGGGGGAGGGATGCTTTCAGGGGTGTGAGGAGCACGTGCATTGATGGGTACAGAGCTATGGATGTGGTGTCCGTTACGCAGCATGACCATTCCCCTTTCTGCTGGTGAGAACCCTCACCCCAGGAACTGCTCACGGCATTTCGAAGATGACCACCCTGCTTGGCACACGGTGGCTGCTGTAGTAACGCTGCGTGATGCTTTAAGAGTCTGTTACCTGAGAAATTGCTGGGACAACAGGATTAGAGCTGCATACGAACAGGAGGAAGAAAGGGGGCAAAAGCTGTATTCTTCTTGACAACTGTCCTTTCTCCTGCTGAGATGTTCAAACTTTAGGAAAGTCAAGAGCTCAAGCATGCACTTAGTATGAATCAGAGAAAGTTGTTAAATTTTGTTCAGAATTGAATATCTTTTTCGCTGAGAATGCAGATTTGGGCCTCGAAGTTTATAGACTCCTGAATCTGTGTTTATCCAGATAAATAAACTCAAAAGTGCAGCAGGCCTGCCCCTCTGTAAGTGGCTACATCACTCGGAGCTTTACATGTTCACCGTCTCCCCAAAAATCCTACCTTTGCAGGCAACAAGTATGAACATGAACAGGGAACTTCAGATTCTCTTGCAACATGAAAGACACTCAAAGTGAAACACACCTTTCCTGCTGGAGTCCTGTTAAGGGGTCTTCATTGTAAATGAAAATTGCTTTCCTGCACGTTTATACGTGGGTATAAAGTTCTGAAACCTCTTGCTGTGGAGTGCTGTGCTACTTGTAGCGTTTCTATCCTTCCGCTTCCGTGCAGGGTCTCCGAGCTTTCTGCGGAAAGCCCTATTACTCCTTAGTACTGTCCTGCCACACAGACGCGTAGCTCACTAGGTCTGATGACACCCCTTTTCATATTGCGTGTATCAATGCAGGTGAACTCCAGGACTGGTTTCAACGTACAAAAAACCAACTTCTATGTGCCTCAAGTGAAAGAGATTATCAGATGCTGTTGGATCCTTACGATAGACGTACGTATAAAATCTTACCAGCAGTGCAAAACACATTTTTTTTCCCCCTTTTTTATTTAAATGAGTTGATATATATGGAAGTCAACTCTAGACTCTAGCCCAGTACATCTCAAAACCAATGCATTTTCCCTCCAGCTGTTCTAAATTATGCAAGCCATTCACCGTCCCAGTATTTTAGCTGCTACAATAGCGCCTTTTCCTGAGATGACCCCCTGGTTCTGAGAGTCAGGACTGTCCTACAGCATCTTAAGCAGCTCTATTTGCTTTGAACTGGTGACCAGTGTGAAATAGCACCATGAAGGGTGGTTGCTATACTTCTTGTTACTCTGGATTTTATTATGTTTAATTAACAGAAATATTGTGAGGTCTCTTTAAACTTTTACGTAGAAACCCTACTGAGCATTTCAATTTGCTTACATCTAAAACCAAAGCTGTGGTAATAAAAAATAATCTGTGAAATGGTTCATTTCTTGATGACAAGAAGGAATGAAAATTAGCTACCAAATGCAATCGGTGTCACAGCAACCAGCATGAAATAGAAACGTGGATAATAGGGGCTTCCTTAGGCAAAAAATGCAGTTTTCTGACAACTTGGCTAGAATTCAAAGGGCAGCTGCCTAATTTTTTCATAAGCTTTCACTTGCTAGTGTACCAATTTTGTACCAATTAACCAGAGCGGAGGAGGAGGTTTGAGAAACAGTATAGAATCAAAAGCCAAATAGGACATTACCTGAAGTTGCTGCCTTATCATACAGGAGGTGTAACACTTTGAATTAGATTATTTTGTATACTAGTATCTACTTTGGTATTACAGATAATAAACCCAATGGTTTTTAGCAGCAATGTACTATAACCTGGGTATCCAGAGCATTTTTATTATGTGTTCTGATTTAGAAGAATTATACAAGATGCTATTAAAATCATTCTCTCTCTCTTGGGGCATCGTAATACAAGCGTCTGCCTGCACAGGCATTTCAGATGCCTCTCTGTCAGGGTTCCCCACTCACAGAAGTGTTTAGAATCCGCTTTTAAAAAGCGTGTCTCTGCTGGTGTAGTGTTTGTGTACACAACAAGGGCATGTTTCAGAGACACAGGAGTTGGCCAGGGTACAGACTGGCAGTTCAGTCTGCACGTGTACCCCCGAACTCTGATTTTGCAAGCGAAAATCAACACGTCATTTTCTTTCTTGTCATTTCAGCAATTTCAGGTGTCCATACAGAAGCTGACCAAATATCCATGCATCTTTGACATGCAAGACAAGATCAATGTTCATTACGCAGAATGCGAAGTCCTGTCCAGGTTCTTCGGTAATGTAAGTGTGGACAATTTTTTTTATATAATTTAGAAGAGATAAATACACTGCTAATACACTGCTACTTCATTCTTCGGGTACCCCTAATACTGATGGGCTGTGGACAGTGGTTTTTTCCAGTCAAGAGACAGTGCCTTCTGCAGGACATATGGACCCATTTAAATCTCACCCAAACCCTGCAATTCAGGAAGATCTTACAGGTAAGATACCAAATTGTATTATTTGTTAGCTCTGAATATATTGCTGCAGTGTTCTTTGGTTTTCAGTGTTACTAAGTATCGGTAGAAGGGTTTTGGTATTCATTGAGCATCCAACAAAACAACTACACATCAAATTATTATAAAACTTGTTCTACGCGGGATGTAGAGTAAGTCTGGAGGGCAGTATCTTATATTCTTATTCCAGGTAGCCATCAAGCTTTGTTGGCATAAGTTAAATGCTCGTGGCAGTGCTATTTACTTTGAGGTTGCTTTGGGGTAATGTAATGGGATTGCTCAGGAAACTGGTAATTGCCAAAGTCTGTAACTATTACTGCTAGACTGAGTTTAAAGACTCTAGTCTAATTTGCTGTACATGAAAAACCTGGTGGCTGGGGAGCCAGCATTAGAGGCCAGCAAGTGACATAGCCACAAAAGCCATTTCTGTCATGGAGAGGCTGCCTGAAGGGAAAGGAAGGATAATGCCAGCAAGAGAGACGAAAAGCTGATTGTAACACTGCTGCCTCCATGTGGCTTTAGCCTGTGGTTTCCACACAAAGCTTCTGGCAGCCGTATTTTCTTCAGGTATTGCAACACGAGCCCTGCCCTGCAAAAGCCATCAGATGGCTGACATGGGAACATGATGGCTCTGGCACCTGGCCAGAGCAGAGCTGAGCTCAGGGACCACATTCCACACCAGTCACTAACACAAGGGCCGTCAGAGTCTGGCACCACACCTGTGCAGCAGGAACTATCAACCTCAGTACCCTGTTACCCAGTTCTTGTTCTTTCCAAGTGAGTCTTCTTGCCACCAGAGCTGTCAAAGCTTTTCCTTCCTGTACACTTAGGGGAAGATTTCTTTTCTTCCCACTTCCTCACTATATTGGCTGAAAGAAGTGTTCATTTATGGAGGCGATAAGGCTCGTGCTCTGTACTGTCCTCTAGCTCTAGACTCTCTCTCCACTAGTTGTACAAGGAGCCCCGACAAACAGCGAGATTCAGCCTTCAAATACACCGTTTGTGGTCACTGCCTTTCATACTGGGCATCACAGCATTATTTGCCTAGCAGCAGCCTGATCAATTTGACTGTATTATTAGTATCCCACCAAGAGACACCGAGGTCTGCAGTATTTACAACCTGCTGCTGCATTTTTTAGCATGAATTTTAGCTGAATTTTTCAGCATGTAAAGGACATTCATGTGTTTATGTTGCAGATATAAACCACCCATCAGCAAAACATAAACATGAAACCTTTGTAATAGATATCATGTATCTATCTATATATCTATTACGTATCTGTGATATGTAATATCATAGCATTAACCTGTCCCCTTCATAGCTCCATCCTATTAAGACATTTTGTCGGGCAGTACTGAGAACTTTGCATGTGTCAGCCTCATGGTGGTCTGTCACCCCATTCTCTAGTGTTGCTGTAAATGAAAACAGGGAAGGTTGAAGTATTTAGCAGAAGTATCTTCTCTTCTCTCTCTACTGAGGAGGAGATAGCACTGAGGGGAAAGTTACCCTACACAGTTAAACAGCATTTGTAGCTGCCAACTTGGCTACCAAATCCTGGGCTCAGTTGGAGTTATTTTTCCTCTAACCTGTCAGGAGATGCCTCTTGAAGGAAGATGACCCAGCCTGGCTATCAAACTTGGGCACTCAGACACATTTAACAAGTAGTAGAGGGACATCTATCTCTTAAGCAGGCACTGGAATATGTTGGAGGTCACTAACAAAACCCCCAAATGCCCAAGTGCGTCTTTTCTGCAATGCTGTCATTTCCCCATCTTTTTCTTATACAGAAAAAAAAAGGACATACAGGCATGGGTATCATCCAAGTAAATATCTTCATTTAACTCAAGTTTGCTTATTAAACATCAACCTAATTTATTTTATGTTCTTCTGGCAGTGAGAAATCAGTTCAAAACAAATAAACAAACCCAAAGCTCATAATTCAAAGAGAGATTCATATCACTCCATGTTGTCATTGCTTATTATTTAAGATCAGTTATTCCAGTCAGGGTACAGTTCTTCCTCGTAAAAACGATCACCACCTAGAAGATTTTCCTTAGTGCCACTACGAACACACACCACTCTTGAAGGGATCCACTAGAAGGAATTAGTGTTTCTTCTTCTTCCTTCTCTTTATCTGCCTTAGCAGTAATTAAGTAATAGGCTGCTGCAGAGGACGTTATACAGTTCCAGAGAAAAATGATGACAGTCAGTAGGGCCAGAAGGGAACTCCTCCAATCAACTGCAATAGCTGATGAGATTAAATGAACCGCGTTGCTTTAGAGAAGCACAAGTGTTAGCAAACACATCGCACTAGTTGTGCCTAAAAAGCTTAATTCCCATCCAGGTCCACAGATGGAAGAATACATAAACCGGTATTGTAACAGGAAGGAGGAGACTGTAGAAACATAAGCTGTTTGTGCTGGTGCAGCCCTGTGGGAAGGTTTCATCTACGCTGGCTGAGTAGAACAAGCCTGCTAGTGACAGGAGGGGAACAAGTACAGTCAGTGTGGGCAGGGAGGGCAGCATGCCTCCTCCAGCCATCGGCCCCAAGTTTACCGCTGTGGCTGGTGGGTCCTCAGGGCTGCTTCGAGCCCTCAGCTGGGGGCTTCTTCTGAGTCGTCCTGGCAGCCTCTGGGATCATGTTCGGGATGCCGTCGATGATGGGGTAGGCAATGCCCAGCTCCTCGTTAATAAGCTCGTTGGTAGCTTCGTCATACCTGGCCAGGCAAGGAATTAAAAAACAAAACAAAAAGGAGTGAATAACCTGGGTTTGCCCTTTGGCAGCTCCTCGGGGAGGGAAGGGGGTGGGGGGTGAGGGCAGCAGCAGGCCGCGGCGGGCCCTAGAGGCCCCGGCCCCTCACCTCAGCGGCCGCTTGGACAGCGGGCACACCAGGAAACGCAGCAGCGACGGCTCCAGCCGCACCGAGACCGGGCCCTGCCCCGGTTCCGGGCCCTGCCCGCCGCTCAACGCCCGCCGCAGCACCACTGTGGCGCCGCGCAACATGGCCGCTCCCGCCGCCGCGCAGCCCGGGGCGCGTTGGCGGACGGGCCGGAAGCGGCGCACTGCGCCGCTTCTGGTCCGTGCGCCAACGCGCCCCGGGCTGCGCGGCGGCGGGAGCACAGTGGTTCCGCTTCCCTCCGTTCCCCCTCCACGTCCCTGGTTCCGGTGCCCCCGTCGCTATGGGTGTCTCGGGGCTCGCAGGTGTCGTTCGTGGGCGAGGAAGGAGTGGACGAAGGTGGGCCGTCGCAGGAGCTCTTCAGCGTCGCCGCCAGGAGCCTCTGCCAGCCCAACAGCGGGGCCTTCCGCCTCCTCGCCTCCGGCCTGGCATGGTTCCCCAGTCAGGTAAGGGGCTGGGCTGGGGAGGCCGAGAGGCTGCCCCGGGGAAAGGCTTTTATTCTAACGTGTTTGGTTTTAATCAGGTGTCGAGCGGCGACGACATCTTCTTCCGGATTGGGATGCTGTGCGGAATGGCCCTGTATAACGGGTGCACGGTGCCCATCCCCTTCCCCGGGGCTCTCTACAAGAAGCTGCTGGGCCTGGCACCCACCCTGGAGGACTTCAAGGAGCTGTTGCCAGACGTAGGCCGGTATGAGCCAGGCCAAGCTGGGAAGCTACAGCCGAGGCGTGTCTCCTTGCTTGACCATAGGCACAGAGATCCCCAAGGCTGTGTTCGGGATACCCGTGGCAGCTATGTTTGCCGTTGCGGAACTGCTAAAAGCCACAGACCTCCAAGGTGGTCCTTGTCTGGGGTGCAGATGTTGCTCTCGAACAGAGGCCAGCATTGCCAAAATCAAAAGCTGAGCCCTGTGGCTTAGAAGGGGTCAGATTTCTGCTCCTCATGAGCTTAAGTCCACACTGTGAATGTATGTATATTTCAAAACCACTTTGAGCTGTAGTTCAGACTTGGAAGAACTAAGCACCCGATTACTAATCTTGGCACATGTTGCAGTTGTGCCAAATCTGAGAACCTGCATGTGGGGTTTCCACATGCTGAGAAAGGAAATTTCAGGCAGATATATCAGCAAGAGGTGCTGCTGCCACCAACATAAAGTTTCTAGGCTCCTGAAGCCCAACTTCCTACACAAGTGCTATAAACAACCGAAAAGATGAGAACCCCTTCCCACAAGCCAGTGACTATTGAGGTGGACTGAAACGTCAGGTTGCCTGCAATACTTTCAGAGGTGCTGCACCCCAAAACAGGTCTACCAGATCATCCCACTGGTCCACGCTTAGTTCCTCGCTAGATTATATTTGGAAGAGCAAGTCTGTGGTCCAAACCCGCTTGCCATGGAGCTTTGTGTAAAGTTATTCCCACAGGGTGTGGGGATGGACTTGCCTGAATCCTTCCTGGTGGAGGCATTTGCCCTCAGCTCATGGCAGCAGCGGGACATAAGTCCCGCTTATCATCCCTGAATGTGTTTAAGACTCGTTTAGATGTGGTGTTAAGGGATATGGTGTAAGGGAGAACTTTGTAGAGTGGAGATGATGGTTGGACTCGATGATCCCAAGGGTCTTTTCCAACCTAAATGATTCTATAATTCTAAGTGTACAGATCAATTTAGGGCCATATATGAAGGTTCTGTGTGAATATAGGTGTTCTGTATGTATATGCATTTAAATACTGTCTGTCCAAGGATGGTTTTCAGCGGAATTTGAAAGTGCATTGAATGGTCATGTTTTTTCTCTCTTTCTTCCACTTTGTTTTTTGAAAGGAGACTTCAGGGAATTTTGGATGAAGAATCTGATCATGACCCTGAGAGCCTGGACATGGACTTCACGGTGAGACATTATTATGCCATTCAGGTGTGCCACGCGTGTGCTCAGGCACGACAATGTCTCACTGCAAATGGCACAACTTGTCTGTAAACTCAAACTAGTAAGAGTGCTATGTCAGGCCCCACAGAAAGAAAGAATGGTAGAGGTAGCACATGTTTATCTGTCATACATAGATATAGCATCCAATGTTTTCATTTATTTGCATAGATAATAGAAGAAGAAGGTTCCACTGTTGAACTTAAAAAAAACGGTGCCAACATTCCTGTCACTAAGGATAACAGGTCAGTTTTATTTTTCTTATGCTGTTGTCTTGTCATGAGCATATGTAATGTCATATCTGTACCTGTCCCCATATACTCTTAGAAAATATTGAACATCAGCATTGTGCCATTGGTCTTTGTCCAGTAGGTTGTATGCTTTCAGTTCTTGCTGTATGTGCTGCGTTTGTGCCAGACATTGACAGTTTGTGCAAGCAATGAATAAGAAGGGGATCCTTGCACATCCTGGCATCTGCATATACACAGAGATGCCTGGCCTTATCAGGGAAATCCCTAACAAATGTATAAAATATCCCTGAACAATATTTTCAGGGAAGTGCAGACAACTGGTCTGGGAAATTCAGCTATAGATACAACTCTAGAAGGTTATTTTACAAGCAAAATATTTCCTGCTTAGTTACATGTATGGAATGTATCTTGTATGTGACAGAGGAAGAGCAATCTATCAATAAGGTGTCGTGTCAATATTAACCTCAGCACAGGGGACGGAGAGAAATTCTGTGGCCTGAGTTACGCAGATGATCTGAGGACCCATAGGGATGCATGAAAGCGCTGTTTAGGAAGCTTAAGGTATAGCATGTACATTGAATTGATTGTACAAGTACAATGTCACTAAATGAGTCCCCATCACAAGCAGAAGAGTGAAACTACTGATTAACAGCTGTGCAAATATTTATTTTGATTTCAGGGTAAGTCTTGGGCATTCAGTATGAGTTTTGCTGAATTTACACCATTTAGGTCTGCTAGGTTCTATCTTAATAGTGAAGTGCCTGATAGGATTTCATTGGAGAGTTCCCATGAAGTAGAAGGAGGATGATCAAAATGAATTCATGTTGGCCAGCATTCTCTTTTATTTGTGATGATCCTCCCAGCTTATTCAGTGAATAAATAATTGCGAGTGATGACTGCTCTCAGTAAAGACTTAGTCTTTACAGGAGAGCAGGTCATACGGAATAAAGGAATAAAGTTCTCTATAATTCTCCTTTTTAAAAAAGCACCTATCACATTGCTTATATGGTTCAAAATATCTTTGTAGGAAGGAATTTGTTGACTTGTATGTGAATTATGTGTTCAATGAATCGATACGGAAGCCATTTGAAGACTTTATGAAAGGGTTTTTAAGAGGCTGCCCAGCTAGAACGTGGATGATGTTTCTCCCTGTAGAGCTCCAGATCCTTCTCCAGGGACACACAAGATATGACTGGAATCTGCTGCAAAAGGTACTGAGTACAAGCACAGTCATCTTCTGCTATGTCTGCTGAGCATAAACCCTTTCTAACACATTCTTTTGTTGAGTGCATAGGTCATGAACAGAAAAACAGAAGCTCAAGGGATTTTCTCTTTTCTTGATTTGTGTCGTTGTTTTGAGTTTCTTTCTAACCTACATCGGGTACAAGAATAAAGGGACTAAAAATCAAGGATTGTCATATAGAATCATAGAATCATAGAATCATAGAATTGTTGAGGTTGGAAGGGACCTTTAAGATCATCGAGTCCAACCTTTAGCCTACCCTGACAAGAGCCACTTCTAAACCATGTCCCTAAGTGCCCCATCTACCCTTTTTTTAAACACCTCCAGAGATGGTGAATCCACCACCTCCCTGGGCAGCCTATTCCAATGTTTAATAACCCTTTCAGTGAAAAAATGTCTCCTAATATCTAATCTAAACCTCCCCTGACGTAACTTGAACCCGTTTCCCCTCGTCCTATCACTTGTCACCAGGGAGAAGAGGTCAGCCCCCATCTCTCTACAACCTCCTTTCAGGTAGTTGTAGAGGGTGATAAGGTCTCCCCTCAGCCTCCTCTTTTCCAGGCTAAACAACCCCAGCTCCCTCAGTCGTTCTTCATAAGGTTTGTCCTCCAGACCCCTCACCAGCTTTGTAGCCCTTCTCTGGACACGCTCCAACACCTCAATGTCCCTCTTGTAGCGAGGGGCCCAAAACTGAACGCAGTACTCGAGGTGGGGCCTCACCAGTGCCGAGTACAGGGGGATGATCACTTCCCTAGTCCGGCTCACCACACTATTCCTGATACAGGCCAGGATGCTGTTGGCCTTCTTGGCCACCTGGGCACACTGCTGGCTCATATTCAGCCGGCTGTCAACCAACACTCCCAAGTCCTTTTCTGTCGAGCTGCTTTCGAGCCACTCTGCCCCAATCCTGTAGCGCTGCATGGGGTTGTTGTGACCCAAGTGCAGGACCCGGCACTTGGCCTTGTTGAACCTCATACCATTGGTCTCAGCCCATCGGTCCAGCCTGTCCAGATCCCTCTGCAGAGCCAACCTACCCTCAAGCAGATCAACACGCCCGCCCAGCTTAGTGTCATCTGCGAACTTACTGAGGGTGCATTCAATCCCTTCATCCAGATCATTGATAAAGATATTAAAGAGAACCGGCCCCAGCACCGAGCCCTGGGGGACACCACTTGTGACTGGACACCAACTGGATTTAACTCCAGTTAATCTTTGAAAAACAAACGAACAAGCAGATTCCAGAGGTTAAGAAGATTTTAGTATCTATGAACAGGGTTGTAAAATTTATCAGATAAACTGTTGTTGCTTTAAATAAAAATTGAAATAGTGAGCGTTAACTGGCCAGTTTTATTTTTATCTCTTTGACAGAATGTGAAGTACAGACAGTATGAAAGGTTAGATCAAACCATCAGGAATTTTTGGACTGTGTTTCACAAACTCTCAGAAGAAAAAAAGAAAATGTTTATCGGTAATATATCAGGCATTTAAAACTTTTCATAGCCCTTTTCTCTCCCCCACAACACACGTTTTGGGTGCTTGGAAATGAAAAATACTATAGCTCCAAACTGCTTTTCGACACGTTCCCCCCCCCCAACCTCTTCTATTGAAAACCACAAAGAAGTGACACAAAGAACTGCACAGACACAGTTCTGACCCTTCTCACGTCCCTTGAGGCTCTCCTGAGCGCGTCTGACCGCCTTGAACCTTGCAATTACTTTATCCTTTACTTCTGTGGTTATCCGTTGTTGGTGAGAGGTCTCAACTTGTGTGAGCAGACTATGCTGGTGTAAGCAGTTTAGCTTTCTCAAAGGATCGCAGAAGCTAGCTCATCCTTTTTAAATGTAGAAGGTCAAACCTAGCCTGGCCTTTCTCATCCACAAAGTCTATATAAGTAAAAGAGCACTTATAATTATGAATCAGCAAGACACTTTGTTATATTCAGGTACAAATTCAACAAAGCATAATAATTAGCTTATGGAAATATCCCTATTTTTACGCTAATTTTCCCTCATGATTTTCAAACATTATCCTGTTTATTTTTTGTTTTAATTTGCTAACTTGTTTTTCTTTTCCCCCTTCTTTCAGCTTTTCTGACAGGATCTGATCGAATCCCTGGCAACGTACTGGAGCATTTTACATTTACTATTGCAGATGCTGAAGTAGAAAATCCAGATGAGTTCTGTCCTTCTGCCAGCACCTGCCGCCGCATTTTGTTCCTCCCCAGATACAGCAGTGGAAGAATACTCAAGAAAAAGCTGCTCTATGCCATAGAGCATAATGAAACTTTTGCCTTGCCCTAACTCTTGGTCAGGAGCACTTTAAAGCAAAAATCTGAAAACAAGTCTTTGTTTCATTTGTCATATTTTTCTCTTAATAACTCCAATTTACTGGTTTCTACCATGCCTTGTGTTTACTGCACTTTATAAACACTTGAGTGTGTGTATTCACTGAGATTTTTATATTGATTATAAAAATAGGCTTAGACCAGATACCTGATTGTTAGATTATAAAGTTAGGAAAGAAGAATCCTGTTTAACATGCTTCCAAGAAGCAAGCTGATAACCAAGTTTGTTTACATATACGTCCATCCTGTTTGCATTGTGCTGGTCTTGTTTAGTTGGTGAGCGTTCAGCAGCAGGGATTCCGTGATTTGTATGTTACCAAACATACAACCCGTATATGCTAAGCAGTCATTGTTGCAAGAGGAAGCTAGGGTAAAGTTTTCATCTGTATTACTTAAGGATTCTCTTGGGGAGCCACTAACACTAAGGAGCCGTGTTTTTGGGGTTGTTCCGCCTGGAGAAGAGAAGGCGCCGGGGAGACCTTATAGTCCCTTCGCCCTAAAGGGGGCCTACAGGGAAGATGGGGAGGGACTCTTTATCAGGGAGTGGAGCAACAGGACGAGGGGTAACGATTTTAAACTGAAAGAGGGGAGATTTAGATTAGATATTAGGAAGAAATTCTTTACTCTGAGGGTGGTGAGGCACTGGAACAGGTTGCCCAGAGAAGCTGTGGATGCCCCATCCCTGGAAGTGTTCCAGGCCAGGCTGGATGGGGCTTTGAGCAGCCTGGTCTAGTGGGAGGTGTCCCTGCCCATGGCAGGGGGGTTGGAACTAAATGAACCCATTCTATGATTCTGGAAACTGTGGATTGAAGGAGCGGTCTGTGCTCACCTGAGTATGGCCTTTGACTTCTCTGAGAGATGTTCTTAGGATGAGGATTTGATCATTACCAGATTTTGTCAAAAGATGTATCTGTAAAGCATTAAAGGGCTTTTTATTATTTAATGTGATAACACTGTGATATTTGTCATGTTTCTTTATGTCTTCTAAGGAGATGTTTGGCAATTAAACAAAATTTTAGGCTGGCAGAACAGCTCTGTCTACAGAACCCTGTGGACATGAGGCTTGCAGAGCTGCTGGAAGCTCATTGTTAAAACAGTGCGTATTGACAATGTCAGGCAGGATGTAAAGGTGTGGGATGTGTGTTTTTCTGTATATTTTGCTTTGTGTAAAAATATATAGAAAGAGAGAGAACAATCATGATTTTTCAGTAATCCTCTCTTCTTTCCTTTGGTGTATTAAGTGTGTCAGCGGACATACATATGTAAAGAAGACTTTTACTGTGTTGAATTAAATGATGGTTGATGAAATTTGCACACCTGTAGCTGTGTTCTTCCTTCGTTTTGCAGCTTCCTGTGCTTGACAGTGTATCTGTGTTTTCTGTCCTCGATACAGGGAACCCATTCACAAGAGGAGTCAAAGGTCAGTGTATTTCAAATAGATGACTGTGTAGGCTGAACAAGCCACGGTCTTTCACATTTGGTGCTTTAGATAACGTAAAAATTGAGAGTGAGAAGAAGACAAAGTTTTTACCTCCTGTTCTGTCTTGACTTTTTGTTGGGTACCACATGCACACCCTCTTGGACCGGGGAGGCCACCTCTTTCAAACGCCAGTAGATTATACAAACCTTTTTTAGAAGTGACTGTCGGGCTAGTACTGTTTTTTCTTTAGGGAAGTAAATGTTTCCTAGGAAAGACATAGGCATTATTTATGAATTTCCATCTCAGTAAAGAGGACATTGTTACACATTAAGCAGAAGAAAGCTCCCTTTTAATTTACAGTATAGTTATTAGTAAAGAAAGACTTCAAGCACTCACCTCAAGGGCCAGGGTGGTACAAGAAAGGAGGCATCACGGCAGTGACCATGGGAAGAGGGGAACTAGTGCCTCGGAGGATGTCAGCTGCCAGCCAAGGGGAGCGAGGGGACACGTGGCCTGTGCAGAGCTGAGCCCTGTCCCCCTCGCCCGCCTGGGGCAGACAGGACACCACAGGGATGCTTGCATCCTCTGGGAAAGGCACCACCCGGCTGCAGGTGTATTTTTGTGGAGAGAGGGAAGTGGCAGAAGCCCAAGCTGTTGTCCCCATGGAACAGGAGGTTCCCCGTCCCACCCCTGGCTGATGCTGCCACACCTTCACAGCTGTCTGTCACAGCTGCTTAGCCTGCTGCTCTTCACCAGCCTGCTCCTAGCTGCTTGTTCCCTTTTTTATGTTTTTTTCTAAGCCTTTGTTAGGGCTTGGAAATCCAGAGTGATCTTTGTTGCTGTGCAAGTGCACAAGAGATGCATTCTGTTTGGATTTCAAAATAACCCATTAGAGATTAAATGATAATAGGTTTATTTAGAGGCTGAAGGAATTTCCTTCTTATCACGTACAATGCAACGTCACATGGGAGATTAAAGCCCAGAGTAACTTTCAAGGCTATTTTTAATTTGTCCTCAAATAAGGCCTGCTTTTATTAAAAAAAAAAAGGCCTTCAGAGGGAGCGGAGTAGAGTGCTCCTCTGCCATTTTCTGGAATGAATTTGAGCACTGAGCTGTGTCTACATTTTCTTGAGCAGTGCTTATTATAAAATATGCAGAGGAACACAACGTGACTGAGCCTCGCACTCAGCTATGAGTTTAAAAGGCTTTGCACAGGCAGCAGGAGTGGATTGAAGCTGCAGTGGGAATTTTTTTTTTAGACCACTCGTCTGATCTGAACATTGCCTACAGAGAAGCACAAGAGCCTGGCAGAGCAGCTGACGTAACCAGGGTGGATCTGGCGCAACCAGGACACCCCAGCAGCTTGTAAGCCATGAGAAACGGAGCGGGTAGCTCGGTGAAGTGTGCCTGGGGTGAGCTTCATGCTGGATTTGCTGCCGAGGCCACTACACAGAAATACCGCTCCCATGGGAGGCAGCAGGACCTTGCCTTGGCTGGCTAATCCTCAGCTGAGCCCCTCTGAAAAGCTCTTCCCTAACATGGTAAGGGCCAAAAAAGAAAAAATAGAGAAGTTCATGGCTTCTAGAGCAACACAGAGACATCAGTGGTCACATGGAAGGATTTTTCCTACCCAGAACAGCTTTCTGGGCCAGATGCCTGGGGCACAGACTTGTGGCCCATGAGGGCAGTTTCCCTGTGGTGGCATGCCCTGTGGCTAGCTTTCCTTCCCTCCTCGGGTTGCCGTACTGGTGAAAAGCTGTGACAACAGGCAGGACTGACTAGGCGTAAAGCACTGCTACCTCTGCACGGCCCCCAGTAAAAGGTTTCTGCTGTGTCCCATTGGAGCAGAAGGCTACCAACAGCACCTAGTGAGAGAGTCAGGGGGGGAAATACCTACTGAAAGAGAGTTCACGTGTCAGGTGAAAGCTGCCAGCCACCCTGTTTTCCTTTGTGGAGATAACTCTAATGAATAATAACTTGCATTACCACAACATTCAGGAGACCTCACCTCACTGCATGCTGGCCCATGTGGTTCTTGACAGCGGGCTGCTGTTCAGCCGCTTGCAAAAGGGGAGAGGTGCTTTGGAAATAATGGTGAGCTGCAGATTTTGGCATCGCTGGATATCTTCAGACCTGATCTCTGGATGACCTAACCCATCGAGGAAATTGTGAGCTACATGTTCTTCTGGAGAAGGTCCGACCTCGCCATGGGCCTGCCTAGGGCAGCCCTTAGCCAGCAGGGAGATGTGTACTCCAGCCTGACCACCCCCAGGAGAGGAAAACCCACGGTGTGAGGAAACCTGGGCTCCTGTGAAGAAATCCGTGGAGGCAGAGGCCTCCAGAGGGAGCTGTGCACAGTGGAGTGCAGGGACACAAACAAAATGGGTTTATTTCGGTGTCTTTACTTAATTCGATCCATTTATGAAGGGCCGGCCTTGAGAGCTCTCCACGAACCTGAAATGTAGCAGTTAGAAATTGGTTTGAGCAAGAGAATCCTGGCTCCCTTGGACAGATTGCAGGCTTTGCTCCCTCATCTACTTCTTTTTTTTTTTTGTGTACACCTTCCCCTCCTTGATTACTCAATCAGAAACAGAGGAAACTGAGTATAAAGGGAAACGCTAACTATTTTGCAAAGGTCTCCAGATGACGAAATAAATAAAACAAAACAAAAAACAAACAAAGGAAATATTTTTTCCTCTAGGCTTTTGGTTATTCTAGAAGCTGCTTGTAGCACTGGTTGAGTAAAAGCTATTACGTCACGGGTGTAATTTTACACTAGAGAGTAGCTTTTTGTGCTAAACATACATGATCCATGCAAATACAGGTGAATATTTATCTGGTACGTGACACATTGCGTGCTAAGTACGCAAACACTGCAAACTGCCAGAGGTGTAGTAAAGGGAGATGAGACTGTGGGCACCGGGGTTGCTTTAGAGACGTCTTCCCCCCACCCCCAGCCCTTGCAAGCACCTCTGTGTAGTTTGCTCAAATATTGACTATTATTTTGATGGTCTGAATGGGATCCAGCTTGTGCATTGCTCTTCTGGCGTGCAGAGTCTTTTTCTAATGGTTGGCATTAAAATCAGAAAATGAGTACTCGGGAGTTATATAATTGCTGGCTCATTGGCCTCTTTTTTTTTTTTCCACTCTTTCTCCCAGCAGAGGTTTATACTTTGACCACAGATATTTTCCTAAGGTTGAAACTTTGTATAAGTTTCAACGTTATGTTGAGTATGAGTTCCTAAACAAACAAGCGTGTCAAGTGCCTAGAGGCCATGTAAAATACGGGATGAAAAAAAAGGAGGGGAAAGGAACTGACTACTGTTATTAGTAAGTGAGATTTCATGTTTAACAAAACCAAGAGTAATTTTAAACAGTGGAAAGCTGGCTTTCCCTTGAGACCTCCATTTAGGATAGCTTAAATTCTATAATAATTGCATACTACAAGAAAGACATAGAGATTCTGGATCGAGTCCAGAGAAGGGCAATGAGGCTGGTCAGGGGTCTACAGCACAAATGTTATGGGGAACGGCTGAGGGAACTGGGGTTGTTTAGCCCGGAGAAAAGGAGTCTGAGGGGAGACCTTATCGCTCTCTACAGCTACCTGAAAGGAGGGTGTAGCAAGGTGGGGGTCGGTCTCTTCTCAGTAACAGGTGGTAGGACGAGAGGAAACAAGTTATGCCAGGGGAGGTTTAGATTGGATATTAGGAAAAATTTCTTCACCGAAAGGGTTACCAAGCGCTGGAACAGGCTGCCCAGGGAAGTGGTGGAATCGCTATCCCTGAAGGTATTTAAAAGACAGGTAGACGTGGTGCTGAGGGACACGGTTTAGCGGTGATTTTGGCAGTGTTAGGTTGATGGTTGGATTCAATGATCTTAAATGTCCCTTCCAACCAAAATGGTTCTATGATTCTATATGCTTAACTTTGCCCGTTGTTTTCTATTGTCTTTAGTACAGCTGCTGATCTCCTTAGCCTGCAAGACTCGCTCAATCTCTGCAGTCACAGCCCCTGGCCGTGGTTCACGGCTGAGCTGGCTGTCCGTGGCGCTCGGCCTTTGCCAGCGGCCTCGGCTCCTGTGGCTTTCCCCCGCTGGCAGGAAGGCCGGGTGTGCCGGGTGACCGCACTGAGCTCTGACCCCAAGCGGCGCCCTGGCTTCAGGGAGAGGAGATTCCCTGAACAGACCGACCAGGCTGGCCAGGCATGACAGCACCGGCAGCCGGGCCGGGCCTGGCCCGGCCTAAGGGAGTCCGCAGCAGCCCGTCGCGCTGCCTCGGGTCCGGCCCGTCGCCGGACGGTGCCGTGGGCTGTTCGGGCGGTGCGTGTCCCGCGCGGGGGCCTTCCCGCCCCCGCCTCACGAGCCCGGGGGAAGCGCCGAGTTGGCGGCGGCCGGGAGACGGCGGGAGCCACCGCCAGCGGCGGGGACCCGGCGGCCGGCAGAACGCCGGGGGGCGGGGCGAGATGCTGCGCCCGCCGCCGATTGGTGCGCCCGGGCCAACCCCACGCTTCCCATTGGCCGCCCTGAGGCGTCACTCCCAGTGTCGGGGGGCTGGACTTCCTCGTTGCCGTGGCGGCAGCGGCGGGGCAGGTGAGCGGCGGAGAGAGGGGCTGTGGCGGCCGTCGGGGAACGGGGGCAAAGGGAGGGGTCGGCGGCAGCTGCTTGCCTTGGGTGTCCCGCTCGGCGCGGTCAGAGCCTTGCCGCGTTGGACCCCCAACCGTTGCGCGGGAGTCGGGCCTGGCCGGTGGAGGGAAAGCCCCGTTCCCCGGCGGGGCCGCTGCAGGTCCTGGTACCGGAATGGTGCGTGGCGGGGAGGGGGGAGCGGAGACGGGGCAAAAAGCAACGGCGGCGGGGTGAGGGTGCAGGGAGCATCACGGTGGCATGGCGGAGCCCCGCCGCCCCCTGGCGCAGGATGCGCGTCCCCGGGCGGGGCCTCCCCGGGCCCGGTGCGGGGAGCCGGGGGCGGCGGCGGGGCTGCGGCAGGAGCCGGTCAGCGCTGCTGCTGCATCACCGGTCGCGGGTGGCCGTGGGGCGGGCAGGGGGCTGCTGCCGTGGGGTGCCGGGGCTGGGGGCGACGGCGGGTGCCCGAGGCCCGGGGGGGGTGGGGGGGTCGGTGTGCCCGCCGGTCCCCGCGGGGAACCTGGGCCTGGGGTTGGGGGGCAGCAGTGTTAAGCACGGAAGCCAAGAAGCCTGTGCCCGGGGTGAAGGCAGGGAGGTGTTCTTCTCACTGGGACTGCAAAATGGAGATGATGGGGAGGGTGTCGCATTTGGTTTTTATTTATCTATTTTTAAATGTTGTTTTTTTTCCTATAGGGATGCCTCTTGCTGAGGCTGTGTGGGTTATACAGCAGAAATGCTCTGTTTCTGCTGTAACTTGTTCCCTGTTGCACCTTGTATTCTCTTGCTCTGCAGCCTGGTCTGCACTGGACATTGATTTGGAGTAGAACGAAGGCAAAAGGAAGGAAAAAAAAAAAAGTGGGCTTGGAGGCATAGTGGCAGAAAGAAGCAGTAAATCCCTTCATTGTTGGGCAATGCTGATAAAAGGAGCACATTTGCTAGTTGAAATCTCACAAACAACAGGGAAGGAAGAAACTTGTTTATTGATGCCCTGCCAGTTGGCAGATCTCTTTGTTTAGAGAGCCTTCAGCCTTGAGTGTTGCTTGTTGCAAGCGCAATGTTTACTTAACTAACTTTTCCAGAAAGGGCACACTTGTGGTTGCAGCTATAGCTTTAGAGTATATTTGTACGATTATGTGAAGAGACTGTGTATGTCACGATAGCTATGAAAAAGAAAGAAAAAGGGGGGGGGAAGGGCAAAGTAAAACACATCCTGTCATGATCTTACATGCAGCATTATTATTTTACCAAACCACCATGGTTGTTTTCTCACCAAAGGATATATACTTAGTATGTTAGCTGAGCCTTATTATAGCAGAGGGTGGTTCTTCCATCCACAATACATTGCCTCAAAATATTCCCCACAGTGTGAGATTTTCCTTTCTCTAGCTGTGCTGTGTATGTCCTTCACTGCTTTGATGGTGAATTGTTCCTGGAATGTCAGCGTTTGAGGAGGTTGAGTTATACCTTTCTCCCCTCCCCTCTCCTTCCCTTCCCTCTTCCCCCCCCCTTTTTTTTTTTTCCTTTATATGGGGAGTCTCTGCAAATGACCAGCTTTGTGTTGCATCTGTTCTTATCTCTAAAATATAAATACTAAGCTGGCTGTGTTGTGATCTGTGAAGAACAGGAATAGGTGATGTGGTTGGGTACTGCTGCTCTTGCACTTTTTGCAATCCAGTTTTTAAAAGGGACTGGGAATGCACTAACTGGTGCATTTAAAAAAAAAAAAAAACACAAAACTACCTTATCTAAGTGCTTGTCCTCTGAGGGTAAAAATTCAACTTTCTTAAGATGTATTGAGCTAAGCACTAGGAATAATTAGTCACTTTTAAAATTTCAGGTAAATGAATATAAACCTTATCTGTATTTTATATATGTGTGTATGTGCAGGCACACATCTGTGTTAGTGCCTGCCCACACTAGAAACTTTTTATAGAATTGTTTTAGAATAAGGAGGGTATGCAGCTTGTAGAGGTAGTTTGCAGTATAACATTTTTACTTCCTCCGCTAATGTCAAAGAAGAGTAACTGCCTTAACCAGATTGGAAACGGAGCGTGAAATTGTCATTTGAAGCCTTGTTGTGTTTCAGGACACAGCTCCTACTTGAACACATGATGTATTAAGACTTGCAGCAGCTTTTCTGGGGGGAGAAAAAAATCAAACATTAAAACAGTTGTGGTTTTTAAAATGTGTTATGTCTTCAAAATAAGTAAATTGAAAATGTGGCTTACCAGGCCGATAGAAAATATTTGGTTGTGCCCATACACTCAAATGGAAAGTGTCTATGTCGGTTTTTACTCGTAAGTGGGAAGTGCTGCTCTGTCCCCTTGGAATAGAGCTGCACAGGGATTTATCAGCAAAATGTTTGGTGGATGGGGGTGGGATTCAAGGGAGATGCTTTTAAAAAAAATAACCAAAAATCTATTTAAGACCAGATTTTCTGAAGGATCTGGCATGCCTCATCATCTGCCATAGGGATTGCTAAACTTCAGGGTGCTTCAGAAAGTCTGGCCACTAACGTGAATGATGGATGAACTCCTCTGATATATCACCCTAGTGTGCATATCGATTACTAGGAGTTTGAACTCTTCCTGTTTTAAATAGCGTCTTACCAGGAGAAAAACCTGTCTCTTGCCACTCACGTCACATCCCCCCTGCCCATTACAGCAACTTCTTGTGTGGAATATGAACACAAGGAAAGTAATTAAAGTATTTTTAGCATTTTAAATGAAATTAGCACTAGGAAAAATGACTGTAGTCTATGGGGAGCAGACTGTTCAGGAACCCTTTTAGAAAGATATCCCAAATTAATATTTAGCTCATATTCTACCATGTCATTGTAGTTCAAGTCATATAGTGGTAAAATCTTTCAGCTCAGAGGCAAGATCCACTTGTACTAGCAGGGAATGTGATCTTTGGATCTCCAGGTTTGCTCTATTGTGGTGCTTATATCTTCATAACAAGGTAATTCCCCAGTCTGAGAGAAATGGCAGTCCCAGATTTCTGCTGTTTCAGGTGTCAGTTTTGAAATGATTCCCTGCCTTAAGCGTTGCCACCTTCAGGGTGTTACTTACGCTGGGTTTTTTTTTGAGGCAACATGAAGTTCACTATAAATATAGCAGTTGTGTCATTTAAAGCACATGCATGCACTTTAATTTTTCTGCGTCCCATGGCATTCCTATTCTTAGTGTAGGAAATAGTGTAGGCAGTGTAGAGGGTATCTTCCATCAGGCTTTTGTGTTGAGGGGAAATAAGCACAGAGTGTGCACAACTGATTTAACTAGAAAGAGTCCTGTGACTACCTGCTTTTTTCCTCTGGGTGCTTTGGAGCTGGCCGGTGATAAGCACACATGTGGATGTGCATGAATTGAATTATGCTATAAAGGAGCAAGGGCTGATTAGAGATAAATGGGATTCATAGTATGCTTTAGAGCACCTAATAAGAGATGCTAGTAAATGGTTTGTGGTAGGAAATTGCACCACTGATGAAGTAGAACTGAAAAATCCAATCCTTTCCCTCCCCCATCCATCTCAGCCCTGCCTCAGTGGAAGGGACTGCAACTGACAGGCAAGGATAGTGAGGTAAGAGATGCTTAGGGCTTAGATTAGGAAAGGCTTTATTGCTAATACCTAGAGCCTGAATTAGCACCAAGCTTTGGAAACAAACTGAACGCACATGTTTCCTATCCGCTCAGTGTGGGAGAAGGAATCTCGTTTCCTCGAGGAATCTTTCGCACTTCAAGGGTTACTTTTTGCTTTTTGATCCTGTGCTGAGGTAGTAAATGCTGCTGCTGCTGTAAATTGCCTTAGCTTAAAACTTGGCATGGTGAGTCATAAGACTTGATGTCTCGGATCTTTCATTTTATTCTCTTCTTTCTTCTTCCCTTTACAAAAAAAAGCTTTAATTGCTTTCTGGTTCAAGCAGAGGAGTTCTCAATGTCTTATTAATATAGCATGTTTAACAAATAACCCAAACCTATTGAGATTAGGAGTGACAAGTGAGTGTTACTAAAATCTTTCACATGCTGCTTCTGGAATAAGAGCTGTTTCCCTCCCCCCAGTTTTTATGCACTAGCATTCTGTTGTCATTATCAATTTTAGGCTGAGTAATTCCTTGGGCCTTTTTATATAGCTGTGTTTTTTCCCTTCCCATGTTACCCTATTTTGAAATCCCTGACTTTCACTGAGCGCAGCAGAAGAGATAACACCTGACTGCTGGCAAGTTGCGTCAATGTTATCTGTATGTTGCTGTCGGGGCCAAGCTGTCACTGTGCTGCTCCACGTGAACTGCTGCTGCTTGGGAAGTTCTTGCTGCAGTTTCGGGATGTGTGTGTACGTGCATGTATTTGGGTGCAAGAATGTGTTCAGTTGAGCAAAATACTTCTTAATCTGGGTTTATCAGAAATAATACAGTTCTGCATTGGCCGGTGTACCACAAAGGCCTATGTCGGTCTGTTCAGGACTAGTTTGACCGCCTTTGAGATATATTTTAAAGATTTCTTTAAGCAGTGCTCTCAAATATGACACTATAACTCTAAAAGTTCAGGTTTGGACCCATCAGTCTAAAAAGCATCACGGTTGGTTTGGGGAGATGGTTGATTTTTGATTTTTTTTTTTTTGAAGCAGAGTGATTTTTAGTGTAATATAAGCTCAGGTCTGCCGTGTTTCAGAACACTTCTACTGCCTTACAGATGGAGATGGCCAGGGCATGAAGGTGCTGACTCAGTACCTGAGCTGAGCTGTCTTGATTCCTCTTTGTTTGTCTGTGCAATGGTGGAAATCCCTTTTTACCATCAGTCCACAAGCCTAACAGTCATGTAGGAAATGCCCTTTTTGGTTGTTTCCACCTCCTGTTCTGAGCAGCTCATCTCTGAGCAGATCTGTGAGATCACTTGTTGAGTACTTGCTTTATTCACACTCCTTCCCCTCTTTCCCTTGCCCAGGAAGGATACATGACTTGCTGAAAAGAGAGAAAATGCTATGCTGGGGATACTCGTCTTTTGGACAACCTGGGATAGGTAGCAACCTCCAGGTCATCATTCCTGAACCGCAGGTGTATGGATTCATTCATGACAGAAATGTCAAGGAGGTGGCATGTGGAGGAAACCACTCTGTGTTCCTGTTGGAAGATGGGGAAGTGTATACCTGTGGCTTGAACACCAAAGGCCAACTGGGGCATGACTGTGAAGGAAGCAAGCCAGGTAAGTCTGTTTCTATATGTGCTTCAAACTCTCTTGAGGCTGGTGGGCTAGGAAGATCATGGAAGCTGCTTTGTGTTGTTTGCTATGGAGCTGGGGCAGCTAACAGAGCTGAAGATTATGTGTGATAACACAGTAATGATGCTGAATAATATTTGCTGGCTCAGGAAAGCTAAAGCTGAGCAGCATGGGCGGGGAGACAGGTCTGCTCAGTTTGTCTGGGAAATGCATCAAAACAGAGGCAAGCGCAGATGGTCTCAGGGCAGATTTTGTTATTTGGCATTATGTTGCCTTTTTTATAAAAGGGAGGAGAAGGCCATGAGTCACAAGTGTCGTCTGCTTTGTCTTTCCAACTGTGCTGCATCCTTATGCCTACTCTTGTGCAGTTATTGTTGGGAATTTTCTCATTTACCTCAAAGAGAATAGATCTGTATTGAGTATAGTTGTGGAGAATAAATTTGCTTTTGGCCAAGAGGGTTTATAAATTTTGTTTTCCCCTCTTGGAAATACTTTGTTGACTTGTGCCTTCTCCCCTTCATGCTTTCTTAATCTAGAAGGAGGTCATTGTAGCCTTGTGTTCCACAGACTCAAATTGCATTGCCTTCATTGTGTTCTAACAGGCAGAACCACAGGCAGCTAATGCCTCTCCTTCCCAGGGTGAAGAAGTGGTTTAAGAGTGGTTTAATTGTGTATTGTTACTCTGAGAAGCCCTGAAGCCTTACTGACTTTCTTTTGAATGTTGGACTTCCAATTCGCTTTTCATTAACTACTTGGTTTTGGCATGTGGTAAAGATACAGGTATTTCTGTTTCCGTAATATAATAAAAATGCCTCCGTGGGTAATCAGAGCATAAGACATCATCATTCTTCAAACTGCCGGGTACCCTCTGTAGGACTTGGGGCTTCTGTAGCTTACCTTATTATTGCACAATAGATACAAAATATCTAGTTTCCCATGTAGTATGTGCAAATCTGACCTGACTGATTCCACTACTCTTTTTTTCTGTCTGTGTGACTTCTGTCTCTTTCTCTCAAGCATGAGGTGATAGACATGGCATGCTGGATGTCCTTGATGCTGGATTAGAGGAGTTGACCTTGAATCTGCCCTCTTTTGCTTTTCCTAAAAGTGGTTTTTAGGCAATTACTAAAAGAGGTCAGGTCTGTCAGGAATGCTTAAGTCCTGTCTGCACAACCACTGTTCATCTTCTGAGGACCTGTAAACTTAGGCCCTTGAATTAATGAGATGCTTAGGAAAAGGAAGCCGAGCCTAGTGAGTATTTCACCTGACCTGATGAGGATACTTTTTCCTGTAAGTCCCCTAACTAGCTGTGTGACTATAGTGCAGAGGCCCCAGAAATTCAGTACTATTGTTCTGTGTGCTGTAAAGATCTGTACTCTGAGAAACACCTTTGGCCTAGCCTGCTGTGTGTCCATAAAGAAAAGCAAGCATAAAATGGTAATGAAAATGGAGGCTTCACAGCGAGTAGATCAGAGCTGGGAATGGATCGCATGAATCCTGAATGCTGAAGTGTAGACCTCTAGCAAATAGGTAATCCTGCTTTCAGCTAGGAACCTAGAAGAGGTGCAGTCTGAGATTTGTAAATAGAAATAAAAATTTATTTGGATTTGATCCCAAATGCCCATCGGCACTTTAAATTATGGGACTGTTACTAAGATGTGACGCTAACTTGCAGTTATTCTGAAAAAGGTTCTGCAGTGCCGTTCTCTGAGGAGCCTGTGACCATCCTTGAGAAACCGCGTTTCTCTCCTGACACAGCTCTGCTGGCTCTGCCTGCCATGGAGTTTCTGCTGGCTGGGGCAGGTGGGAGGGCTGTGCTGTAAAGTAGGGAATAACTTCTCTTTTTAGCTCATGGTGAACAGCCACAGCAATCTTTGTGATAACAACAAACTGGGGGAGAGTCCCATCCCACACACTGCTTTGTGTGGGTCCGCTTTGGCTTGCAGCAATGGGAACTGAATTTCTTAGTTCTCTTTTGCAAAGAGGAACAAGAAGAATCAAGCCCTCCTCTTTCTACCCCACCTCCCCTGCAGGGGATTAAAGACAGCCTTACACCTTCTGTATAGAAAGGTATGTCAAAGATCATCTTTCTTACTCTCCGTTAGTTGTGGACCAATGAATAAAGACATGGTAGGAGGTGAAGACGTATGTGTGAGGTGTAGGGTCCTGAGCTGTTGAAGATGATAGAGAGAAGACTGCCAGCAGGTATTTGAGGGAGAGAATGGGAGAAATGCCTGGAACTGGGAGTCTTGCAAGTTACATCTCTCCAGCCTCTGCCAGGCAGGGCAGTGTGGGCTGAGGCCTCTTGGTTTTACTGCCTTTTGGTTTGATACTGCCTAGCCTGTGAGGGCAGCTAAAAGTGGCTGACCTCTGCCTAGTTCTGGAAGTGAGCTGCATCGCCTTCTGTGGGGGGCTGTGATCCAGAACTGATTGTCCCCTCCAGGCAGCCTCTGGAGAGCCCCCTCTGGACTTTAGAAATGCTTACCATGGCCTGCAGAGCAGCTTGGTTGTGTTTGAGGGTGACATCAGGACATGAAAATATGCAGGGGCTCTTGAACCTCTTGAAGGCTGTATAAAAATGCTAGATGACTTCAGAGGGGTGGAGTTATCTCATTCCTGCTGCCCAGGTCTGTCATCATAAGAGGAAACTCCCTTTTACCTCTCAACTTTTTTTTTGTGTGTGTGTATGTGAGACATATTCTGCCAGCATGCTAAAAAGCTTCGGTTTGTGTTTTCAGAATATGATCATGTTGTTTATCGAGAAATGGTTATTTCCCAGGATGATGTCCTTGTGAATAAAATTCTGGGACTTTATAATGCACTGAACATGGGTTTAACCCTGTTCTCCTTGAAAAGCTTGCAGGTTTTACTAATGACTTCCAGTGGGAGAAGGGTTGTTATATTTGCAGTGAGTGCTTTTTGAAGACTTTGCCTCCCTTTCTTCCCTTATGATGTATTCCAAATAATTATTTTTATTTCCTCCTGTTCTGTTGCCCATTTACACATATTTTTAACAGGAAGATTCAATTTTGCCTCTCATTCATGCTACTCACAAAAACATCACACAGTGGCATAAAAGTGTGTTTCGGTAATTCCTCTTTGAGGAGCCCTTTAGAAGGGCACCTTTTGAAATGAAAGAAACTTGTTAATTAAAAGCTGTGTTTACTGTCACATCAATTGAGCTTTGTGGACGCAATGCAGAGACAGGATAGCAACCAGTGAAGTGATTCTTGTGCCTCTCCTCTACAGGGAACAGAAATTACTGGGGGAGTATGGTGTCAGTGGAAGAGTATGAGTCAATAGAAGTTTATTTTCTGGAAGTGCCTGTTCCTTGGATTTTACACTGTGGTGGTAAAATTAATATTTAAGATGTCTAAGAAGTTTATCCTAACTAAAAGAGCATTCCTTTCGACTAAAAGCTAACAGCCTGTGATTGTTTCTAACCCCGCTTCTGAGTTAGGGTAATACTGGTTGTGCCACTCCTACGGGCTCCACCAAGAGCCATCTCCCCACGTTGTCATGCTATTTACTGTTTCATTCCTTCCTTGAATTGTGGTGGTTAGCAAGCTACATGAAGAGTCCATCCCTCTTGGGGATGGATACCTGGCTTTGTTAATATTGAAATGATTGTTTTTCCTCATTTTTCTCTTCTTCTCCCCTGCCCTGAAACGGTCTATAGTTTGTGTCTCTGCAGTCACTTGGCAGGGATGCAGAGAGAGAGACACTGTCCCAGTGTTCTGTCAGCATGACCATAGTTAATAAAGCTTCTGTCTGACCCGTCCTAATTTTTACTTGTGTTGTTACGCACTTGAGAGTCCCCAGCGTCTCTGACAATACCATAGGAGAAGCAACTTGGCGATGTGTTGTGAAGCATTGAGCCCACTGTTCCGCAAAATCAGTCTGAGTTTGCATTAATTTCCTGAGCATCATCAGGTGTTAGCACACGTTATGTCTCTAATGGGAAGTGATAAATTTTTTACTGCAATAGGTTTAGGAAACAAGAAACTTATTCTCTGTAACTTTATCTAAATTTCCACTTCTTCAGCCCTGTAACTTCACTTGGATTGATTTTCTTTAGGTCTGACATGATGTCTTGACTCTCTGTGGTGTTTCTTAGATAAATGTGTTTTATCTGAATGTGCATGCGTATGCTGGGGAACAAAAGACATACACAGGTACTTAAGGTAAAGGATCTTTTGGGATCCAGGGTGAGCGTGTAGAGAAGTGTATAGAGAAGTGTAGAACAACTAGGTAGTTGTTAGTCATAAAGCTTTAGGAATATGCTTGAGTCTGAGATGTAGAACTTGTTTTCTGGTCTAGAGATTTGTTCTCTGCAAGTCATTCAGACTTTATTTGACTTCTGCTGGTGAGAAAACCTGGGCTTTGGTAATTACTGTCTCAAGGAAGTTACAGGAAAATGTCTGGTGCCAAATTTGCCTCAAACTTTTCCTCTGGTAACATACAGCAGACAAACCCATGCTCTTTTACCAAATTTCCTGTCTGGGTGGAAATGTGCAGGGTAGCATTGCTTCTGCGTGCATTATGGACTCTATCTGCTCATAGCTGCAGGGCTAGAAATATCATAATTATGTTCGCTCTCTCTTAAAAAAAAAAACAACCCAAAAAACAAAACCCAGAAAAACAGAAAAATAAAAAACAAACAAACAAGTCAGAAAAAACCCACCAAAACAAAAACCCCCACTACATGATCCAGATTCCCTGGATTTCTCTGAGCTCAGTGGCCTTTCTTTTCAAACATAAATCCACTTGTCCTGAACTTCAGCACAGGGTTACAGTGACCAGAGACCTTGGTGCTCACTGCGGCATGCCTGTTAATCATAAACCCTGTAACAGCTGAGAATTCAGATGCGCGACCTGCTTGGAAGGACAGTCTGTATGGATCTTCCTCTTTTAGCTTCTTCCTGGTGGGTGAAAAGTCAGCCAGGAGGCCCTGGTGGCTCAGGAGGAGAGGTGGCAGGGCTTGTGTTGGAAGCAGCCGTGGCAGTGAGCAGGTTGTAGATGAGGAGGTAGGCTGCTGCATTGAATAGGTAAGGTTGAGGGCTGCTCCCAGGTGAGATGACAGTGCCAGGAGAATGGTAAGGTTCCCCTGCCTTCCTCCTCTTTGCACGAGGAGTGAAACAGGAAAAAACGAGCTAAAACCCCAGTAATGCCAGGAGGTTCCCCATAGCAGGCTTTTCACAGGGAATGTGAGACAGTTTTGTCCCCCTGTTTGGGCATGGAGCTGAGGCTCAGCACGCAGCTATTGCGATGCTTCCCAAGTGCTGTGGTCTGGGAGAGTCCTGCTTCGCATTCATCACGTTTTCTCTACACTGCATGCTCTAAAAGGAGTGGTAGGGGCACGACAGCCCGGCTTGTAGGCATGGTTTCTGCCAAAGCCTGGGAGGACGTGCCTGGAAAGGAGCATGCTGAGGGATCTGTGGGGAGGGATGGAGACACCCGGGGGACAGAGGCCCTTGCAGAGTCAGGCCTTGGGTGCTGGCCTGCAGCACCTGACTTTAAACCAGAAAAAATAACAAAGGAAGGGTAAGGACACAACTTATGTTTCAGCACCTGTTGTAAATTATAAAAAGAGTCAGATTATTAAAATGGCCACCTCTTGCAGAGTCAGGTGTGTTTGTTTGTACTTACCCTTTTCCCTTCTTTGATCGCTCACAGGATCTGACCAAGCTATTTGAAGTAATTGTTACGCGTTCAGTAGTGACTGCAGCAACATCCAGCAATGTGGACTCATGTTATGGTGTGTCCATCTCAGCTGATTTAGTGCAATTTGGGCTTCAGGATGATTTTAGGCTTCAAAATCAGAAGGTTGTATTTAAAAATGACTTCATGTAGAAACAGTATGTATATGATCAAATGAGAAATAAAATCAAAGGAAGTCTTTTCCCTTAGGTATCTTATATATGCATGCATTGTGTTGAATTGCTTGGCTGGGGGCTCTGAATATGCCAAATATTTATAGTGGGCTGTTTTAAAATTTGCGTGATCTGGATCATGAGAACTGACTTCTACCAATACTCTCTGAGACTGCAGGATTAGGAGACCCTAAACTGAGGAGAGATAAGGCTCTTTATGAGAGCCTGAACCAGTAGAAATCTGGTCTCTTGTCAGTAAAGAAATTTACAGTCTGAGCCTGAATTGGCTGTAATGTGTTCTCAGATGCAACTCTGAAGTGCTGTCTCTGAAAACACGTGTATTACAAATAACCAGATTTCTCTCTTGATTTCACTTTGAGGGGTGAAAACAAGAGTGAGCCCAGGGAAGCAAGGTACTGGTTTCTTAGAATCAGTACAGCCTGAGGATGTGAGAGGCCATTTTAATGTCTCTTGTCTTGAAAGGCAGAGCTGTAGTAGGAATGACCAGCTTTTTCCCTTTAATTGGGGATTTGTAGGGTAGTTTAGAAACGTAAACTTGCATCTTTCTTGGTTATATTTGTTATTCCTGTATCATGTATACTATTCAGAGGCTTTCTGAAGGTGCAACAGAAATAAAGGCTGTCTGCGTGCATGGCTTGGAAAGGAGCATGGAACCGTGGTGGTGGTGTGGTGTGTGGTACTAATGACCATCCCCTCCCCTGCAGCCATGCTGAAGCTGAAGGATGGGCTCGGGATAAAATGGCTGGGTGGCTGTGTGTGTGGTGAGGTACAGGGAGAGGGCAGGAAAGAAGCTGGAGGCGATAGATCCAAGTTTTCTGAATGCCCCAACCTTTTTGTACTTGGAATAGTTGTCCACGCTGGACAAAAGCGATGAATTCATTAAGCTGAATGCGTAAATAGTGGTGAGAGTCCCAGCTTCCAGGAGAGATTTCAGTAGTTTAGTGGCTGTTGATGCTGCAAGTTCATGGTTCTTGTCTTCAAGACGTGTTATGCGGCACAACCACAGATGATGATGTGCAGTTATCAGGCAGCTTTTGTATAGGTGGGGGTCTATGAATAGACATCTGAAATAAGAAATCTCTCCCCACCAACTCCAAAAACTTTCTTCTCGCTCCCAGTAAAACAGCCACGGTGCTTTTCCTCAGTAAGAATGTTTTTTTCACTTGCCTTAATATCCTGTTTCCTTTGCATGGAAACATGCAGGCGTGTATTTTGAGGTAACTAAGCCTGAGTTTGGTAAAGGTAAATGTAAAGCATTTTGTATGATTTGATCTTGAAGGCTCACAAGAGTGTATAGGGTCTTCAGGAATGTCCCCTTTCCTGATGGAAAAGGGGTTGTCTTGTTTTCTGGGGTGTAACTATCACATGGAAAGCCTGAGTTTGATTCTGGCTCGTGGTGTGTGCTTGTTGCTTGCTCTGTCTATAGACATCAAATTTTCCGGAAGATGCATAGCTATGTCTCTGATGATTAAGTTTGACTCAGTCAACATTGAACAGACTGATACTCTTCCTTAAGCTGTATTGGAAAGAAGAATTTATCTCAAAGATCTTTGTGAAACTTCTCAGAAATCAAATATTTTTGACACTTTAAGCTGCTAGCAGAAAACAGCTGTTCCTACAGCAGAGCTGTGAAGAAATGCTTACCCTCTTAGCACCCAACCTGCCTTTTAAACAGCTGCCTGCCTATATAAACTCACCAAGAAGGAATGTAGAGATGCTCATATCTCCTTTTCTCAGAACGTCCTTCAAATCTTACAGTAGAGAAAACTAACAAACTAAACCTGTGTAAATGTTTAGTAGGACTGCATTGATTACCTCCCTTTTGCAGTCACCACGCTTCTTTGCAGTAACGTATTCTCAAGCAGCATTTGTGAACCTGACAGGGATGTCATTGACAGCAAGGGCAAGGGTGCTGTACTGAGCTTGCTCTGTGCAGTTGTGGCTTTTCGGGAACATGTGGCTTTGTACTGCTCCCATGCAAATCACTGCAGGATTGAAATAAATGAGAACAGAGTGAGGAGCACACCAAGTGCTTTTGAAAATCACATGCTACTTTGTCAAAGCCTGGGGCTGCCACAAGTGAGACTCTGCCAAGTACAGCTACCAAGAAAATGTAGTCTCCTGTCTAGAAGAAAATCTAAAATGCCCATGTGAAGGTTAAATGCTTCCTGTTGTGCAAAACTGCTCCAATAATGCGAAAAGATGGCAAAATACAACCTGTCCAGAGGCAAAAAGTGGAGCAAAGCCCTTGTGGCTGGCTTGCCGTGTGTATACAGCACACGTGTGTATGCAGCAATGCTCTCTGCCTTGTAGGGACTTGGAGGTGCTTCACTTCCAGCCCTCTGCTCAGACATGATCACCTGCTGCAGAAGGACACCTGGACAGCAGTGATCTGCGGGATTGAACGCAGCAGTTGGACAATAGTAAACTCTCATCTTACCTCCTGCGGCAGTGATTTGCTGCCTGGAACAACTGACTGAGCCCCAAGGACAGGCTGTAGACATTCCTGGGTCTTTACACCCTAAAGCTGCTGTGGTTTGCCAGCGTGCGTGCTGGAAGGGGCTGTGCTAAGGCAGCTGGGAAGGGAGCGGTGCTGTATTTCGGGGAGCACTGCAGGGAGGAAAAGCATCTCTTCCTTGCAGTCCTAGGAGGTGAAAGTTCTGGTTTTTAGCGGAGCTGTCAATTTTGCACTGGTTGCCTTTTCTTTTGCATTTATAAGGTTGGCTCAATAGTTGTCACAGGACTACGTTAACTCCTCCATGTGTCTATGAGAGACTGTAGTGAAGGGCTTATTCTTCCTTTTCCCTGTTTACTGCCATCAGCCTTTCTCATAGATTCCAAGATTGCTGTGGCTTTGCTTGGGATTTCTCAGGCAGAAATACAGGTTTACACTGTGTAGTACCAGCACATCAAATCCAGTATCTATACACCTGTCTCCCTAATTCCTCCTTCCGCTGCTGACATCCATCCTCAGCATGTCACCTCGAGGTCTAACACATCCACCCATGCTGGGGTTGCTGCCCTGGAGCTATGGCGTTTGCTGGGGTGTGCATGGTGGGCCTTGGGGGTTTCTCAGCAGTCATAGCCCAGCTACAGCTTCTGTGCTGCCAGCGGCCAGCAAGCCTGGCCGAGCGATCACCTTTACAGCTCTCTGCAGTTACCTGAAGAGGAAAACAGGATTTCTGGGTTTTCCAAGCATGTGTTTTTCCAGTTTCTTTCACAAGTCTTGGTGCCCTCCCTCTTTGAAAGAGCTGCCCTTACTTGTTTAACCCCAGGGTCTGAAGGTGGATTCTTCCTTCTGCCAGCTGATGCTTGTCAGACTGAAGCCTTCTCTGCCTGCCCAGCCCTTCCCAAGAGCCTTCTCCAGCTAGCTGCTGCCTGTGCCCATGCCGCTCTGCCTATGGCTCCTCGGAGAGGCTATGTACCACCCTAGACAAAAGGCGGCGATGCAGGGAAGTAAAAGGCTTTTTATGGCTATGTCTGAGGAAGGGGTTTGCTTTCTCAGGGTAGGTGTCTGCGTTCACAGCTGTGAGGGGGAGTAGCTGCCAAAGTGTATGCAAAGTGACACCCTGGGGTGTCGTGGTGGCCTCACTTCTTGCTCTTACATTCCTGCCTTGACATGACCACAGGCAGCTTTATAAAGTGAAGGCAGTGCTAATAACTAAACCAGCCTCTCTCAAATTTAAGTCTGTAAGTAGCCATGCTAAATAAGTTAATGAGCAGTACTGTACGTGTTGTGCAGGGAAGCAGTAATCTTGGTAAGTGTCATTAGTGCCTGTGGATGAAAGGGGACTGCAGAATCGTTGTCTCTGTTACTTGGAGTTTCTCAGCCTTGACCTATGGACAGTGTTCCCACCCCTGTGACCAACAGTGTTCCTGGGAATGTCACCTGCTTTGGTCTGTTCTCTGTCCTTTACTACGTTCCCCCCTTCTGTTTTTTGTTCATTGAGTCTACTCTGTACGTTTCCTCCTTTGTAACAAAATTATCAGAGCCTTATCAGCTTCAGTGCTGTTCTTGTCAGTCTCTCTAATCAGTCTACTCTTGGTACTGCTCTGCTTTCTGCTGCAAGCATAGCAGCAGTTCACGAAAGGAAGACCTCAAGATTTGCGAGTTGGGCTTGTAAAACCCAGCCTTCTCGATGGATATAGTAAACTTCAATTGTTGAAAGTCGGAGAAGGTTACATGCTGATGGAGGAGCTTACACGAGCACTTACTTGCCCCATATGTCTAAGCTTTTGCCCTGTACTAAGAGAAGT